>NC_092161.1:30876998-31201998 GCF_045791955.1 Oncorhynchus clarkii lewisi
AGATTTAACTTTGGATTGGAGATGTTTGATGTGAGACTGGAAGGAGAGTTTACAGTCTAACCAGACACCTTGGTATTTGTAGTTGTCCACATATTCTAAGTCAGAGCCGTCCAAAGTAGTGATGTTGGACAGGCGGGCAGGTGTCGGCAGGTTGAAGAGCATGCATTTAGTTTTACTTGTATTTAAGAGCAATTGGATGCCACGGAAGGAGAGTTGTATGGCATTGAAGCTCGCCTGGAGGATTGTTAACACAGTGTCCAAAGAAGGGCCAAAAGTATACAGAATGGTGTCGTCTGCGTAGAGGTGGACCAGAGACTCACCAGCAGCAAGAGCGACATCATTCATGTATACAGAGAAGAGAGTCGGTCCAAGAATTGAACCCTGTGGCACCCCCATAGAGACTGCCAGAGGCCCGGACAACAGACCCTCCGATTTGACACACTGAACTCTATCAGAGAAGTAATTGGTGAACCAGGTGAGGCAATCATTTGAGAAACCAAGGCTGTCGAGTCTGCCGATGAGGATGTGGTGATTGACAGAGTCGAAAGCCTTGGCCAGGTCAATGAATACGGCTGCACAGTATTGTTTCTTATCGATGGCAGTTAAGATATCGTTTAGGACCTTGAGCGTGGCTGAGGTGCACCCACGACCAGCTCTGAAACCAGATTGCATAGCGGAGAAGGTATGGTGGGATTCGAAATGGTCAGTAATCTGTTTGTTGACTTGGCTTTCGAAGACCTTAGAAAGGCAGGGTAGGATAGATATAGGTCTGTAGCAGTTTGGGTCAAGAGTGGCCCCCCCTTTGAAGAGGGGGATGACCGCAGCTGCTTTCCAATCTTTGGGAATATCAGACGACACGACACGAAAGAGAGGTTGAACAGGCTAGTAATAGGGTTGGCAACAATTTCGGCAGATAATTTTAGAAAGAAAGGGTCCAGATTGCCTAGCTCGGCTGATTTGTAGGGGTCCAGATTTTGCAGCTCTTCAGAACATCAGCTGACTGGATTTGGGAAAAGGAGAAATGGGGAAGGCTTGGGCGAGTTGCTGTTGACCGGGGTAGGGGTAGCCAGGTGGAAAGCATGGCCAGCCGTAGAAAAATGCTTATAGAAATTCTCAATTATAGTGGATTTATCGGTGGTGACAGTGTTTCCTATCTTCAGTGCAATGGGCAGCTGGGAGGAGGTGTTCTTATTCTCCATGGACTTTACAGTGTCCCAGAACTTTTTTGAGTTTGTGTTGAAAGTAAATTTCTGCTTGAAAAAGCTAGCCTTGGCTTTTCTAACTGCCTGTGTATATTGGTTTCTAGCTTCCCTGAAAAGTTGCATATCACGGGGGCTGTTTCGATGCTAATGCAGAACGCCATAGGATGTTTTTGTGTTGGTTAAGGGCAGTCAGGTCTGGAGAGGACCAAGGGCTATATCTGTTCCTGGTTCTAAATTTCTTGAGTAGGGCATGCTTATTTAAGATGGTGAGGAAGGCATTTAAAAAAAAACAGACATCCTCTACTGACGGGATGAGATCAATATCCTTCCAGGATACCCCGGCCAGGTCGATTAGAAAGGCCAGCTCGCTGAAGTGTTTCAGGGAGCGTTTGACAGTGATGAGTGGAGGTCGTTTGACCGCTGACCCATTACGGATGCAGGCAATGAGGCAGTGATCGCTGAGATCTTGGTTGAAAACAGCAGAGGTGTATTTAGAGGGCAAGTTGGTTAGGATGATATCTATGAGGGTGTTTACAGCTTTGGGGTGGTAACTGGTAGGTTCATTGATAATTTGTGTGAGATTGAGGGCATCAAGCTTAGATTGTAGGATGGCTGGGGTGTTAAGCATGTTCCAGTTTAGGTCGCCTAGCAGCACGAGCTCTGAAGATAGATTGGCGGCAATCAGTTCACATATGATGTCCAGAGCACAGCTGGGGGCAGAGGGTGGTCTATAGCAGGCGGCAACGGTGAGAGACTTGTTTTTAGAGAGGTGGATTTTTAAAAGTAGAAGTTCAAATTGTTTGGGTACAGACCTGGATAGTAGGACAGAACTCTGCAGGCTACCTTTGCAGTAGATTGCAACACCGCCCCCTTTGGCCGTTCTATCTTGTCTGAAAATGTTGTAGTTAGGGATGAACATTTCAGAATTTTTGGTGGTCTTCCTAAGCCAGGATTCAGACACGGCAAGAACACCCGGGTTGGCAGAGTGTGCTAAAGCAGTGAATAAAACAAACTTTGGGAGGAGGCTTCTAATGTTAACATGCATGAAACCAAGGCTATTACGGTTACAGAAGTCATCAAAAGAGAGCGCCTGGGGAATAGGAGTGGAGCTAGGCACTGCAGGGACTGGATTCACCTCTACATCACCAGAGGAACAGAGGAGGAGTAGGATAAGGGTACGGCTAAAAGCTATGAGAATTGGTTGTCTAGAACATTTGCAACAGAGAGTAAAAGGAGGTTACTGGGGGCGATAAAATAGCTTCAAGGTATAATGTACAGACAAAGGTATGGTAGGATGCGAATACAGTGTAGTTAAACCTAGGTATTGAGTGATGATGAGAGAGATATTGTCTCTAGAAACATCACTGAAACCAGGTGATGTCATCGCATGTGTGTGTGGGGGAACTGAAAGGTTGGATAAGGTATAGTGAGCAGGGCTAGAGGCTCTACAGTGAAATAAGCCAATAAACACTAACCAGAAAAGCAATGGACAGACAAGGCATATTGACATTAAGGAGAGGCATGCTTAGCCGAGTGATCATAAGGGTCCAGTGAGTAGTGAGGTTGGTTGGGGTCACGGCGATTCAGACAGCTAGCCGGGACATCGGTAGCAAGCTAGCATAGGATGGAGGTCTGTTTTAGGCCACCTCGTGTGTTTCCATCGGTAGATTAGTGGGGTTCCGTGTGGAAGAGGGGATTTTGGCAAAATAGATATAGTTATAGTGACCCAAGAAAAATTGTCCGATAGACCTATTCAGATAGCAGCCGATAAGACAATTAATGATTAGCGGGCCGCAGATGGGCTTTCAGGTAACGTCGTGACGGAGGGGCTAGTTGGATAACTCCCTCGGGCAGATAACGTTGGTAGTCCAGTCGTGAAGGCTTGGTGGGGAAAAATAGGTCTGGTATGTTCTGGTCTGAGTCGCGTTGTACAAAACTGCCGATAGGTTTGAGCTAAAGGATAGCTGATGACCACAAACCGTTATTAGCTGAATACTAACGTTAGCCAGTAAACTGGCTTTTTTTAATTGGTGAGGTGGGTTGCAGGAGAGTGTTTTGAAGTTGAGTTTTTGGAAAATAAAAAATATAAAAGATATGCGAAGAAAGGTGTAAATATATATATACAGTGGGGCAAAAAAGTATTTAGTCAGCCACCAATTGTGCAAGTTCTCCCACTTAAAAAGATGAGAGAGGCCTGTAATTTTCATCATAGGTACACTTCAACTATGACAGACAAAATGAGAAAAAAATACAGAAAATCACATTGTAGGATTTTTTATGAATTTATTTGCAAATTATGGTGGAAAATAAGTATTTGGTCACCTACAAACAAGCAAGATTTCTGGCTCTCACAGACCAGTAACTTCTTCTTTAAGAGGCTCCTCTGTCCTCCACTCGTTACCTGTATTAATGGCACCTGTTTGAACTTGTTATCAGTATAAAAGACACCTGTCCACAACCTCAAACAGTCACACTCCAAACTCCACTATGGCCAAGACCAAAGAGCTGTCAAAGGACACCAGAAACAAAATTGTAGACCTGCACCAGGCTGGGAAGACTGAATCTGCAAAAGGTAAGCAGCTTGGTTTGAAGAAATCAACTGTGGGAGCAATTATTAGGAAATGGAAGACATACAAGACCACTGATAATCTCCCTCGATCTGGGGCTCCACGCAAGATCTCACCCCATGGGGTCAAAATGATCACAAGAACGGTGAGCAAAAATCCCAGAACCACACCTATGATGAAACCACACCCAGACCTAGTGAATGACCTGCAGAGAGCTGGGACCAAAGTAATAAAACCTACCATCAGTAACACACTACGCCGCCAGGGGCTCAAATCCTGCAGTGCCAGACGTGTCCCCCTGCTTAAGCCAGTACATGTCCAGGCCTGTCTGAAGTTTGCTAGAGAGCATTTGGATGATCCAGAAGAAGATTGGGAGAATGTCATATGGTCAGATCAAACCAAAATATAACTTTTTGGTAAAAACTCAACTCGTCATGTTTGGAGGACAAAGAATGCTGAGTTGCATCCAAAGAACACCATACCTACTGTGAAGCATGGGGGTGGAAACATCATGCTTTGAGGCTGTTTTTCTGCAAAGGGACCAGGACGACTGATCCGTGTAAAGGAAAGAATGAACGGGGCCATGTATCGTGAGATTTTGAGTGAAAACCTCCTTCCATCAGCAAGGGCATTGAAGATGAAACGTGGCTGGGTCTTTCAGCATGACAATGATCCCAAACAGGAGTGGCTTCGTAAGAAGCATTTCAAGGTCCTGGAGTGGCCTAGCCAGTCTCCAGATCTCAACCCAATAGAAAATCTTTGGAGGGAGTTGAAAGTCGGTGTTGCCCAGCAACAGCCCCAAAACATCACTGCTCTAGAGGAGATCTGCATGGAGGAATGGGCCAAAATACCAGCAACAGTGTGTGAAAACCTTGTGAAGACTTACAGAAAACGTTTGACCTCTGTCATTGCCAACAAAGGTATATAACAAAGTATTGAGATAAACTTTTGTTATTGACCAAATACTTATTTTCCACCATAATTTGCAAATAAATTCATTAAAAATCCTACAATGTGATTTTCTGGATTTTTTTTCTCATTTTGTCTGTCATAGTTGAAGTGTACCTATGATGAAAATTACAGGCCTCTCTCATCTTTTTAAGTGGGAGAACTTGCACAATTGGTGGCTGACTAAATACTTTTTTCCCCCACTGTATATACGGGACACGACAAGACGAGTACAAAGGACGTCTGACTGCTATGCCATCTTGGGAATCAACCTTTAGCCTCTAAACTTGCGCGCAACGCAATACTATGCCAGCATTACTGGATGTGTTCTAATGTAGTAACAAAACAAATAATAATGATGTCGCTTGCTGTGATTGAACACACACAAGAAACAAAGCGGAAGAAAAAGGACTGAAAAAGAAAGGAGCTACAGACACAACACTTTGGGAAGGGCCGGGATCATTTGGGCTGCCAATCCCAGTTTTAGCCAATAGAAACAAACCAGCTGTCCAGAGTTCGGCTATTTGATCAATTCATTCCTTGAACCAAACCATCAAAAGGATTTCCCTTCTCTTACCGCATCAGGCTGTTCATCGCTGAACAGTGTGCCTCGTCCCAAATGGCGCCCTATCACAAGTCTACCTCCTTTGAACAAAGAAATATGGGCTCAGTTTTGGGAATAGACTGCCATTTGGGACACAGTCTGTATCTCTCCCTGCACACACTATGTCCAGAAAATTATATTATTATTATTCCAGGTATAATGACTTATTTACATGTACCTTTCTGTATGCAGTATATGTTGTATCGCTTACTGTACACATGTCGCTTCCTGTGCATCCACGGTGGTTGTATTAGCCAGTCCTATGGGGCTTGTATGAAGGTGAGAGAGAGGGTGAGTTTAACTCACGGTGGGAGAGTAAATTATTTACACTCCTCTCCTCCAGGATTTACTGTGCTCAGAGTAACTCTTCTACAGCTTCCATTGATCCTACACCCCGCACCCACACACCCACACACCTCCCTCGTCCTCTTATATCCATCCAGTTAGTTGGATCTATCCACAGAGATTTATAATTGAATTCATTGGATTATTTCTCCACAACGAAAAGCCACATACTGCAACATGATCTTCTAAACCTGGGTAGTGTAGAGCACATATTAGTACTGCTGGGATAATGAAGGCAGCCTGCAGTGGAAGGGCGGTTCCAGACGTGTGTGTGTGTGTGTGTGTGTCTGTGAGAGAGAGAGACTAATCTGCAATATCCCAACTTTAGTAATACTCATCCTCCAGCTCATCCTCATCCTGGAGGAATCGCTGATTGTGTTCCATACGCATCATTAGCCATGGTATATTAATACGATGAACCAACGTTCATATGCACAGTTCATAACCCACACACTGTTGCACATGTGCGCGCGCGCGCGCGCACACACACACACACACACACACACACACACACACACACACAAACACAGCCAAAAGACACTTAGCTACCGTATCCAACAATACAAAGGAGGTCATGTGACGAAGGGCGGGGATTGGCTAATTTTAGACAAAAAAAAGAAAAGAGGATATGCTGTATCTATTGGCAATGAATATGAAAAGCGATCAAAACATTTGTGTAAAACATTAAATAAAACAAGTGCATAACATTCTAAACAACAGGCTTTCGCATTGAGGAGTAAGAATGTTATTCATATGTATCCCTTACGTGTATATGAAACCCAGATGATGGTTTTGATTGACCAAAACCCATTTTAGTGAGGCTCCCTAGCGCTAAATGACTAACCTAACGATGAGGGGCCAGCTGGATGATAACTCTGGGGAGGCAGGTAGTCGAGTGGTTAGAGCGCTGGGCCAGTAAACGAAAGGTTGCTGGAGTGAATCCCCGAACTGACAAGGTAAAAAAATCTGTTGTCCTGCCCCTGAACAAGGCAGTTAACCCACTGTTCCCCGGTAGGCCGTCATTGTAAATAACAATTTGTTCTTAACTGACTTGTCTAGTTAACTAAAAGGTCAAATTTAAAACTGAAAAAATAAAATGATAGCTCGGTATCAAGCCATGCAGGCCATTAGGCTAAAAGAGCAACGTAACGTAGACATATACCCAAGGACAGAGAGCCATTTCGACACACCTGGTATTCATACCACTGGTGCAGCTGGACAGGACACACACGGAAGCATACACTGTGTGTGTGTGTGTGTGTGTGTGTGTGTGTGTGTGTGTGTGTGAGAGAGAGAGAGAGAGAGAGAGAGAGAGAGAAGTAGGCAGCTGACGGCTAGCCCTGCTGAGCCTGTGTATAATTTGGGAGAGCAGCGGCCTCTGGGCCCGTATTCATACTCTGTGTAACCCATCCCAGGGCTAACAGTGAGCGTCTGGGAACCATCAATCCAGGTGGAATAACAGCAGGGAGATATTTCATCATGGAGCACAGCCTGGGGATTTACAACCTCTCCCTCTCCCAAAGGCTTTATTCTACAGAGGTATGGACTAGGCACCTTAAATAGACCAAAGACAGAAAGTCTTCAAGTGCACACATAGAACTCCTATACATTCTATATGTAATTCTATGTTCACATATGGCTATCACACACACACACACACACACTTGGCTACCCTCCTACACCTACGTCTTTCCTCAGCATCAGAGATGTCTGGCTGGTGGGCTCTCCACTGCAGAGAGATGAAAGGCCTGGTCCTGTGTCCCAAATGGCACTCTTTTGCCTTTACAGTGCACCGCTTTTGATCCGGGCCTGTAGTAGGGCTGTGGTCAAAAGTAGTACACTGTGAAGGGAAAAGGGTTCCATTTGGGAAGCAAGCCCTGATCAAAGCCTTCCTGTGATGTGGAAGAGAACTTTTTGACCATGCTGCTCTCCCTACACAAACCCCAGGTTAACTTTATTATAAGGCCATTCTGGCCTTCATTCAGACCAGCAAAGAAGGAGAGTGCGTGTGTGTGTGTGTGTGTGTGTGTGATCCTAAGTGTGTGTGTTTTTGTGTACGTGTGTGTGTGTCAGTAGTGGAAAAAGTACCCAATTTAAATACTTGAGTAAAAGTAAAGATAACTTAAAAGAAGATGACTCAAGTAAAAGTCACCCAGTAAAATACTACTTGAGTAAAAGTCTGAAAGTATTTGGTTTTAAATGTACTTAAGTATCAAAAGTAAACATATAAATAATTTAACATTTCTTATATTAAGCAAACCAGACAACACGATTTTCACATTTGTGTTTAGTGAGTCTGCTAGATCAAAGGCAGTAAGGATGACCAGGGATGTTCTCTTTATAAGTGCGTGAATTAGACAATTTTACTGTCCTGCTAAGCATTCAAAGTGTAACGAGTACTTTTGGGTGTCAGGGAAAATGTATGTAAAAAGTATGTAAAAAGTACATGCTTTTTTTCCGGGAAAAAAGTAAAAGTTGTCAAAAATATAAATAGTAAAGTACAGATACCCCAAAAAATGACTTATTAAGTAGTAGTAAAAGGTATTTTTACTTAAGTACTTTGCACCACTTGTCACGTTCGTTGACGGAAGAATCAGACCAAGGCGCAGCGTGTGTAGAGTTCCACATATTTTAATTAATTGAAACTCACCAAACAAAACAATCAAGCACAAACGAACCGTGAAGCCAATGGCGTGCACACAGGCAACTAACCAAAAAACAAGATCCCACAAACTAAAGGTGGAAAAAAGGCTGCCTAAGTATGATCTCCAATCAGAGACAACGACAGACAGCTGCCTCTGATTGGGAACCATACCCGGCCAACAAAGAAATAGAAAAACTAGAATGCCCACCCAAATCACACCCTGAACTAAACAAATAGAGAAATAAAAAGGCTCTTTAAGGTTAGGGCGTGACACCACTGGTGTGTGTGTCCATATAACTGTGTGTGTGTGTGTGTGTGTGTGTGTGTATATATAACTTTGTGTGCCTGTATGTGTGCGTGTGTGTTTGTTTGTGTGTGTGTGCATATAACTGTGTGCCAATGTGTGTGTGTGTATATAAGGCTTTATGAATAAATCATAGTGGGGGTAAATGAGCCTTAACAAGCCCCTGAGTGACGCTTAAGTTCGGCCAACTTTTTTCATTAGCTTGTCTTTACTATTTAGTCAATAATTAATTTCCCTCTCATTCTCTATGTATGGAACATATTACTACTGCCCTTTAGAAGACTGGTGAGAATTGGGATGCATCGCAAATGGCACACTATTTGCTCTATAGCTTTTGACCAGGGCCCACAGCTCTATTTAAGGAACAGTGTGCCATTTGGGACACACCCTGGCCTTCATGCAGCAGCAGTGTTAGGGCCAGATTTACGAAGCATTTACCAGGTGCAAAGTATAACTGCACCTAATGTGCCAAGTACTTACGGCAGGGTAGAGTATATGGCAGTAGAAAGGAGCACCAAAGTGGTGGGAACCAGAGTTTTCCATGACCACGTGGTTCAGGGAAAAACTCCTGGTCCATATACTTTTGTTACGGAGACAGAGAGAGCAGAGAGAGCCCATGGACTACGCCTTCTAGCTTACCGACATCTCTTTTCCATTCTTCTGAGCAGAAAAATGACTTCAATAAGACATAGAAGCAGAAACAGCAGACAAGGGCATTTCTCTCTCAAACCTCTGACTTCAAGAAGACGTGAGGAAGAAATGCTGTGCACGTGCGATTGACAGTAAGTAATGTGCTGCTGCCTGCATTCGTTTGATTTCTGTTTTTGGAGAACTGTGGTAGAGGAGCAGACCTGGTGCTTAGCATTCGCTTGCGTGGGTGTGTGGATGACTGCTGCTGCAGCTGAGAGAGGGAGAGAAAGAGAACGAACAAACATAGCACAGACTCCAGACATTAACCACCTGGGTTGGCCTTCTCTCTGCCAATGCAACAAGCAGCTGCAAATAGGCTGTCATTAAATTAAGTTTGTGGTTAATTGCGGTAAAAAAGTAATTCTGCTCATAGATTATGCATGTATGAACAACATATTGACAGATCCAGCCCAAAGTGGGAGGTTGAAAAAAAAGACTTAGTGGCCAAAGTACCATAACATATCTTTAAATCAGTATTCTACTGTATAGCAAATACTGTACTGTCATCGTCTCCATTATCAATCAATACTGTTTCAATCTATCACACTGCTACTTCCCGCTCTTTGAAACTGGTCCAGGGCCAGTTGTTTAAATTGGCTGATAATGAGTGGGGTAAGAATAATCGATCCCAAATCAGTTGCCATGAGCAGAAAGAAATGTTGTTTTTAAAGGGCCTTTCTTCGACATTATGTGTGCAACTTTTATGTTTTCATGATTAGACTTGGATGTGCTTTGGCCAGAAGATACTTCCTATTTGTCCATCACTTCCATGTCAGAGCAGAGGCACATGACAGCCATAAATCGTGCAGTGGGGGTTATCGGCACTCGCCTAACATGGCTGTCTCCAGGCGGTTGATTGAGATGGTCTGGCTGAGGAGGGCGCTTGCTGGACTCCTCTCCTGGAACTATATCTCATCTTAGCTAGCAGGGCTAAAATGGTTAGCATGCTACACTAATGTGTTACGCTAAAGTAAATATATCAACTCTATCCATCATCAGCAGGTTTACACTGAGGTGACACACTCTCATGAGGTCGTTACCTCCAACTTGGGGGATTTACTTCAAACGCTGAAGTGTCTTAGTCATTTACAGTAGTCGTCTGTCAAAGCTGCGTGACTCTTGGCTGACTCGTTTTGCACTGGAGCTAGCGAGCTAAGGTAAACCACTCCAGGTTACATAGAGTACATCTCTTTGTAGCCCCCACACAGCACAAAGCCTAGATAAGGTCTTTTTCTCTCTCTCTACTTATTCGTTACAGTAGTCGTCTGCCAAAGACTCCTGGCTGACTCTTTAAACTAGCTTTTGCTTTAGAGCTATCAAGCTAAGCTAACCCAAGTTACAGTACAGTGCATCTTTCTGTAGCACAGCACAAAGACTAGAGAAGGGCTTCTCTCTCTACTGGAACTAACTCACCCCATGTTATAGCTCTCTTTAGCCTCCTCCCAGCACACAGCCAAGATACGCCTCCATCCACTTGTATTGAAATCTCAGGTTGCTTTGAAGGCCAAAATAATGACAACTGTCACCAGATTTACAGACTAAGTAATTTGCTAAGCGTCACACATGCCTAGCGTCAGCCATTTCATTTCTATGGTTTGTTTGTACAGTTCATGTTATAGCCGGTGCCAGAAGACACTGATTGCAACCATCCTCTTGGTTATTCGCCAGCCACTTTGCTAAGTTTGTTTCTGTTGTTTTATTGCACTTCTCAGGTGAATTCTCCAGGTGAATCTGGCAGCTGGTGGACCCACTCTCCTTCCTCTCTTCATCCCTCGCCCTCTCTAGTTGAGTGTGGCAGCTGGTGGCAGGTGGAGTTGGTGCTGGACTGACTGACCTCGAAATGAACCGTGAAGTGTTTGAAGACCCAGAGTCTCCCCAACTCCTTCTCCTTCCCACCTCCTCCCCACTAAGATCTCTCTATGGGCAGACGACTAGCGCTGTACTAAGCAACCATCCAGCAGCAGGAGTCTACTGCTGCATAGCACAGAGAAATTGGCTGATTTTAAAGATTGAAGAAGAAGGAAAAAAACTCTAAGGATATTCTTAGGAAGGATAGAGAGAGAGGGCAGAGAAAATCCCCCTCTCTCCTATTTTGTGATCCACAGAGAGCCGATAGTTCTACTACTCACCATCAGCCCCACTACCGTACGGCTACGCTGCTAACTCTTAGCATGGCGCCCGGTATTCGAGCCCATCGAACTAAGTGACATAACAGTAAATAAGGGCCAGTGATCTCTATTGGGAGATAAAGCACAGTTCCCCTCCCTCTTTTACTTCAAATGGCACCCTATTCCCTATATAGTGCACTACTTTTGGGCTCCGGTCAAATGTAGCGCACTATATAGGAAATAGGGTGCCATTTGCGACGCAGCATGTGTGTCTCTGTCCCGTGACTGATGAAACCCGTCCCAGAGGGAAGGGAATGAGGCACAGCGCATGCCATTACCACGTTACGCACAGACGAACACTGGGTGAGGGATGGAGAGAAACGGAGACGAGTGGAGTGAGAGAATGGGGAAATGGAGAAGTGTGTGAGGATAGACTAGAACACCTGCAGTCCTCTTAGGCTCCCCTGGATGCGCAATGCAAGCGCACACACACTACGAACACAAGTCTCACCACAGATCCCCAGAGCTTCTATTTAAAATATGATCAGAGATACTCTCAATAAAGTCACACTAAGTGATTTCCCCCATTGAGATGCCATGCAGCATAATTACACGTAGCAGTAACCTTGTCAAAGTATGCAGCAGGGAGTTTTATTATTGATATGATGATGCATTTTTGATGAGGAGTTTATCCATAACATCATCATTTACAGAAATTATTAAAGTTTAGGGATAAACAACCAACACACAGCTCCCAAGATGAGCTATGCCACGGGTTTTAGGTAACATAAAAGATAGAGGGAGAGAGCGTGTGTGTATGTATGTTTGTTTTCTTCAGTGTATGTGTGCATGACAACCTATGTACCACAGTGATAGATGAAGTGTCATCTCTCCTTGGATATGCTTCTCTAAGATCCTACTGTCTCCCGACCACACACACACACACACACACACACACACGCACACACACGCACGCGCGCACACGCACACTTGCGTCCAGGGTTGGGGAGTAACGGATTACATGCAAGGGATTACAAAAAACAGTAACTGTTTTTTTTACGTTACCAGCAAAAAGATATATTATAATCAGATTACATATACTTTTGAAAAACTAGATGATTACTTCGAGGATTACTTTTAAATTCAGAAAGGATGTTTGCGGGAAAAAAAATATTTAACACTTCTCTGTTTTCTCAATGACATTCAAATAAGCATTGAAAAAAACTGCAAGTTTATGTTTGTTCCACCTGAGCGAGACTGACCACAAGTCAGAGACCACTATAACACCACTATAACACACAATGTGTTTGATGGATCAAGCTGTGTCTTCCAATGTAATTTGAATAAACGCTTGGAGGTGAGAATGACAGCAGTGGTGTCGTCTACGGCGATACAGATATCACTTATTATTGATATCTACATAACGCATTGATGTGAATCACACTGCTGATCTCTCATTTAGCTATTTGTGCCGTACGGATTGTGGTTGTTGTGGATGGCTGTTCACAAATCTAAATATGTATTTGAACTCAATAATGGTTGAATTCAAGAATAAGTAATTATTTGAACTCAATAATGGTTGAATTCAAGAAGTTTAAGCTGCCTATCAATCATTGTTTTTGAAACAGGTGGACAGCCAGTGAAAAATGCGCTCTTACAACAGCTGCATAGTGCAGATCCCAGCCTATGGAATACAAGTGGGGCTTTTATTGCTCAATCTAATTCATGCTGATAAAAAAAATCCCTAGGCCTAATGGACACATGCTCAAACTCACACTCTTTTCATAGACTTAAAGGGGCAATCTGTAGTTCACACATCCATTTTTGGACTTACAACTTATAAATTATATATATATCCATTGATTGTTGAAGAATATAACTTATAAATGCCTCATGAGCTTAGTTCAACTGTCACACTCCATGAGAATCCAAATATAAGCTTTTTTTCTCCAATGTTTATAAACATTGTAAACGTAAACAAACACTGTATAGCCTCAGAACAGCGGGTTAAAACAATACTGTTGATATCATGGATGGTCAGTCCTTGCATCCATAGCTCTGTCTATTAATCTGAGAGTGGTTACATTTCTCCAGGCCCCTCCCTCAGCTTTTTACCAACACAGAGGCGGGGCAGGTGTTTTGTCATCTGTGGATTTGCCCTTGAAACAGCTGCATATTATCAAGATATGAAAGTGTCACCAACAAAAATATAAATCATAGGCCTATAGCAAATGCAGCATTTGGCATTCATTTTTCACATGTAAATAGCACTTTTCAGTCGTGCTCAAAGCATGCCATTCCATGAGCGCAGCATTTATTTGTCAACTCTAATCAATGAGCCCAATCAGTCCTCCATCACAACAAAATCATAAACAACAGAGTAATAAGTCCTTCGTTTTGAGGTTATGCTCAGGTAAAACAATTAGGCTAATCTATACTTCCATATTTCCAAGTCCTATTCTTGAAGATCCAGGGGTATAACATTTATTGGAATGACTGGAATTCTGATAGAATTTTAAATAATTATTGTATGTAGTAGAAAGTGATGGGTTAGAAGAAGCCTACATAACCAACCCATAAAGTAAAACGTAACATCCATATGTGGCCAGCTATGTAAACTTTAACATTGATTTATCTTGCAATAGATTTCGTTCAATTGGTAACATACATTGTTGTCTTCTTCTAATGCCTCTTAAGGGGAAAGTCATCTAAAAGTAACTGAATGTAATCAAATTACGTTAATGAGTTTGTGTAATCCAAAAGTTACGTTACCGATTACAATTTTGGACAGGTAACTAGTAACTGTAACAGATTACATTTAGAAAGTAACCTACCCAACCCTGGTTGCGTCACACATACCTGATACACAATATAACTAATCCCCAATGAAACCCTTTCACCTATACAGTGCACTACTTTTGACCAAGGCCCATGGTATGCCTGGGTGTGGTGTTATTATGATCGAGTGACCCATTAAAACACACGCCCTGAACCCCCCCCCCCCCCACACACACACACACACACACACACACAAATCCATCCCTGAAGAGAGGTTGAAATATTGTTACTTGAATCTTATCATTAGCTATTTACATAGTTCCACTTTTTTCCATAGAGTCAGATCATTGTCAAACCAGATGACAGTAGAGAGAGGACAGGTTGTGTCTACTGTTTACTGTATTGATTTGCCACCTGGACTGTATTATCATAAATCCAATATGCATGTCTGTCAGCTGTGAGAAAGTGCATTAGCCCAGTCATTCTGGGTTCCTCCCAAATGGCACCCTATTCCCCATTTAGTGCATCCACTTTTGAACAGATCTGGTTAAAAGTAGTGCGCTGTATAGGGAATAGGGTGCCGTTTGGGACGCAAGCCTCCGCGTGCATATTTATGCCACCCACTCAACCCACCAGCCAGACAGCCAGCCAGCTCACCAGCCAGCATGGGTCATACCAGTGGGTGTTTAGCATTCCACTAATGTTCAAATCAAACCATATCGCTTGGCTGTTACGAATGGCCCGCGCGTCTTGGCCTCTCAAATCCATAACTCATCATCTTCAAAATTCAATAGCATATATATCACTCCTCAGTCCTAGTTCCAAATTGCTTCCTGTGGGCTATAGAAGTCCTTCTCCCCTCTTCCTCCAGGTGCTCAGAAATCAAAGGCCTGTCCATCAGTCACTTCGGCACAAATGACTGTCTTAAAAGAGCTGTGCTGCTCACCAAGGCCTACTCGTGAGAACTGGCAGAGCACTACATGAGGCCTAATTGATCATTTTAGGAGGGTTTGGAGGGGTGAAGGGGGGAGAGTCTACTGCCCAGAGCCCCCTGTGGCATGTTAGCAACTGTCAGATCTGTCAGCCATAAGGGTCACCAGCAGAGCCCAAAGTAGGGCTTTATGAGGGGTGCAAACTGACGCACTGGCACACACACACACAACACACACACACACACACACACACACAAAATCTATCACTGTTCTAGAGAACATGACTGTCAAGCAGCTACAGTATGTTCGCCAGGCCACACTCCATTATTTCAGCAAGTCTATAACAATTATATCAGAGTCAGACAGTTGTCTTCCTCTCGGTCTCTCCCTCTTGACGTCATGTTCCCACACACACTAGGTGGTTATAGATGACAGTTAAAGGCCCACTGACTATGTGGAGCACGGCAACTCAAGGTAGTCTAGTTCCACACAGCTCTAGGTGGTTATAGATGACAGTTAGAAACACAGTGTAAAGGCCCACTGACTATGTGGAGCACGGCAACCCAGAGTAGTCTAGTTCCACACAGCTCTAGGTGGTTATAGATGACAGTTAGAAACACAGTGTAAAGGCCCACTGACTATGTGGAGCACGGCAACCCAGAGTAGTCTAGTTCCACACAGCTCTAGGTGGTTATAGATGACAGTTAAAGGCCCACTGACTATGTGGAGCACGGCAACCCAGAGTAGTCTAGTTCCACACAACTCTAGGTGGTTATAGATGACAGTTAGAAACACAGTGTAAAGGCCCACTGACTATGTGGAGCACGGCAACCCAGAGTAGTCTAGTTCCACACAGCTCTAGGTGGTTATAGATGACAGTTAGAAATACAGTGTAAAGGCCCACTGACTATGTGGAGCACGGCAACCCAGAGTAGTCTAGTTCCACACAGCTCTAGGTGGTTATAGATGACAGTTAGAAATACAGTGTAAAGGCCCACTGACTATGTGGAGCACGGCAACCCAGAGTAGTCTAGTTCCACACAGCTCTAGGTGGTTATAGATGACAGTTGGAAAAACAGTGTAAAGGCCCACTGACTATGTGGAGCACGGCAACCCAGAGTAGTCTAGTTCCACACAGCTCTAGGTGGTTATAGATGACAGTTAGAAACACAGTGTAAAGGCCCACTGACTATGTGGAGCACGGCAACCCAGAGTAGTCTAGTTCCACACAGTTCTAGGTGGTTAGTACAGTGGATAACAGTACAGTCAGTGTGCCTCTATGTCAGGGTTCTCAAACTGGCGGCCCGTGGACCAAATTTGGCCCGTGGGTGATGTTATGTTTTCTGAGCAGACAAACAATGTGTTTTTTTTTTAAATAAATAAATATTAAAAAATGTGGACATAAATGATGTAAAAACACCAGCAAACTAGCTCCGAGTGATTTGAATTTTGCAAATCTGTTCCAAAGTATTCCCACACATAATAGAGAGATACTGTATTTGATCGTATATGAAATGATGATGTTTTAGTCACATATTATATCTGTTTGGGCTTTTTGCGGTCAATTTGCAGCCTACAAATTATTTGTAATTATGTTCCAGGCCCCGATCATCCGCCTCAAAAAATATATTGGCCGGCGGCTAAATCTAGTTGATTATCTCTGCTCTATGTCATCTCAACTGTGTTTGAAGTGGAGTGACCCAGAGTAGTCTAGTTTCTCTGTGTAGTAAGTAGATAGTAGATGAGTCAGACAGTCAGTGTGTCTGTCTGTCTCTCTATGTGGAGCGCAGCATGCCAGAGTAGCCTGCGTTGGCTCTGTAATGTGTACTGTAATTGGGATCAGGACACCCTGGCCAGGAAGTGAATCCAGTTCCCATTAAAGTCACAGTGCCACTGCCACAGCCAATCTCTGGCTCACTAATTGAATTGGCATCTCCCAAAAATAACTCCCATTCTCGTCCCTCGTCCGCCTAGTACAGTCCCTAATTATTTTCTCCCTCTTTCTCCATCATATATTTTCCTGAGTACAGCACTTCTTCACAGGGGAATAATGGTGAGCAATGTAGCTCGTCACTCTGTGTCTTTGTTGCCTCCGAAATAGCCATTGTGTCCCTAGCGGCTCCCCGAGATCCCTGCATGTAGGCCTACTACTGTAACTCGCTGGATGTGTACCAAATGGCACTCTATTCCCTACATAGTGCACTACTTTTGACCAGAGCCCTATGAGCCCTGATCAAAAGTAGTGTACTATATAGGGAACAGAATGCCATTTGGGACACGGAACTGTTCTTCTTAAAGATGCAACAACCACCAATTATTTATATTCACATCACTGCGGAAACAGAAGGTACAACCTATATACCCACAATTACAGTAAATATCCAAAATGCTTGCTTTGAAATAAGGGACTAAAGCACCGTCATTGATCTCTCTGAGGGCCTTGGTTGAAGTGTCGTGGGGAGCGGGATATTCTGAGTCACAAGGTTATGCTGTAACTGTTCTAGTATGCGCTCTAGATGAATCATCTGGTGGGGTCAGACTAGCTGAGCCAGCATATTTACTGTGCGTCCCCTCCGCCCCGACAACAGATTGAGTCACTCCATAAACTGCAAACAATGCATTTCTCCAGGAGTGGGTCCCGGGCCATACAGGAGTACATAGGGTAATAGCTGTGAATGTCTCCATCTCTCCAGCCCTCCCCTCTCTCATCCCCCCCACCCCCCCTCTCACTTGACTTCTCTCACTGGGTGACACTTGGGCTGAAAAGTTGGCACATTTGGTTTGCTTTCCTCTCCATGTGTAAAGTGATTATAGTCAGGAAAGTGGGAAAAATCACAGGCTTCCACTCGAGAGTGAATGGCGCTGTGGATAGCAGCCGTTTTACAGGTTACTGAAAAATTCCAAAAGGGCAACATCCACACTGAGCTAACGGCTAGAGCTGCCGCTTTCAAAGAGCGGGACGCTAATCCGGACGCTTAGAAGAAATCCCGCTATGCCCTCCGATGAACCATCAAACAGGCAAAGCGTCAATACAGGATTAAGATCGAATCCTACTACACCGGCTCTGACGCTCGTCAGGGCTTGTAAACTATGAGGTATTACAAAGGGAAACCCAGTCGCGATGCAAGCCTACCAGACGAGCTAAATGCCTTCTATGCTCGCTTCGAGGCAAGCAACACGGAACCATGCATGAGAGCACCAGCTGTTCCGGACGACTGTGTGATCACGCGCTCCGTAGCCATTGTGTGTAAAAACTTTAGACAGGTTAACATTCACAAGGCCCATGGGTCAGATGGATTACCAGGAGGCTAGTCAGAGTATGCGCTGACCAGCTTCCAAATGTCTTCACTGATATTTTCAAACTCTCCCTGATGGCCTGATCCAGTCTGTAATGCCTACATGTTTCAAGCAGACCATCATAGTCCCTGAGCCCAAGAATGCCAAGGTAACCTGTCTAAATGACAACAACCTCTCCCTCAACTTCAGCAAGACAAAGGAACTGATCGTGGACTACAGGAAACAGAGGGCAGAGCACTTCCCCATTCACATCGACTGGGCTGTAGTGGAGCTGGTCGAGAGCTTCAAGATCCTCTGTGTTCATCACTAAGGATCTATCATGGTCCACACACACCAACACAGTCATGAAGATGGCACCACAACGCCTCTTCCCCCACAGGAGTCTGAAAAGATTTAGCATGGGCCCTCAGATCCTCAGTTTCTACAGTTGCACCATTGACACTATCTTGACTGGCTGCATCACCGCTTGGTACGGCAACTGCTTGGCATCCGACTGCAAGGCGCTACAGAGGGCAGTGTGTATGGCCCAGTACATCATTGGGGCTGAGCTCCCTGCCGTCCAGGAACTCTATACCAGGCGGTGTCAGAGGAAGGCCCTAAACATTTTCAAAGACTTAAGCCTCCCAAGGCATAGACTGTTCTCTCTGCTACAGTACCACACATCAAGCAGTTTCTATGCACCAAGTCTAGAACCAACAGAACCCTGAACAGCTTCTACCCCCAAGCCATAAGACTGCTAAATAGTTAGTTAACTAGATAACCAATAGATACCGGATTATCTGTATTGAACCTTTTTGCACTAACTTTTTTGGACTCATCACATACGCTGCTGCTACTGTTTATAATCTGTCACTTTATTCCTAGTTACATGTAAATATCTACCTCAATTAGCTTGTACCCCTGCCCCGTGTGTATTGCCGAGCCTGAGGATTGGAGGGAGAGAGAGAGGAACGGAAGGAAGAAAGGGGGTTGAAAGAGTGTGGCTTGCTGGACACAAGGCTGTGCTAGATCATTTGACCTCCATAGGTACAGTGGTGCACAGGGTTAAGGACTGTGATGTATGGTCAGCATCTCCAGTCTACTGCTATTAAGACGTTATCACTGTTGTACATTAACATTTGTGTGGGCATCATAGTAGTCAATTTGTTTGAGGCAAAAAGCTAGAGAGTACCGGTTTTGTTTCAATTGGAGTGGAATACGAATGTGTTTCTTGGTGGCTGTGATTATAATGTAGATTGTGAAATTGTGTTTACCTGTACAATACATCAGCGAGCTAAAATGAATCGTTTCCCAGTTTGCATGCGGAGAGCAAAGTAATAGAAAATGAACATGACCTCACCCCCATGCTGTGTCGAGCTACTCTAGCTGATGTAAAAACTGTCAAAAGACTTCGTTCTCCAATGGTTTCCTGGCTGCCAAGTCAATCTGATTGGAAAGTGTTATCGGCGGGGCGCACACACACACATTTGGTTTCCTTACCAATGAGAGAGGGTTCATTATTGCCTTGTTAGATAATAGCCATCAGCCAAAGTTAGCTTAGCAAGAGATCTCCCTGTAGCACTGCAGTCTGGGAGGCTGGAGCTCTACTATAGGATGCATCCTAAATTGAACCCTGTTCCTTATAGTGCACTGGGGCTCTGGTCAAGTACAGTTGTAGTACACTATAAAAGGGAACAGGGTGACATTTGGGACGCAACCAATGTCTAAACGTAAGACAGAGACATATGAAACATGAAAAGGTTGAATGGGCGATGCTGGAAGAGGATGTGATGATATGTTGGTGTTCACCAGGGCTGTTCAATGTCGGTCCTGGAGAACCCAAACTAGAGGTCGACCGATTATGATTTTTCAACGCCGATACCGATACCAATTATTGGATGACCAAAAAAGCCGATACCGATTAATCGGCCGATTTATTTTTTATTTTTATTTTAATAATGGCAATTACAACAATACTGAATGAACACTTATTTTAACTTAATATAATACATCAATAAAATCAATTTAGCCTCAAATAAATAATGAAACGTGTTCAATTTGGTTTAAATAATGCAAAAACAAAGTGTTGGAGAAGAAAGTAAAAGTGCAACATGTGCTATGTAAGAAAGCTAATGTTTAAGTTCCTTGCTCAGAACATGAGAACATATGAAAGCCGGTGGTTCCTTTTAACATGAGTCTTCAATATTCCCAGGTAAGAAGTTTTAGGTTGTAGTTATTATAGGAATTATAGTACTATTTCCCTCTATACCATTTGTATTTCATTAACCTTTTGACTATTGGATGTTCTTATAGGCACTTTAGTATTGCCAGTGTAACAGTATAGCTTCCGTCCCTCTCCTCGACGGAAGCGTGTGGTGACTGGTGAGGTAATACACACTCCTGGACGTCTGTGACACGTGGTGTCTGATGTGTCCTTAAGTGCCAGAAGGCTTTCCTGCTTTTTACACTATAAAGCTATTTTCTCTAAAATGGTATATACAGTGGGGTCCGAAATAAAATGACGCTGTTGATAAAGACAAGCAAAAATGACTGTATTAAATAAATAAGTCAAACACTAAGCTAAAAAAGGGAAACAATATTATTTAATACCAATACAATTGCTCAGAAAAAATAGATTTTGTTTAACAAATCAGGTTTCCACACCTCACAAGCTACAGACAACAGACAACATGGAAAGCGGCAAAACACAGCTAGGAATTATGAACACACATCTGATTGACCTTTAGCCATGTATTCATACATTTTGTGAAAGTGTGATAGGTGGTGCAGTTATGTGTGTCTGAAGGCAGTGTATTCCAGACATGGGAAGCTCTCACAGAGAAAGCGGATTTACTAAAGGTGCTTATCCTTAAGGGAACTATACAGTCACCTCTCATGGCAGACCTTGTGGATCTGCTGCCATATGTTTGGGTTTTCTGTTTAACAGAAATACTGAGTGGGGGGGAGTCAGGCCATTTAGGATCGTGCGTACACATTGACAAGGATCTTAGACCATTCCTCCATACAGAATCCTTCCAGATCCTTGATATCCTTCATCTGTGCTTAAAAAATAGAGGGGGAAAAAAGGGCTTCAATGGGTTTCAAGTCGGGAGACTGAGATGAACATTGCAAAATGTTGATTTTGTGTCCAATTGCTTGTGCTTGGGGTTATTGTCTTGCTGGAAGAACTAATTGCGGCCAAGGTTTCTGCCTCCTTGCAGAGGCGACCAGGTTGTTGGCTAAAATGTCCAAGTAATGGATACCATTGACCTTAACAAGAGCCCCAGGACCAGAGGAGAAGAAAAAAATATCCCCATATCATCAATGATCCACCACCATATTTTACAGTAGGAATAGGGTCTTTTCCACTCATGCATTCTCATTTCCATGCCAAAACCACCACTGGTGTGTGTGGCTAAAAAGCGGCACTGTAGATAAGGGAGTTGAGGTTAGAGCTGGGGCTGGTGGCTGCTGTTGCACCCCACCAATTGCTACATTTCCACATTTTAACTCGCCGCTCCGTTCTGATAGCTCCTACGGGAGGAATATCATTCCGGCCAACAACAAATAAAAAACACACAAATATAAGTAGGAGTTGAGAGACGATATAATGATTGTCAAAAGCAGAGAAACACAGGGCCTCCCGGGTGGCACAGTGGTTAAGTTCTGCAGCGCCAGCTGTGCCATCAGAGACTCAGGGTTCGCGCCCAGGCTCTGTCGTAACCGGCCGCGACCGGGAGGTCCGTAGGGTGACGCACAATTGGCCTAGCATCGTCCGGGTTAGGGAGGGTTTGGCAAGTAGGGATGTCCTTGTCTCATCGCGCACCAGCGACTCATGTGGCGGGCCGGGCGCCAACACATTGGTGCGGCTGGCTTCTGGGTTGGATGTGCGCTGTGTAAAGGAGCAGTGCGGCTTGGTTGGATTGTGTATCGGAGGACGCATGACTTTCAACCTTCGTCTCTCCCGAGCCCGTACGGGAGTTGTAGCAATGAGACAAGATAGTAGCTACTAAAAAACAATTGGATACCACGAAACAATTAAAACAATTATTAAAACAAAACGCTATGTATATCTCAGATGATATTGGTTCACTACACTGAACATTCATTTTATAAACACTTCCTGTACTTTCTTTCTGGATTGTGACCTTCCAATCAGCCCCCCAGATACAGGTCAAGGAGACCAGTGGAGCCGACTCTATCCAATCAGGCACTACAATAAGTCAAAGTAACAAGGTATCACAAACCGTACCACTGGTCTGTCATTGACTTATGCACTCCTGTCATTCATCTTCTGACATTGTTAACCAGTTATTGTAGTCGAATCTACTATAAGTCATACTGTATGTGAAATGGCATTTACTGCAGAGTCGATACATAGTGTGTGTGCCCTTATCAGCTTGCAAGAGCATGACAACGGCAGTTTAACCTACCACAGTGATTGATGAAGTGTCATCTGGTTCGGCCTGTGATTTCACTCTCTCCTCTCTCCAAAAACGCAAAACACACGCGCACGCACACACACACACACACACACACAAATGATGAGTCCCACAGTGACACACAAACACACATACAAATCAATAATAAAGGTACTGAAATGTGCTGTGTCTCAATAAACTCAGTCGTAGTCACTCACACACCCCCTGGATCAAAAGCATATAGGCAATCAGCGCAGCACGCGATCTGGCATACTGCTAGGAGAAGCATACTACACTATTAGTAGGCCTCAGCAAGCTCGACAAACCTCTTCACAGACACGGCAATAACAACATCAGTTTCAATAGCAACTCCCCTGACGAGGATAGAAATATGTGTTTCTGATATATTAAAGCTGTAATATGTAGCTTTTAGGGAGACCTGACAAAATGCACATAGAAATGGCAGTTATAGATCTGTCATTCTCATTGAAAGCAAGTATGAGAAGCGGTAGATCTGTTCTATACGTGATATTTCTATGCTTCCAGTTTTTTGTTTAGTTTGTGTGTCTTTTACTTTTGTACACAAGCGTCAAACAGTTTAAACAAAATAGTTTTGGTTATGGAAAATATATTCCACAGCGGTTTAGATGGTACAATGATAATCTACACTATACTTGCTTGTTTTGTCACATAAAGTGAAATTAGGCAACCAGGAAAAGGCTGAACGATTTCTGCATTGTGCATCTTTAAAGGGACAGCAAAGTGATCACCCAATCCCAGATTGCCCCTTTAGCATTCAGTTATGTAAGTGAAGGCCATGTTCAAGAACTGCGAAGAGGGTTTGTAGGGGCGTGAACTCTTAACAGCCGTGCACATCTTAAAATGTCATATTAGTTCTTCAAAGGACACATTAAAACAATACAGTACAGTGAATGAATGAATGAATGAAACTTATCAACGATGCATAGTTGAGGACCAAAAAAACATTCATTTAAAAATAACAAAACCAAACAAAAGACAGAGGCAACTTCAAACATTTTTCTTTAGCTACCCAGAGATGAATTTGGCAACATTCAAACATACCCTTCCATAGAAGAGCACTGTTATTATGACGACAGGGAGTCTTAATTTCCTTACGACCCCACTCTCTGGGGAAAGACTATGGGGGGAAAAAAACAGAGCAGTGTGTGTGTATGTCTTTGTGTGTGTGTGTTTTCAAAGAACAGTCGGAAACTAAGAGCAGCAGGGTTATTTATCCAGTCTCTCTTTAGAACTTAGCTTAGTTAAGAAACAATTCTGTGGTGTGTCACATTTTAATTATTCCCCAGGGAAACGAAGAGGACAGCAACAGTGGTAGTTGGATACCCTCCCCTGACACTGTAGTCTAATCTTTAGTGTGGTGCCAATTCTGTCTCAACACAAATGGATCTTACAGTAGAACGTGATCGGATGTGCTTTTTAACTGCTTCGGAGTGTGTGTCCGTCTCTATGTAAAAAGCAGGTTGATAGTAAATGTCCACAATAGCGGGTGGGTTGAGTGTGTTTGTGTCCACCTCTGTAAAGCAGGTTGATAGTGTCCACAATAGAGAGACAGTTGAGGGTGTGTGTCCACTTCTACGTAGAGATACGGTTAACACTGTGTCCACATAGAGACTTGGATCAGCACATGTCCACCTCTGTATCAGACATTGAGCTCACAATCTCATGTCAGAACTAGACGTTCATCTATGTTTCTCAAACGTCAAATTTTGAAGTTCTTCCAAACGTCAAATTTTAAAGTGTTTAAGTTTAACTTTAGGCATGAACTCCAAATATATAAGGTTGGTTTAGTAATAAGTTTAGTTTAGGTAATAACTCTGAATTCTTAAGGTTAGACATTATCTCTGAGTGGTTAAGGTAAGGGTTAAGGTTTGGGATAGACTTAAAACAAAAATATCAAAAACAACTTTCTATCGCTGGATTCGAACATACAACCTTTAGAACCAAAGGGCAGATCAAAAATGGCGATACTTTTCCCGCGGTTTAAAAACCCAGATTAAAACCAAACATCGTAGTAGGTACCTGTGGACGTTTAAATAGAATGTATTACACTCCACCATACCGTGGCATCATGTTGCATGATGTAATAGAGTTGGACTATTTATTCTCGGATGATATTAGTTCACTACACCGAACCTTCATTTTATAAACACTTCCTGAACTTTCTTTCTGGATTGTGACCTTCCAATCAGCCACCCAGATCCAGGTCAATGTAGACCAGTGGAGTCAACTCTATCCAAACAGGCACTACAATGAGGCAACTTAAACACAAACTGGACCACTGCTCTGTCACTGACTTATGCACTCCTGCCATTCATCCACCTTCTGCCATTGTTAACCAGTCATTGTAGTGGAATCTACTATAGGTCATATTGTATGTGAAATGGCATTTAGTGCAGAGTGGATACATAATGTGTGTGTGCGTGCTCTCAGCTTGCGCTTGAGAGCATGACAACGGCAGTTTAACCTACCACACTCCTGAGTAGTACCACACTCACTACAGACCCTGGTTCGATCCCGGGCTGTATCACAACCGGCCGTGATCATGAGTTCACATAGGGCGGGCGCACAATTGGCCCAGCGTTGTCCGGGTTAGGGGAGGGTTTGGCAGGGGTAGGCCGTCATTGTAAATAATAATTTGTTCTTAACTTACTTGCCTAGGTAAATAATAGGTTATCTCTCCTTGGTTCGGCCTGTGATTTCACGCTCTCCTCTACCGCAAACACACACAAACGCATGCACGCACGCACACACACGTTTTCATTCACAGAATAATGAGTCCCACAGTGACGCGCACACACGCACAAATCACAGATCTATAATAAGGTACTGAGATGTGCGGTGTCTCAATAAACTCAGTCGTAGTCACTCACACACCCCCTGGATCAAAAGCATATAGGCAATCAGCGCAGCACGCGATCTGGCATACTGCTAGGAGAAGCATACTACACTATTAGTAGGCCTCAGCAAGCTTGACAAACCTCTTCACGTGCTTCTACACCTGCATTGCTTGCTGTTTGGGGTTTTAGGCTGGGTTTCTGTCCAGCCCTTTGAGATATCAGCTGATGTACGAAGGGCTATATAAATACATTTGATTTGATTTGATCTTCACAGAGACGGCAGTGACAACATCAGTTTCAATATCAACTCTGATATATCAATATCTGATATATTAAAGCTGCAATATGTATCTTTTTGGGCGACCCAAAAAAAGACACATAGAAATGTGAGTTATAGATCTGTCATTCTCATTGAAAGCAAGTATAAGAAGCGGCAGATATGTTCTATATGCGCTATTTCTATGCGTCTCGTTTTTTTTTCTTGTTTTTTTTCTAGTTTTTGCTTCTTTTACTTTCAGTTTTGTACACGAGCGTCAAACAGCTTCAAACACAATAGTTTTGGTTGTGTAAAATATGTTTCACAGCAGTTTAGATGGTACAATAATTCTCTATACTATACTTGCTTGTTTTCTCACATAAAGTGAAATTAGGCTTACTATTAAAATTTTAGCAACCAGAACACGGCTGAACGATTTCTGCATTGTGCATCTTTAAAGGGACAGCAAAGTGATCACCCAATCCCAGATTGCCCCTTTAGCATTCAGTGATTTAAATGAAGGCCATGTTCAAGAACTGCGAAGAGGGTTTGTAGGGGCGTGAACTCTTAACAGCCATGCACATCTTAAAATGTCATATTAGTTCTTCAAAACACAACAAAGGACACAAAAATACAGTGAATGAATTAAACGTATCAACGATGCATAGTGAGGACCAAAAAAACATCAATTAAAAGTAACAAAACCAAGCAAAAGACAGAGGAAACTTCAAACGGTTTTCTTTAGCTATCCAGAGATTAATTTGGAAACATACCCTCCCATAGAATAGCTCTGTTATTATGACTACTGGGAGTCTTTTAAACTTCATTACGACCCCACTCTCTGGGGAAACTTTGGAGCAGTGTGTGTGCGTGTGTCTTTGTGTGTGTGTGTGTGTTTTCACAGAAGTCAGAAACAAAGAGCACTCTACAGAAACAAAGAGCAGCAAGGTTATTTATCCAGTCTCTCTTTAGAACTTAGCTTAGTTAAGAAACAATTCTGTGGTGTGTCACATTTTAATTATTCCCCAGGGAAACGAAAAGAGGACAGCTCAACAGCAGCAGCAGAAGTTGGATACTCTCCCCTGATACTGTAGCCTAATCTTTAGTGTGATGCCAATTCTGCCTCAAAACAAATGTAGCTTACAGAAGAACGTGATCGGCTGTGCTTTTTATTCGTCTCAATGTAAAAAGCAGGTTGATAGTAAATGTCCACATAGAAGGTGGGTTGAGTGTGTTTGTGTCCACCTCTGTAAACCAGGTTGATAATGTCCACAATAGAGAGAAGGTTGAGGGTGTGTGTCCCCTTCTATGTAGAGAGACGGTTGACACTGTGTGTCCACATAGAGACTGGGTTCAACCCTGTTACTGAGCTTATAGTTATAGTCTCCGCAGAGGAACCATACATCATAGACAGGTACAGCATTGGAGCAAGACACACTCTCGTATAAAAAAAAACCTGTTCTACAGTACACCTTACAGTACGGTTAAAGACTGTCTGCATCCAACATGGGAATAGGGGATAGGGGTCAAAGTAGGGCAAGTAGTGGCCGTATGGATGAGTCATAGTTCAGCGCAGACTCATTACTACAAATCACTAGGGCTTCTACAGCCCAGGATCCCAATAAGGATCCCAATAAGGAACACTCTCCCTACTCCTCCACCTTTTCCTCTTCCTTTAGTTCTAGCTGGGGTTGGACCGTATTAAGTATGGAATGGCACTCGTCGGTCAGTTTATTAGGGACACCAGCCTGTTCACGAAAATGGATCACTCCTACAGACAGTGGTTCACGTGGCCGTTGCTTGCTATATAAAGCAGGCAGACAGGCATTGAGGCATCCAGTTACTGTTCGATTTAATGTTAGAATGGGAAAAAAAGAGTGTCCTATGCGACTCTGAGCGCGGTATGATCGTCGGTGCCAGGGGCCGGATCCAGTACCTCAGAAGCGGCCGGCCTCCTGGGTTTTGTACGCACGACAATGCCGAGGGTTAACCGAGAATGGTGCAACAAACTAAAAACATCCAGTCAGCGGCAGTCCTGTGGACGAAAAAACTGCTTGTTGATGAGAGAGGTGAAAGGAGAATGGCAAGAATCATGCAAGCTAACAGGCGGGCCACCATCAGACAAATAACGGCGCAGTACAACAGTGGTGTGAAGAACGGCATCTCGGAAGGCACAACTCATCGATCCTTGTCAGGGATGGGCTATTGCAGCAGGGTTCCACTCCAATCAGCTAAAAACTAGAAGAAGTGGCTCCAGTGGGCACGCGAGTGGAAAAACATCACCTGGAACATGACAGCGAGTTCAGTTTACTTGAGTGGTCTGTGTCGTCCCCAGACCTCAACCCAATAGATCATGTCTGGGAAGAGATGGAACGGGCTGTTAGCAGCATGAATGTACCGCCATCCAATCGGCAGCAACTGCGTGATGCCATTGCATCAGCATGAACCAACATCCCTGTGGAATGTTTCCGACACCTTGTAGAATTCCCCCTGAAGAATTCAGGCTGTTCTGGAGGTAAAGGGGGGTCCGACATGATGCTAGATGGGGTGTACCTAATAAACCAAGCCTATAGTCTAGACACATTATACTCCCACCACCAGAGAGATTACTGTCTCAATCAAGAAGAAAAGAAGTATGCAAGGAGAGTGTAATTCCACTTTCAAGAAATAAGAAGACATAACCGTTCTGATAAACGATACTTTGTAATGATTTCTCCTCCTGATAAGAAGCAATGTTTTTGGTAGGCCTTATTTACCCTCTGCAGTAGTATACCACCATCCATCCACCCAGCCAGCCAGCTAGGGGCTTCTAAACTCATATTCAAAAGCTGCTGCTTGTTCATCATACTGTCCATATGAATAATGACTGAGGCTCTTCCAGCCTCCCCTCCAGTTCTCCCCTCTTCCTTCAGCTGTGTTTGACTAAAGCCTAAGCTTTGAACAAATTCACATTTGCTTTTGTAAGTAATACGCGCTTATTAGGCAAAGTCCCATTGATGAACATTACATGCAATAGTATTATTATTTTTCTTTATTTCTTTCTCATAGGGCTCTGGTCAAAAGTAGCGCACTAATTAGGGAATAGGGTGCCATTTGGCGAACCGACAAGGTACCATTAAGGTTGGTTCCGAGAGGAGAGTAGCATGTTGAGATGAGTCTGAGGGATTAGTAGTGAACAAGTCCCTGTCTTAACGTCAATTCCTCCATAAACATGGGCTCAGATTACTGCATAATGATAGCCGCCCGGTAAACAGCCAGCAATAAACAAAACAACAATATGACATCATGGTAAACACAGACGCCTGGACGAGATTGAGCCCGTCCTAAATGGCCACCTATTCCCCAAATAGTGCACCACTTTTGACCAGGGCTGCCAAATGGCACCCTTTTCCCTATTTAGTACACTACTTTTGACCAGGACCCATAGGACTCTGGTCAAAAGTAGTGCACTAAATAGGGAATAGGACGCCATTTGGGAGGCAGACATTATCTGGATAAATCAGCAGGCTATTTCTAACTACATTTCCATCTACATATTCCCATGAATAAAGATACTGATCTTAAAGTCAAAATCCATGATAAATTGCTTATATTATTCATGTCAAACTCATGGGCATCATGAGGGAAAAATGGATGAATCCACATGTACTCAGTCATAATGTGTAATTTAAAAGCAATAAGGAGAAATGGGGCCGACATGGATCTGTGAGCTGCTGTACATACGTGTTCGCCATTCTGATGGATGTTAATGGTAAATCACACGCAGACGATCCCACCTCATTAAGAGGTGTCGGAGCAGCCATGTCCATGGCAACAGGCCGCTGAGTGATGGCCAGCGGGCACAGGGTCAACGGTGGTTCGGTAATTACCGTGGGCTGCACCGTATTACACTCTAAATCACCCGTATACGCACGCACGCACGCACGCACGCACGCACGCACGCACGCGCACACACACACACACACACACACACACACACACACACACACACACACACACACACCTAGTGTAAAGCCTTCAAACTTACCCCATGGTGCCCTGACTGGGTCGTACCACTTGGTTATCCTCCACACCCTGCCGCTCCACAGCTCCAGTCCTCACACACCCTCACCACACCAGTGGTCATGGTAATTAGGCTTCTCCAAGCTCTGATGCTGCTGATGGTCATTAGTATCCTACCAAACATACTAACTGCATGGTACTCAGCACTCTACTATTGTCCCTCTAATCACTCTGACATCAATGCAAATGTCTTTAAAAATCTAGTCGAACACCTCATGAGAGCCCATCAGCTCATGTTGCCCAACATTTCTACGGCCTATGCAATTTACGGGAGAAAACAGAGTGATGGCCTCTACTAAAAAGAGGATCCCATCAGCTTTCTATAGACTAGGTCTACTATATTTATTTCTCAACTTTCCGAATATTAAGCAAATTTTTTATATTTACAACAGGAGTATAGCCTACCTGGCTGGCATGAAAATAAAGCACAGGGAAAAGCGTCCTCAATTCGCTATTTAAATGCATAGATGACATGTATTATTTCCTGCTGCCCGTTTTGATACAGGTGCATGATAATGGTCCATTCTAAATCAAAACAAATGTCACACATATATTATTTATTATATGTAAAGACATGATTCAATCAAGAATAGTCTGATGGGTGACAATATTAGCCTATCCCTTGTGAATTATATATTATCAATTGTGAATGATGCCCAGCATAAGAAACAATTACTTTTTTTGCGACCTGTTGAAATCATATAGTCGCACACCTCATGTATCCTAGCCCATAGGCCTATAAGTTTTAATAAGGTATGTATCACAACTAAAGTGGCCAAATAACTTCTTAAAATTAAGCACATGAATCCGCTTCACAAGGGGCGTAGAGCCTAACTGGCTTACATAAGCAGAGCGAGTTTCAAGTTTGGGGAAGATCATTTTCACCATAACAATGCACCTTTATAATAAAAGCATTACATGCATATTTGCATTTGCGGTCACTTTTGATAATGGTGTTTTCTGCTAATGGAACATTCACGCTTATAGCCTACTGCGCTTATAATGTGAAGACATTTTTGGGATGCTAGTGGTTGTATTAATTTGGGATCTATTGTATCCCAGAACTGTCCCAGACGGTTTGGAATATTTATTTCTCTCACAGAATAGGTCGACTTTTGTACTCTGGGGGATAGTAGATTGACATCGGCTAGTGCTTTTGCTGTTAGGCCTACTCATCTTGTTGGCTGACGAAAAGTAATTGTGGACAGTTCATCCAATATCTTCAATATGCACCTTGGAATTGGATGAGGAAGCGCGCAGTTACGTCAATGATGTGTCTGTCTTCACTTGTAGCCTGTGAGAAAGACCCAACCACATGACGGAGAGCTGTGTGAGTGAGAGACGCTTCGGATTGCGCAGCACACTCAGGGCTGAAAAAGGCACGGATTTGTTAAGGGTGCATTACAGCCACAAAGGGGATACATTATCAAGTGCTTGTAGAATTGTGAATGAGAGACTATTGGAGTGCGTACAGCCTGCGCAAAAAAAACAAAGCAGAGCTCATGCCTTTCGAAGCAACTTTTTTTCAAATCATTAGTCTCATCATGCAGCCTTACATTGTTTAAAAATCAAAATATATAGCCCAACATTTGTAGAAAAACTAAAGTTAAATTAATAACTCTAAATTAAGCATTTGGAATACCCATTTCTTTGAAAAGTACTCAAACAGAACCTAACATAAGGACAAGTCCGAGTATGCCATTCTGTTCTTCCAAAATAGACCACATTTTCTTCATATCATGCTTCTTTAGACCAGTCTAAAATAAATAATGGATTTATTGTGATGGTGTAGGCTATATTACATGGATTTATTAGACTGTGTGCAGAAGGCAGGAGATGCTAAATGTGTGTATGTTAATTAACGGTCAATTACCGTGAGACAGACAGTTATTTGCTTGACAATCCCCAGCTGACGAAATTTCGCCACGGCCCTAGATGTGACTCACATGATTCAGCAGCAATATTAGAAAACAGTCAGAGGCAGTTGTAGTTACACCTAGGATGACATCATACATCCTGAAAAGACAGACAGTCACCTGTCCTTGACAATGTCTGGATCCCAAAAAGCACGCTATTCCCTATATAGTGCACTACTTTTGACCGGGGCCCCATAGGGACTAGGGAATAGGGTGCCATTTGGGACACACACATTGTCTGTACACTCAGTATGGATACCACGCCCTTTACCACAGTTGAATAAGGATACTAGTACAACACATAAGGGCATCAGTAGCCAGCCAGGCATCGCAGGGTAAAATAACCAGGGGGAGGGACTGTGGTGCACCACAGGGAGTGTGTTGGAGTTGAGTGAGAATCTGTGCCATGTAGCCTTTAGCCAGCCACACACACGCGCAAATCCAGTTAGCATTACACAATGGGCCAAGCTTGACATTCAGAGGAATGCAGACAACTGGAGCATAAGCTTAAATCACTGCAAGGCCGCCAATTACTCCCAGACTATGTATCTTCTGTCTCTGAACTATTCAGGACTGAGCAGGAATATGCTATTATTTATACCTCCACCATGTTTTTCCAGAGGGAATTCAACATAGATGGTAAAAAAGGTCAAATAACAATGTAAAGAGGGAATTCAATGTTAGGTATTTAAATGAACATATTTCAGATGACTTCTTTTATGTTTTTGCCTTTTTTATATACAGTTGAAGTCGTAAATTTACATACACTTAGGTTGGAGTCATTAAAACTCATTTTTCAACCACACACACATTTCTTGTTCACAAACTATAGTTTTGGCAAGTCACTTAATGTCCTCATCTACTTTGTGCATGACACCAGTATTTTTTCCAATAATTATTTACAGACAGATTATTTCACTTATAATTCACTGTATCACAATTCCAGTTGGTCAGAAATGTACATACACTAAGTTGACTGTGCCTGTAAACAGCTTGGAAAATGTCAGAAAATGATGTCATGGCTTTAGAAACTTCTGATATGCTAATTGACATAATTTGAGTCAATTGGAGGTTTACCTGTGAATGTATTTCAAGACCTACCTTCAAACTCAGCGCTTCTTTGCTTGACATCATAAGAAAATCAGCGAAGACATCAGAAAAACAATTGTAGACCTCCACAAGTCTGGTTCATCCTTCGGAGCAATTTCCAAATGCCTGAAGGTACCATGTTCATCTGTACAAACAATAGTATGCAAGTATAAACACCATGGCACCACGCAGCCGTCATAAGGCTCAGGAAGGAGACGCATTCTGTCTCCTAGAGATGAACATACTTTGGTGCGAAAAGTGCAAATCAATCCCAGAACAACAGCAAAGGATTTTGTGAAGATGCTGGAGGAAACAGGTACAAAAGTATCTATATCCACAGTAAAACGATTCCTATAGCCACATAACCTGAAAGGCCGCTCAGCAAGGAAGAAGCCACAGCTCCAAAACCGCCATAAAAAAGCCAGACTATGGTTTGCAACTGCACATGGGGACAAATATCATACTTTTTGGAGAAATGTCCTCTGGTCTGATGAAACAAAAATAGAATTGTTTGGCCATAATGACCATCGTTATGTTTGGAGGAAAAGGGGGGAGGCTTGCAAGCCGAAGAACACCATCCCGACCATGAAGCACGGGGTGGCAGCATCATGTTGTGGGGGTGCTTTGCTGCAGGAGTGTAACGGTGTTCGTCTATAGGAGGAGAAGAAGCGGACCAAAGCGCAGCGTGGTGGTTACTCATGTTCTTTAATTAATGGAAACTGAACGATACATGAAATAACTTAGCTCTACAAAACAACAAACGGAACGTGAAAACCTATACAGCCTATCCTGTGACAACACACACACAGTGACAGGAACAATCACCCACAAACAAACAGTGAAACCCAGGCTACCTAAGTATGATTCTCAATCAGAGACAACTAATGACACCTGCCTCTGATTGAGAACCATACTAGGCCGAAAACATAGAACTGCCCCAAAACATAGAAAAACAAACATAGACTGCCCACCCAACTCACGCCCTGACCATACTAAATAAATACAAAAACAAAGGAAATAGAGGTCAGAACGTGACAGTACCCCCCCCCAAAGGTGCGGACTCCGGCCGCAAAACCTTGACCTATAGGGGAGGGTCTGGGTGGGCGTCTGTCCGCGGTGGCGGCTCTGGCGCGGGACGCGGACCCCACTTTGCCATTGTCTCAGTCCGCCTTATTGTCCGCCTCCGTGGCTTACACACCATGCCCACCCCTCTCAATGACCCCACTGGACAGAGGGGCTGCTTGGGACAGAGGGGCAGCTGCTCGGGACAGAGGGGCAGCTGCTCGGGACAGAGGGGCAGCTGCTCGGGACAGAGGGGCAGCTGCTCGGGACAGAGGGGCAGCTGCTCGGGACAGAGGGACAGCTGCTCGGGACAGAGGGACAGCTGCTCGGGACAGAGGGACAGCTGCTCGGGACGGAGGGGCAGCTGCTCCGGGCGGAGGGGCTCTAGCGGCCCCTGGCTGACTGGCGGCACTGGCGGCCCCTGGCTGACTGGCGGCACTGGCGGCCCCTGGTTGACTGGCGGCCCCTGGCTGACTGGCGGCACTGGCGGCCCCTGGCTGACGGGCGGCACTGGCGGCCCCTGGCTGACTGGCGGCACTGGCGGCCCCTGGCTGACGGGCGGCACTGGCGGCCCCTGGCTGACGGGCGGCACTGGCGGCTCCTGGCAGACGGGCGGCACTGGCGGCGCTGGGCAGACGGGCGGCGCTGGCGGCGCTGGGCAGACGGGCGGCGCTGGCGGCGCTGGGCAGACGGGCGGCGCTGGCGGCGCTGGGCAGACGGGCGGCGCTGGCGGCGCTGGGCAGACGGGCGGCGCTGGCGGCGTTGGGCAGACGGGCGGCGCTGGCGGCGTTGGGCAGACGGGCGGCGCTGGGCAGACGGGAGGCTCCGGCAGAGGCGCCGGACAGGCGGGAGGCTCCGGCAGAGGCGCCGGACAGGCGGGAGGCTCCGGCAGAGGCGCCGGACAGGCGGGAGGCTCCGGCAGAGGCGCCGGACAGGCGGGAGGCTCCGGCAGAGGCGCCGGACAGGCGGGAGGCTCCGGCAGAGGCGCCGGACAGGCGGGAGGCTCCGGCAGAGGCGCCGGACAGGCGGGAGACTCCGGCAGAGGCGCCGGACAGGCGGGAGGCTCCGGCAGCGGCGCCGGACAGGCGGGAGGCTCCGGCAGAGGCGCCGGACAGGCGGGAGACTCCGGCAGTTGCGCCGGACAGGCGGGAGACTCCGGCAGAGGCGCCGGACAGGCGGGAGACTCCGGCAGCGCTGGAGAGGAGAGAGCCCCTGCAAGGATGGGCCGGAGAGACAGCCTGGTACGGGGAGCTGCCACCGGAGGGCTGGTGCGTGGAGGTGGTGATGGATAGACCGGGCCGTGCAGGCGCACTGGAGCTCTTGAGCACCGAGCCTGCCCAACCTTACCCGGTTGAATGGTCCCGGTCGCCCTGCCAGTGCGGCGAGGTGGAATAGCCCGCACTGGGCTATGCAGGCGAACCGGGGACACCGTGCGCAAGGCTGGTGCCATGTAAGCCGGCCCAAGGAGACGCACTGGAGACCAGATGCGTAGAGCCGGCTTCATGGCACTTGGCTCGATGCCCACTCTAGCCCGGCCGATACGCGGAGCTGGAATGTACCGCACCGGGCTGTGCACCCGCACTGGGGACACCGTGCGCTCCACAGCATAACACGGTGCCTGCCCGGTCTCTCTAGCCCCCCGGTAACCACAGGAAGTTGGCTCAGGTCTCCTACCTGGCGTAGCCATACTCCCTGTTAGCCCCCCCCCAAGAAATTTTTGGGGCTGACTCCCGGGCTTCCTTGCCAACCGTGTTCCCTCATATCGCCGGCTCCTCTCTCCGGCTGCCTCTGCTCTCCTCGCTGCCTCCACCTGTTCCCATGGAAGGCGATCCTTTCCCGCCAGGATCTCCTCCCATGTGTAGCAACCCTTGCCGTCCAACACATCATCCCAAGTCCATTCCTCCTTGTGCCGCTGTTGCCCGTTACCACGCCGCTTGGTCCTGTTGCGGTGGGTGATTCTGTAACGGTGTTCGTCTATAGGAGGAGAAGAAGCGGACCAAAGCGCAGCGTGGTGGTTACTCATGTTCTTTAATTAATGGAAACTGAACGATACATGAAATAACTTAGCTCTACAAAACAACAAACGGAACGTGAAAACCTATACAGCCTATCCTGTGACAACACACACACAGTGACAGGAACAATCACCCACAAACAAACAGTGAAACCCAGGCTACCTAAGTATGATTCTCAATCAGAGACAACTAATGACACCTGCCTCTGATTGAGAACCATACTAGGCCGAAAACATAGAACTGCCCCAAAACATAGAAAAACAAACATAGACTGCCCACCCAACTCACGCCCTGACCATACTAAATAAATACAAAAACAAAGGAAATAGAGGTCAGAACGTGACAAGGAGGGACTGGTGCAATTCACAAAATAGATGGCATCATGATGTAGGAAAATGATGTGGATATATTGAAGCAACATCTCAAGTCATCAGTCAGGAAGTTAAAGCTTGGTCGCAAATGGGTCTTCCAAATGGACAATGACCCGAAGCGATACTTCCAAAGTTGTGGCAAAATGGCTTAAGGACAACAAAGTCAAGGTATTTGAGTGGCCATCACAACGCCCTGACCTCAATCCTATAGAAAATTTGTGGGCAGAACTGAAAAGGTGTGTGAAAGCTTGTGGAAGGCTACCCAAAACGTTTGACCCAAGTTAAACAATTTAAAGGCAATGCTACCAAATACTAATTGAGTGTACGTAAACTTCTGACCCACTGGGAATGTGATGACAGAAATAAAAGCTGAAATAAATAATTCTCTCTACTATTATTCTACCATTTCACATTCTTAAAATAAAGTGGTTATCCTAACTGACCTAAGACAGGGAATTTTTACTAGGATTAAATGTCAGGAATTGTGAAAAACTGAGTTTAAATGTATTTGGCTACGGTGTATGTAAACTTCCAACTTCAACTGTAAAATTGTTTTATCTTGTACGGTAAAAACACGTGAAAGTTTTGTTAATCTGGTGTGGTATTTTTTAGCTGTGCAGTCAGTGCTTCGACCCAAAATTACGCCCTATTCCCTATTTAGTGCACTACTTTTGACCAGAGCCAAATGAGAAAAATAATAATACTGTTGCATGTAATGTTCATCAATGGGACTTTGCCTCATAAGCACGTATTACCTACAAAAACCTACAAAAGCAAATGTGAATTAGTTCAAAGCTTAGGCTTTAGTCAAACACACAGCTGAAGAAAGAGGGGAGAACTGGAGGGGAGGCTGGAAGAGCCTCAGTCATTATTCATATGGACAGTATGAGGAATAAGCAGTAGCTTTTGAATATGAGTTTAGAAGCCCCTAGCTGGCTGGCTGGGTGGATGGATGGTGGTATACTACTGCAGAGGGTAAATAAGGCCTACCAAAAACATTGCTTCTTATCAGGAGGAGAAATCATTACAAAGTATCATTTATCAGAATGGTTATGTCTTCTTATTTCTTGAAAGTGGAATTACACTCTCCTTGCATACTTCTTTTCTTCTTGACTGAGACAGTAATCTCTCTGGTGGTGGGAGTATAATGTGTCTAGACTATAGGCTTGGTTTATTAGGTACACCCCATCTAGCACCGTGTCGGACTCCACTTGTCTCCAGAACAGCCTGAATTGTTCGAGGGCATTGTTCGAGAGAGTAATCTCTCTGGTGGTGGGAGTATAATGTGTCTAGACCATAGGCTTGGCACAGACCACTTATATCATGAACATCTCCCTTATTGAAACCGTCACATTCCTGTGAAGACAAAATACTGAACCATCATTGACAAACTGAAGAAAATCTCTTGATATCATAGAAAATGTCATAGTAATTCATCAAAACAATATCTATAGCCGGGTGCTATCAAAAAGATTGCTTTAAATTACATTATTCCTGACAACTCAAGGCTATCATTGCTTTTTTTTAAACGTGAATTTAAAGCAGTAACTCCCCTCAAATCCCTCCGAACATTCATGACTCTAGGAACAAGAACATGTATTCAAATTAGCTGCTGAAGTTTCGTAATTGTATGTAATGGTAAAAATATGACAGTTATCCATTTAATGAACAGTTTCAATTGTGGAGATACAAGTTTTCCTTTTGACAGTAGAGCAATGCAAGACATAGGGAAGACGGAGCCTAATGATGCAGTGTTCTACAATTACTGCACAGCAAACTGTGCAGTACTCTGTGACCCACAGCTCTAATGTCATGTCATTGTTAACAGAACCGGAGCCAATCTAAGCAACGCACTGAGCACATCACCTTCATAACGGCTTAATCACTAGCATGACAGGGTGAGCTAATTAATCTCTCTACCCCCGCCATCTCTCCCCAACACCCCCCATCCTTGTTACCCCACCCCTGGCGTACCCTGTTCTGCCAGCTAGCTCCGTGGTGTGTGTGCGCCACAGTGAAACTGTACAATCTGAAACTAGAACTGTTCAGCTTTAATCACATAGTCGAAGCGGTGATGCTACATAAAACCCAGTCACTGTCTGTGTCACAAATGGCACCCTTGTCCCTATATAGTGCATTACTTTCACCAGGGACCATAGGGAAGAGGTCAAACTTAGTGCACTATGTAAGTAAAATGGTACCATTAGGGGGCGCAGAGCTACAGTACCAGTCAAAAGTTTGGACACACCTACTCATTCCAGGGTTTTTCTTTATTTTGACTATTTTCAACATTGTAGAATAATAATGAAGACATCAAAACTATGACATAACTCTGTGAACTTATCCTGTGCAGCAGAGGTAACTCTGAGTCTTGCTTTCCTGTGGCGGTCCTCGTGAGAGCCAGTTTGATTCCATATGTGTTATTTTAGAGTTTTGATATCTTCACTATTATTCTACAATGCAGAAAACAGACAAAATAAAGAAAAACCCTTGAATGAGTAGATGTGTCCAAACTTTGGACTGCTACTGTAGTTACGGTGCAATTATACAACATGGCTTGTTCTTGGGATGTTCAACAATGACTAGGCAATAGAAAGTCCACACCCCCTTGAACATATTTATGTTTCAAAGTGGATTTTTTTTGTTATTGCTCGACACAAAATAATACAGAATGTCAAAGTGAAAAGAACATTCGACACATTTTTACAAATTAATAAAAAAATGTATTATCTACAATGTAGGTCATTGCATAAGTATTCACCCCGTTTGTTTAGGCAAGTCTAAATTAGTTCAGAAGTAAAATTTGGCTTAACAAATCAGATAATAAGTTGTATGGACTCACTCTGTGTGAAACAATAGGGGTTGACATGACTACCCCTTCCTCATACATACGACGACATCAGGAAGGTCCCTGAATCTGTGCTGGATTCAACTACAACGACCAGGTTTTTGTCTCTCGAAAGCCTCATAAAGAAGGGCAGTGATTGGTAGATGGGTATCTATAATAAATCAGACATTGCATAGATCTTAAAGCAAGGTCAAGTTAATAAATGTGCTGTGGATGATGTATTAAACCACCCAGACACATCGAAGAGGCAGTCGTCCTTCTGAGCTGAGCTGCAGGAGAGGACGGAAACAACATTGCAGTGACTCCACAATAATGGCCTAAATGACCGAGTGAAAAGAAGAATACAAATATTCAGAATGAAAATATTCCAAAACATGCATATGTATGCAACAAGGCACTAAAGTAATACTGCAAAAAAAAACACGGCAAAGGAATGCACTTTTTGGCCTAAAAGCAAAGCCTTGTTGGGGAAAATCCAACACATCACTGAGTAGCTGCCTCCGTATTCTCAAGCATGTTGGTGGCAGCATCATAGTATGGGTATGCTTGACATCGGTAAAGACTGGGGAGTTTTTCAGGATAAAAAGAAACGGGATGGAGCTAAGCACAGGCTAAAATCAAACCTGCTTCAGTCTACTTTCCACCAGAGACTGGGAGAGGAATTCACCGTTCAGCAGGACAACAACCTACAACACAAAACCACATCTACACTGGAGTTGCTTCCCAAGAATACAGGGAATGTTCCTGAGTAGCCAAGTTAACAGTTTTGACTTAAATCTGCTTGGCAAGAAGAGAAATCTATGGCTAGACTTTCTGTCTAGCCATGGTACACAACATCTTGACAGAGCTGGAAGAATTTTGAAAATAATCATGTGCAAATATTACACGTGTGCAAAGCTCTTATGAGACCCAAAAAGACTCACAACTGTAATCGCAGCCAAAGGTGTTTCTAGCACGCATCGACTCCAGGTGCTGATACTTATCTAATCAAGGTGTATTAGGGTTTCATTTTCATCCCTTTTTTTTTTCCTCAAGTAAAAATGTTCTTCCACTTTGACATTGCAGAATATTCTGGGTAGATCGTTGACAAAAGAACTGACAATGAAATCAATTTGAATCCCACTTTGTAAAGCAACAAAATGAAGAGAAAAAAGGGTTCAAGGGGGTGTAGACTTTCTGTTGGCACTGTATCAGTAAAACAGCCTGAGGGCCAGTCGGTTTGTGCTATCATACCAGCTCCTTGCCATGTTTGACTTGACAATGACATCAATGGAGTTGGCTAGAACACAAAACAGATCTGGCACACAAATCAGGCTACTAAAACATGGGTTAGGGAACGCTGTACAGTAATGACACGGGGGATTATGAGTGGAAAGACTGATTAAAACACTGTACTTCACATTACCTCTAAATTGACTGTTGTGAGTTTATGATGCCAAAATAGTATATATATAATAGGATGTAATTTCCTTCATTTCCAACCTCGCTGTTCCTCGGTTTTTCAATCCACAGGACACATAATGCCTCGGGCATAAACACACACAGAGCACCTTGTGTACTGTGCCATGTCGGTGGTATAGCGTGTGTGTCCTCAGGAGGCTCAGCCTCGGAGGGTGGAGAAAGCTGATTCATTTTCACAAAGAGAGTCTCAGCCAGGAACTGTAAACTGTGTGAAAACTCTACTTTATTTGCCCGAATCCACGCACACGCCATGACATTAAGACTCATTCACTTTTCAGAAAGATGTTCCTGCCAAATCTCCTGACATGCTGTTTTCAGAGGCCTCGTTGATATTTGAGGAGCGCGGTGCATTATGACTTTCAGCAAACGTCATCAAACGATGCGAGGAGAGAGACACCTTTGTTCGTTCGAGTGGGCTACCTTTTCCACAGAACACAATCGTGTTTCGTGTGTAAATATTCAAGGTCGGTCACCCGCCACCTTTTCTAATGTGTGGCGTTTACACTCGTCTTTGGGATCTAGACACACTCCCTCTGGTTTTTTGTTGCACCAGACTACATTTATGTCACGGCCACAGAAAACGCATAACGCATACGCCGTCGTACCACAATAATGCTAAATCACTTCAAAACAACACTAAAAGCATAAACAAAGACTGAGAAATCAAGTGGTCAATTCAAGCATGGTCAATTCTCGTTAAGGACCCGCCCCTCAAACATGTTCACGTTTGCCTGTAATGATGGCCCATTCCAATAGAGGGTGCTGACAAACTATGTGAGATAACGACACAGATTTTTCAAACATTACATCTCATATGACAGAGGAATAGAAAGCAGGTATTCCAACTACAAAGGAAATGTCCACGTAAATAACAGACAAAGACTAAAACAAGCGTTTCGAGCAGCTTTGTTTTATGCTGGCTACTGGTTTAGCTGAGCAGAGAGAAATAGAGCTTTTTGGATCACTGGGTGTAATTAAAGACATGCTCTGGAACTTTGGTGACTACTAAGTATTTTTTAAACCTCCCGCTTTGGGCTGGATGTGTCAATGAGTAGTTCATACATGTATAATCTGTAAGCAGAAATACCGTTTTACCTCCGTTAGCCACAAAATCCCTAGTTTGAAAGCGACTGTTTTTCTGGAACCTGTGCTGCGCCATTTTCCCTACAACCCCCCCCCCCCCCCCTCCTTCTGAGAAAATATCACAGAACTTGATGATACAGCTGATGCATACATTACACATGTACACTGCATTTACCCACAATTGTGCACACGCACGCACACGCACACACACACACAATACAGGTGAATGGCAGATGCAGAGCCTGAATGTTGACAGGGAGTGAGGTGAATCCGTGGGGCCAGCAGGGGAGTCCTAACCTAACAACCTGGACAACAGTGCTCTCTATGGGCTTTACAGAGCAAGGTCGACCCACCTCCAACCTGGCAACCCATGGACGAACTACGACAGAAAACAATATGGCAACCCACTATGACAGGCTAACAGTGAGTTACTTCTGGCAACCCATTGATGAACTATGACAGGCTAACAGTGAGTTACTTCTGGCAACCCACTGATGAACTATGACAGGCTAACAGTGAGTTACTTCTGGCAACCCACTGATGAACTGTGACAGGCTAACAGTGAGTTACTTCTGGCAACCCACTGATGAACTGTGACAGGCTAACAGTGAGTTACTTCTGGCAACCCACTGATGAACTATGACAGGCTAACAGTGAGTTACTTCTGGCAACCCACTGATGAACTGTGACAGGCTAACAGTGAGTTACTTCTGGCAACCCACTGATGAACTGTGACAGGCTAACAGTGAGTTACTTCTGGCAACCCACTGATGAACTATGACAGGCTAACAGTGAGTTACTTCTGGCAACCCACTGATGAACTGTGACAGGCTAACAGTGAGTTACTTCTGGCAACCCACTGATGAACTGTGACAGGCTAACAGTGAGTTACTTCTGGCAACCCACTGATGAACTATGACAGGCTAATTTAACTATTTAACTTAGAGCCTCTACGCACAATAATACATTCCTCACGCTTGCTGTTCCATCATTATGGGCTCACTCGTCCTTTCTCTCAACCAATGGTTCACCTCTCAACCTCTCTCTTAACCAACGGGTGTTCATCTTGGGAGGTATTTATATGTCAACTTACCCCGTGTTCTCTCACTTGCTGTTTTTCTGCAACAGTTGTTGAAAGCCATCCACCTCCCCAACACCAGCAGCATGGTAACCTTAAGGCCTGTCATTGGAACTCCTTTCCCCAAGTTGATGCCAGCTGCCCGACACAGTATCGGGCGCCGAGGAGCATTCCTCTGTGACGAAGCCATACCTCAAACTATGAATACTATTCCATATTGCATTCTGTCTCTGTTGTTCATTCAGTTAGGCCTGTACTCGATTGAACTATGACAGAACAACAGCGCAGCCTTTACACTCGGGCAACCCACTGATGAACTACGGCAGACCCCTTACAGAAAAAACCACATGGGAAAATCACAGGATTTCACGTTACGTATCTAAATTCACGTGCAGCCTTCACAATCTGATAACCCACTCATGATCTATGACAAACCCACAGATAAATCCATCGATCTGGAAACGTCATCAAGCACTATAATCCACAGTAGTCCCTGGCAACCCTTTGTTTGGAAGTCCAGGAGGGCACGAGCAAACACCATTAACTCGTAACCTGGCAACCCTGTAACGCACCGTTCAAACCCCAAAGCACACACAGAGCACTGTATTAAAGTACCATCCATGTCCACTGAAAAAGTGAATCTGACAACCATATCATCTTAACACTGCTACATTCCACTTGTATCCTGCTGCTGCAGACCAGTCTCATAATACAACTACCTGGTTACCCGGGATAAAAGTGATTTCTTCTCGGGATGGAACATTTGTTAAATACCGGGAAAATATTCAACCATAGTATCAACAATAGTCCAACCACCCAAAGGACATCCAGCCAACTTGACACAACTGTGGGAAGCATTGGAGTCAACATGGGCCAGCATCACTGTGGAACGCTTTCAGCACCTTGTAGAGTCCATGCCGCAACAAATGAGGCAATTCTGAGGGCTAAAAGAGGTGGGGTGTAACTCAATATTAGGAAGATGTTCCTAATGTTTGGTATACTCAGTGTATATAGTGCCCTAATTTTGCCAAAGGGTAATTTGTGATGAAGACTTTGGAAGACCGTAGACAGCATTACATGCAGTACCGTTTTGCGCGCAGACAAAATTGAAGTTGCCAAATCGATATCAGTGCATCCATCCCAAGCACGAATGAACAATAGCACGAGTAGAAGCACATGCACACACACTTGAATATGTTGTGCATTTACCACACCGCTCCACCCTGGCTCTCACCCAATGAGATGCCTTCGTCAGAGTGCTAGACCAGGCCCCGAAGCGCCAAAGAACTAATTCATGAGTCATAGGACGCTCCTTATCAGATATCCCCTACAGTCCCAAATGGAACTCCAGCTTCTATAACATGTACTATTTTTGACCAAGGTCCATAGGGCTCTCGTCAAAGGTGGTGCACTCTACCTCTCTCAGGTCAGTAGAAGAGCTAAAGTAAAATCAAAATCATAGGGTTGATCTGACGCAAGCAAGGCCACGGCAAAATAAAGCTAATTTGTAGCATTGACTGTGAAACTAATGGTGTGGCTAGTGGGAGTGAGCCGAGGGCCCGGGGCTCTGCCTCATGTTAAACCTAAGCCAGCTAGATTTGGGAGGGACATTGATTCTCATTTTCCCCTCCGTTGGGTGCAGTTAGTGGGGGGGATCAGGTGGTAGGGAAGGTTGGGGGGGGATCAATATCTCCCCCTGGACTAACCCTCATTCCACCAGTCATTCTAGACCCACCTCCATCTCTACCACTCTCTCTCCCTCCTATTTTACTTTTTTTTCTTGCTCTCTCTTACCTTTTTCAGTCTCCTTCCTTCATTACTCTTTCATTATTTCTCTCACTCCATCTCCCTCCCTTTCTCCCCCGCCTCTCTATCATCTTTCTGTCTGTATATAAACCTGATCTACAATAGCTCCCTGTGCGTGTGTTTGTGTGTGTGTACGGGCTACGTGTGTGTGTGTGTTTGAGATCCTGACAGTGACCATACAGTTATTTTAATGTGCAGTAATGGGGTTGCTGCTCCAGACATTGACCCAGCTCAACCCAGAGATGGCGGGAGCAAGCCACCTCCTAACACTGGTCTGCATCTCAACACACTATCTCTGTATAGCAACATATGCCCAGATAAGACATGCAGCTTACTCGCAACACAACAGACAAACAGCTGGCCGTTCTATTCTCCATTACAGGCTTCTCCAGTTAACGCGGCTTATGCCGTTACGCAGCTTTCAAAGGAAAGTCATTTAGTGCTCCGACACTTTTGTGATGGAAAAGCTTGTAAAGTGAGTTTCCACCAAACTGAACGATGGCTGATTTATTTGCTCAGAGTATTTCCGAGGAGAATGATTGCCATGGAAGGGACAGGCATGTCATTGCCACAGTGTCTGCATCCCAAACGTCACACATTTTGGGGAAAAGTAGTGCACTACATAGGGAATAAGGTGCGCTTTGGGACGGAGCCCCTTCACCTGAATTAAAGCTGTTTAGAATTCTGACGCAGCCCATCTGGCTCTGCTTAGCCTGCTTTACGAGACAGGAGGTAGGATAACCAACTGGAATCTGACATGTACGATGTAGCGGAGTAGCTGAGGACTGCAGAGAGTGAAAGAGAGGAGAGGAAGAGAGAGAGCGAGAGCGAGAGATAGAAAGATAAACGGTTGTTTCTCATATGTTGTCAATGGGGGGGCGAGTGCTGCAGATGCTGCCTGAGCTACCGTGATTATTACACAGGCTGTTGTCACGCCACATCTGCTGCAGCCACAACGAGAGGGAAAAATGGAGAGGAAAAGAGAAGAAAGACAGAAAGAGCGCGAGAGAGAAAGAGACAAAAAGAGCGGGAGCGAGAGAGTGCGAGAGAGAGGTGTGTGTGCGCTTGTCTCACACACCACTACTGTACAGAGAAATCTCCTGTCTAATTTGAGCTGAGGGGAGCAGTGTATCTCCACGGGGAGTAGGGTTATACACAGGCAATGCATACTATTTGTAGTGTTCAGACCTAGGTTCAAATACTATTCGATATTATTTCAAATACTTCATCTGTGCGCGATTGAGCTTGCCTGGCTTAATGGACCAATAGATTAGTCTAAAAACCGCAAACCCCGCCCACCTGCCACTCCAGGCAGGCTAGAGCAAACGTTTAGAATATTTGAAATATTTCAAATAGTATTTGAAACCAAGATTGGTAGTGTTCAAAATGTAGTCGCAACCTATTGAGAATGTATGGCTGACACAACGACTCTCCATCCAGGGTGTACTGTGAAGAAAGGATGAAGGATGTGGGTGTTACCGGGATGAATAATTCTCTCTCAGCAGAAAGACAGGACGGCGCTCCACAACATCGGTCATCTTTCTCTTGTATGTCATCATGATCCATCTACAGCTATTAGTCTCTCTCTCTTCCCTCTGTTTCTATCCGTCTTCTCTCCTCTGCCACTGCAGTCCCTCCCTCCTTACTCAGGTTTTGGGCCTGTGTCCCAAATGAAGAGAGAACAGGGTTCCATTTGGGATGCGAGGCTTGGTGGTGATGGTGATGGTGAGACATAGAAGCCAATCCTGGGAAATTTCCCCGTAACAAGCATTTTGTTATGGATGGCTGCAGCGTAGTGGTGTAACTCAACCCACTGCCAGTGTGTGTGTGTGTGTGTGTGTGTGTGTGTGTGTGTGTGTGTGTGTGTGTGTGTGTGTGTGTGTGTGTGTGTGTGTATGTGTGTGTGCGTGTGCGTGTATGTATGTGTGTCTGTGCATGTGTCAGTCATCGCTGGGAAGAGATCCACACAGCACACAACAGCCACTCTAGTCCAATTATTTACTGCATCATGGCGTCTGAGTGGGAGTTGATTGAAAACGCCACGGGCCTAAAGTTACTTTGCTACCGATTTCTGATGACTAGGCTTTAAAGAACATTTCTCTTCTCACTGCAGATATTTAGTTCGCTTTGGATTTGGTTTCGAATTTGCTTTCTCTCTCTCCCCGTCTCATTTTGCTCTCCAACCCTTCTCTTCAGCTATAGGTTTAGCTCTGTTCTGGGGGGGGGGGGGCATGGGCTTTAGAGTGTTAATACCTTCCTACTGCTGTAGCCTCTCACAGCTTCAATTCACTTCACTTTAACTCATTCTACCAACGGCCAAACCCATTACAATTTCCCCTGCTTTTACCTCAGGAGTTTGTCGCCACGCAGTAAAGCTCAGCCATTGGAAACACAGGGTGTGTCCCAGATGGAACCCTAGTCCCTATTTAATGCACTACTTTTGACTGGTCAAGTGCACTATATACTGTAGGGAATATGGTGCCAGTTCGGACACAGCCCGTAGCCGTAAACAGATACTGTCCACTGCAAGAGAGTACGCTAGCTAACTGCGCTCTCAGCTGAAGTAGTGCTCGGGCTGAAGAGCTCTCACAGGAAATGCAGAACCTAATTGATTGTCTAAAACCCAAGGCATGCCAATCTCAAAGCCAGCCATGCAGTGCATGTTTGAGTGGCTAAGAGATGGAACGAAGCAGAGAGGAAATGATCAAAACAACAGCTGGGATTTTGAAAAGCCCCAACATCCGACAAGCTGGCTGTAGCACACTGTTTATCAACAAAAAAAAACCTGTCCATTCATTTCCTTATAATTCTCTCTAGACTATACCTCTCCTTTTCCTCCTCCTCTCACTCTCTCTCTCTGTCTGTTTCGGATGCAGTGGTTGCTGGCAGAGAGGATATTGTTATGCCTATAGTGTGCAATGGCAAACAACACCTCAAGAGAGCAACTAGACAGCAACAGACGGAGTGGAGACAACACGTTACTTGCATGAAGAGGTGGGGTTATAGTCTGTGAGAGATGTGCAGCACATCAAAAGTATGGGGAGGGCTTAAGGAGTTTTTATTTATTTATTTATTTCACCTTTATTTAACCAGGTAGGCAAGTTGAGAACAAGTTCTCAGTTACAATTGCGACCTGGCATTGGATGCACAATTATTGTAACTTTCTCAAAATTCCCAGGTTTTCCATAAATCCCAGTTGGCAGATTTTTTGGAAATCCTGCTTATTACCCCCTGATTCCAGGAATATTCCAACTGGGATTTCTGGAAAACCTTTTGGGAAATGTACCGGAATTGTGCAACCCTGGGGGAGCTATTCAGCTCTGAACCCAAACCATACCACGCAGGGGTGGCAGGTAGCCTAGTGGTTAGAGCATTGGACTTGTCACCGAAGATCAAATCCCCAAGCTGACAAGGTAAAAATCTGTCGATCTGGCCCTGAACAAAGCAGTTAACCCACTGTTCCTAGGCCTTCATTGAAAATAAGAATTTGATCTTAACTGACTTGTCTAGTTAAATAAAGATTTTTTTAAAGCAGAGAGGCTTTTTTATAATACCTCCCAGATAGAATGCATTCAACTCACCTCGACAGACTTATACAAACTCTTACTCATGCACCTGTCCTGTAACATTAACCATGATGAATCTTCAGCCAACTGCAATCAAAACAGAGACAGCCGAAAACTCTGGAGCTCAAGCTGAGCATTGTCTCATTGTGTTTGAAGTAAGCCCAAGTCCTCCTCTCTCCCGTCTTTTCTCTCCTCTCTTCGCCTATCTGGCTGGATCCAGATCCTGCAGGGAGCCTTCGACTATATCTATGTCCAAAATGGCACCCTAGGCCTATTTCCTATCTAGTGCCCTAAAGTGCCATACGGAGATGATCAAAAGTAGTGCAGCATATAGGGAACAGCGTGCCATTTGGGACGCAAGCCTTAGACTATCACACACTCTACACTAAACCCCCCCAAAAGCCACTCCAAACCCAGGATAATGAACCATGTCAAATCACTTGAACCTCTCGGCGGAGGCTAATACTGACTGGGAAATATCGCAAACCTCCCATTAATCCAGGAGCCGTGAAGTTCAATTTTAATGAAACCGTTAATTCTATATTAGGGAGCCTGGCTACTGTCTGTTGGTGTGCGTGCCAAATGGCGCCCTATTCCCTATGTAGTGCACTATAAAAGGAAATAGGGTGCCACTTGGGGCCGTCTCTGTCTTCTACACCACTCACTCAGACTGACCGGACTGGGACAGCTTTGCTCTTCTCATCTCTCTCCACTCTTAGCTCAGCAGCCATGCATAACACTAGTGATCAATAGGAGGGGGGGGGGGGGGGGGGGGGGGGGGGGTGTGAAGGAGAATTTGGAAAGAATTTACAAAAAAACAGAGCAAACTAGAATGCTATTTGGCCCTAAACAGAATACCTGACTACTGTGACTGACCCAAAATGAAAGAAGGCTTCGACTATGTACAGACCTGGCTCTCAAGAGAAGACAGGCTATGTGCACACTGCCCACAAAATGAGGTGGAAACTGACCTACACTTCCTAACTTCCTGCCAAATGTATAACCATGTTAGAAACAACTATTTCCCTCTGATTACACAGACCCACAAAAAATTTGAAAATAAAAAAATCTAATTTTGATAAACTCCCATATCTATTGGGAGAAATAACACAGTTTGCAATCACAGCAGCACGATTTGTGACCTGTTGCCAAAAGAAAATGGCAACCAGTGAAGAAGAAACACCATTGTAAATACATTCTATATTTATGTTTATTTATTTTCCCTTTTGTACTTTAACTATTTGCACGTCATTACAACACTGTATATGTATGTATATGTATGTACATAATATGACATTTTAAAATGTCTTTATTCTTTTCGAACTTTTGTGAGTGTAATATTTACTGTTCATTTTATTATCTATTTCACTTGCTTTGGCAATGTAAACATATGTTTCCCAAGCCAATAAAGCCCCTTAAATAGAAATTGAATTTGAATTGAGAGAAAGAGAGATAATGAACCATGTCAGATCACTTGAACCTCTCGGTGGTGGCTAATACTGACTGGGATATACCCATTAATCCAGGAGCCTTGAAGTTCAATTCTAACGAAACAGTTATTTCTATATGAAATGAGCTTGCCTTGCATGGGTGGATGGATCAATGGCAGCTGGAGAGTAACTGAGTGGTGTGTGTGTATCCTGTCCAGATCTGAGAGACTGATCCATAGTGGGGATTGATGATACAGACAGGGAGAGCCTGGTTACTGTCTTGTCGGTGTGCGTCCCAAATGGCATCCTATTCCCTATGTAGTGCACTATAAAAGGAAATTGGGATCCACATGGGATCCTGTCTCTGTCTCCTGGTGACAGAGACAGAATCCCATGGTCTCTGTCTCATGGGATCCTGGTCACAGACTGACCAGACTGGCTCAGCTTTGCTCTTCTCGTCTCCCTCCACTCTTAGCTCAGCAGCCATGGATAACACTAATGACCAATATGGGGAGAAAAGGAGGGAGAGAAAGAGAGAGACAGAAAGAGAGAGGGAGAATGAGAGAGAGATGGAGCCTTACAACAACAACAAAGAAACATGATTGAACGTGGTTTTTGGAACACTTCGACACAAACTGCTTTTATTTTTTGTCAAATCTTAGTTCCAATAGTTTATATTTTTTTCTCAGAGGTTGTCAGTTGGATAGGCTCTCTGCAACGTTTTGTATAGCTTACCTATTATATGAATATCCTTTTCTGAATCAAATTGAATTCCCTCAAGATTGCTCTGATGTCCAAAAGATTTCAAATCTAAATTCGGTGATATAAAACTTTTAAGTTGGATGTATTTGAAAACATCTACATTGCTCAATCCAAAAAGGTTTTTTAAACTGTCATGGAACTAAATGTATTTCCTATTACCACTGCTCCTGAGTGGCGCAGCCGTCTAAGGCACTGCATCTCAGTGCAAGAGGTGTCACTACAGTCCCTGGTTGGAATCCAGGCTGTATCACATCCGGCTGTGATTGGGAGTCCCATAGGGCGGTGCACAATTGGCCCAGCGTCGTCCGGGTTTGGCTGGGGTAGGCCTTCATTGTAAATTATTTATTCTTAACTGACTTGCCTAGTTAAAAAGGTTAAAAAATATATACTTGTATTACCAAGTAATTTACGAATTCTATACTTTTAGTTTTCCATGTGTACCAATCTGTTGATGAATTCTGAAAAGTTATCCAAGGTTTGTTCCATAAGGTTGTGTTTCCAGGGAGTGATATTGGTTCTTGAAAAAACTAAAAATGTTCTTCCATATTGTTATGATGCTCTTAACTATGATGTAATGAATGTTCTCGGCTTTATCTTTTGAAAATAAGCATGTAACATCTTAAATATGTACCCCATTATTCCTCTTTCCTCTTTTGATACAATTCCAAGTCTGGAAGGTCAAAACCACCCTAAGACTTAGTAAGATGTAAAAATGTCCTTTTTATTCTATTCATTTTATTTGCCCATATAAAGTCTTATGACAGAGTATACTTTTTTAAACAATGTCTTCGGTGGGGTAATTGGTATTACCGATAAATTGGTATTACCGATAAATACAAAAACTTCAGGAGCCATGCTACCTGTAATATGTATAGGAAGATTATTCCCTTTAATTAAAGTTAACTTTATATATTTGTTGTCACTTATTAAGCATCCTAAGTAAGTATTTAATATTTTTTAGGTTCCACTTAAAGGATTGCTATAGATGGTGAGTTATTCTGTTTCTTTATCCTATTGCCATTATTTCTGCTCGACAGTTCACACCCGGTTGTAAACTACAGCAGAAGGAGACTCTTTCTCCCCTTCAGTATGAACCAAAGGAATGCCTTTGTTAACAGGCTTCTCCTGCCTCAACTCTACCACGGTCAAACGTAAATACTGGAGGAACAATAATTCTAACATAATAATGTTTTATTAAGATAGGAGATAACTTGCAATCATATCCTTTGCACAGTAAGTAGCCACGCCCCGAATGAGGTCAGAAGAGCATGTCAGCCGTATAGAACCGTCCTTTTCGACCAGAGTGCTTAAAAGGACTGGCTAAGAATTAACATACTAGATCAGTATATTGCCAGGTTGCAGCTGTGCGTGTAAAGTGGTCTGAATCCTGACCCCAGACAATCACTGGTACGGCTGATTAGTTGTCTTGAGTCAAATATCTCAAACTCTTCAAACCATCCTACTACTCTTGTCAAATCACCGCAGTACGCTACTCTCGTCACCCCACCGAAACCATTGGCATAGCTGGCTAGCTTATCTTCAAATAAGCAGCTTCAGGAACGAACGGAGCAGAGTGAACTCTGTAGTTCTGTTCAGGACTACACGATGGACAAAGACATTCACACATAAATACATTCAAGATTTCATATTCCAAACGGGCGGCGGTTTGTGTGCAAAGTATACGATTACTGTGACAATAGTTTCGAAAATGTATCGACGATAACTGTATTTTTTAATCTTTCTCCCTCTCCAAAACATATTGTGTCAGTCCGCTGGGGACCTTTGTCTCATGTATATGTTTATTCTGTGTTATTATTTAGTTAGCTAGTAAATAAATAATTAAACCAATTTGTGTAGTACTGAATCACGAGTAAGCCTGGGATATTTTCACATCAAGAAGCTTATAACTGTTCAGAATGATGATATGATAAGAGGTTATGATTAATATGTTCACTGTTTTATGGATGTTATAGGTCAAGACAGAGTTTAATTTGGGAGATGGTAACTCTTTAAACAACCTCTTCCGTGGTGCCCCAAATTCCTAATGAGTTAATTGTTACATGATTAATTTAAATTGGGCAACAATTAAATATAGTTAGTGGATTAAATAAGTAACAGTCATCAGATTAATGAAAGTAAAGTCACGATACAGGAGATAATCTGCAAACACGTTTTGTTTGGTTTATATTGATGTTTACCAATACCTGTTACATTTGGGTCCTGTCAAAATGTTCTGCAAGCGGTTCAATTGCCAGTGCAAACAGAAGGTGGGACATCCCTGTCTTGTGCCCCTTTTTAAAGCAATTTCATCAGATAATATATTATTTGTAGAGAGCTGTGAAAAAGTATTTGCCCCTTTATGATTTTCTCTGTTTTTGATACTGAATGTTATCAGATCTTCAACCAAAACCTAATATTAGATACTTATTTAATTAACAAAGTTATGCAACACCCAATTCCCCTGTGTGAAAAAGTAATTGCCCCCTTACACTCAATAACTGGTTGTGCCACTTTTATCTACAATAACTGAAACCAAATGCTCCCTGTAGTTGATCAGTCTCTAACATCCCTGTGGAGGAATTCTGGCCCACTCTTGCTTGCAGAACTGCTTTAACTAAGCGAAATGTGTGGGTTTACAAGCATGAGCTGCTCGTTTCAAGTCCTGTCACAACATCTCAATTGGGATTAGCTCTGGACTTTGACTAGGCCATTCCAAAACTTCAAATGTGTTGCTTTTTAACCATTTTCATGTAGACTTGATTGTATTTTGGATCATTGTCTTGCTGCATGACCCAGCTGCGGTTCAGTTTCAGGTCAGACAGATGGCCTGACATTCTCCAGTAGCCTTCTCTGACACCGAGCTGTCCAGGTCCTAAGGCAGCAAAGAATCCCCAAACCATCACACTACCACCACCTTGGTGACATGTGGGTCTTACTGTGGAATGCAGTGTTTGGTTTTCGCCAGGACAGATGAGTCAAAAGTCAAACTTTTTGGACGACATGGGCCCACTCTTCCATGTTTCTGCTGTTTTGTCTGTGGCTACGGAACCCTGACCTGTTCACCAGACGTGCTACCTTGTCATGCTGCTGCTCCAGTTTCAACTATTCTGCCTGCGGACATGGAACCCTGACCAGTTCAACGGACGTGCTACCTTGTCCTGGACCTGCGGTTTTCAACCCTCTTTCTCCGTCCCTCTGCCACACCTGCTGTCTCGACCTCTGAATGCTCGGCTACGAAAAGCCAACTGACATTTACAATTTGAGGTGCTGACTTGTTACACCCTCTACAACCACTGTGATTATTATTTGACCCTGCTGGTCATCTAGGAACGTTTGAACATCTTGTAGAATGATCTGGCCTTAATGGCCATGTACTCTTATAATCTCCCACCGGCACAGCCAGAAGAGGCCTGGTCACCCTCAGAGCCTGGTTCCTCTTCATGTTTCTTCCTAGGTCCCTGCCTTTCTTGGGAGTTTTTCCTTTTCCTAACCACCACGTTTCTACATCTACATTGCTTGCTGTTTGGGGTTTTAGGCTGGGGTTCTGTATAAGCACTTTGTGACATCTGCTGGTGAAAAAGGCCTTTATAAATACATTTGATTTGATTTTCGATTTGATTGACTTACATACTATATTTCCTCTTTTATATTGTCTTTTCAGTGTCCATGTGTCTCATTAGCATTGGCTAACTCTGTCATTACTAGATTGTATTGGTGGGAGGGGGAAGGAACATTGTCTCAACTTACTAAAAGATGGTCTTGGGCATCACTGTATGTAGCCTAGTGTGCTTATCCATTTTTAAAATATATATATATATTTATTTTTATTTTTTTACTTCTGCCTTTCAGCAGGGCACTGGGCTCTCTATCCACTGGAAAGATTTCCTGTTGCCTGTTCAGGGCTTCATCAGCGCTTTGAACTCCCTTCCCTGTGTTCCCTTTCATTGCCACAGTACTGCCAGGAATCAGAATTGAGACTTGATTCCTTTTTCCTCCAGTGACTTTCTGATCGGAATGAATTGCTTGTTTGTTTTTTTAACCTAGCAGAAAGGTCCTGGACGAATAGAATGGACCTTGATCTCCTTTCCCCCGTGCCCTCAGAATGTTGACTTCTATCTGATAGTTCCATAGCTTAAAGATTGCCATACAAGGGTATTTAGCGTGTTTCTGCTTTGCGCAGATGCCATCACTCTAGATCCTCCGGTGATACATCCACGCCAAGCTCCTCTGATATCAGCTTGATCACGCAGCTGAAAAGGTCCCCTTTTTCCTCGTCTTCCGTTAGGGACAATATTGTCACATTATTTTGTCTTGGTCTGTTTTCTAGCTGATCCAGTTCATCTTCTAAAGTGTTCACTTTTGTTTCCAATGTTCTCGTCTTGTTAGTCCACACGTCCGCCCTGTATATGCTTATCTGACATGATAGACTCTACTTTCCTTTCAAAGAAATCTACTTTTTGCAACCTTTAGCATTGAGAGCATTTTAATGTTTTTCTGGATATCCTTCAGCTGTTTATTGCTCTTATTTGCATCACCAAGTTGTCTTAAAAATATACAGTTGAAGTCGGAAGTTTACATACACCTTAGCCAAATACATTTAAATTCAGTTTTCCACAATTCCTGACATTTAATCTTAGTAAACATTCCTTGTCTTAGGTCAGTTAGGATCACCACTATATTTTAAGATTGTGAAATGTCAGAATAATAGTAGAGAGAATGATTTATTTCAGCTTTCATTTATTTCATCACATTCCCAGTGGGTCAGAAGTTTACATACACTAAATTAGTATTTGGTAGCATTGCCTTTAAATTCTTTAACTTGTGTCCAACGTTTCAGGTAGCCTTCCACAAGCTTCCCACAATAAGTTGGGTGAATTGTGGCCCATTCCCCTTGACAGAGCTGGTGTAACTGAGTCATGTTTGTAGGCCTCCTTGCTCGCACACACTTTTTCAGTTCAGCCCACAAATTTTCTACAGGATTGAGGTCAGGGCTTTGTGATGGCCACTCCGATACCTTGACTTTGTTGTCCTTAAGCCATTTTGCCACAACTTTGGAAGTATGCTTGGGGTCATTGTCCATTTTGAAGACCCATTTGCGACCAAGCTTTAACTTCCTGACTGATGTCTTGAGATGTTGCTTCAATATATCAACATAATTTTCCTACATCATGATGCCATCTATTTTGTGAAGTGCACCAGTCCCTCCTGCAGCAAACACCCCCACAACATGATTCTGCTACCTTCGTGCTTCACGGTTGGGATGGTGTCCTTCGGCTTGCAAGCCTACCCCTTTTTCCTCCAAACATAACGATGGTCATTATGGCCAAACAGTTCTATTTTCGTTTCATCAGACCAGAGGACATTTCTTCAAAAAGTATGATCTTTGTCCCCATGTGCAGTTGCAAACCGTAGTCTGGCCTTTGTATGGTGGTTTTGGAGCAGTGGCTTCTTCCTTGCTGAGCATTTCAAGGTTATGTCAATATAGGACTCGTTTTACTGTGGATTTTGGGATTTTGTTTTACTGTGGATATAGATACTTTTGTACCCGTTTCCTCCAGCATCTTCACAAGGTCCTTTGCTGTTGTTCTGGGATTGATTCACACTTTTTGGTATGACGGCTGCATGGTCCCGTGGTGTTTATACTTGCGTACTATTGTTTGTACAGATGAACATGGTACCTTCAGGCGTTTGGAAATTGCTCCCAAGGATGAACCAGACTTGTGGAGGTCTACAAATTTTTTCTGAGGTCTTGGCTGATTTATTAGCATTTTCCCATGATGTCAAGCAAAGAGGCACTGAGTTTGAAGGTAGCCTTCAAATACATCCACAGGTGCACCTCCAATTGAATCAAATGATGTCAATCAGCCTATCAGAAGCTTCTAAAGCCATGACATCATTTTCAGAATTTTTCCAAGCTGTTTAAAGGCACAGTCAACTTAGTGTATTTAAACTTCTGACCCACTGGAATTGTGATACAGTTAATTAATCTGTCTGTAAACAATTGTTGGAAAAATTACTTGAGTCATGCACAAAGTAGATGTCCTAACCTACTTGCCAAAACTATGGCTTGTTAACGAGAAATTTGTGGAGTGGTTGAAAAACAAGTTTTAATGATTCAACCTAAGTGTATGTAAACTTCCGACTTCAACTGTATATATATATATATTTAACCTTTATTTAACTTGGCAAGTAAGTTAATAACAAATTCGTATTTACAATGACGGCCTACCCCGGCCAAACCCGGACGACGCTGTGGCAATTGTGCGCCGCCCTATGGGACTCCCAATCACGGCCGGATGTGATGCAGTGTCTTCGACCACTGTGCCACTCAGAAGCCCAGGGAAGCCATGGCTTGTTGGGTTCGAGTCTCAGCGTCGCAAATTGGTTCACTGTTATGACCACACTCTCTCCCAGTTTCTTGGGGACATAATGATTTAGCGATTTTAAACCCATTAGAGTATAAAAGCCGGGGAAGTGGGGGGTGGTTCTAAGCTATATGGAATTGTTTTAAGAACGTCATACCAAATATCCTTTAGCTATTTGATTTTGAATCTTAAGACACCTTGAATTATATAAAAAAATATATTAATATTTGATGAAAGACACTGCTATTAGCCCATACAAACACACTGAATAACAGATAGTCCCCGAAAAAGATCAAAGGAAGTTTGTTCAAAGTGCAAACATGTATTTTTGCCAATATATGTATAGCTAATCTCCATTATGCCCACAGACCTGGTGGCACAGCAGGAATGTCAGGTACCTAGCAACCAAGAGGTTGGGAGGTTGAGTGCCAAGTATCCAGGGGACCATGACACAATGTTCTACAAACTTTCTTGGGGACGTCCCTGGAACAAACCAGGAGCTTGATAAGCCCCGCAGGGGTCCATTATTGTTTACATTGAAGTAATGTCAGTTATACATTTTAAAGTAAAATATTCTCAATAACATTTGACCTCTGGGTTTTCAAATGTTGTCACGTGTAGTTGCATGGTATCACATGTTGAAATTTTGCATCCCACATATTGTCATATTTATTTCACTTGCTCACGTTATCACATTTACTTTGAGAGAGAGAGAGAGAGCGAGATAGAGAGGGGAAGGATGAAGAGAGAGAGAGAGGGGAAGGATGACGAGAGAGAGAGGGGGGAAGGATGAAAGAGAGAGAGGGGAAGGATGGAGAGAGAGAGAGAGAGAGAGATAGAGAGAGAGAGAGAGAAAGAGAGCAATACGCTCTGTCATTATAGTGTGTAGTGTAGTGTATCTTTGGCTGAACCCTGTGAACAGAGCAGAACAGAAGAGATCCGCTGCTTGACAATCGGCCAGTGGAAGGCAGCAATCCCAGCCGTGGTCAGCCTGTTCCTTGTTATATGATCAAAATAAAACCCAACACTTTTGTTCTCTGTCTGTTCCAACCCCTCCCAACCCCTCGGAAAAAGCCAATATCATATCTTGAATACAGCATCTGTCTGGTATAATAAGCAAGGGCTTAGCAACAACAATATGTCTGTTTCCCAAATGGCCGCCTGTTCAAAGTATAGCGGTCCATTTGGGACACAGCCTGTATTGCTCCCCTTCACATGGACTCAGCTGAGCACAGCTAAAAAGCAAGGGGATGATGATTACCTTTCCAAAGTGACCTGGGGAATAGGAGAGGTTGGCAGTGTCAGCTCTTTTAAAAAGCTATGGCCTTCGTACCCAATGGCTTCCTATTCCCAATATAGTGCACTACTTACCTGGTCAAAAGTAATGCACTAAAGGGTGCCATATAGGGTGCCATTTGGGGTGCAGCCATGAGCTAAGTTTCACACATTACACAGACGGGTGGGCAAGGTTACTCTGGAAACCACCCATCTGTCCAGTCAACTGGAAACACCTTAATAAAGCCATGCCGTGGCTGCTGAGACTGCATCTTAGTGCTTAGACTTTTTACACAACTGGACCCGAAGTCCATTATATTTTCTGTATCTCATCAATCCCCTTGGGGGTCGACTCCAGATGATGTTAGTGTTTTAGTTCCAGGGCGATGTGCGGCGCTTAGTGGAAATCAGAGCCCCACCTGCCTGGTATGGTGATGCAGCAAACTGTTCTCTGCTGACACCCTGAGGTTTCACTGAGGTATCAGCTAGCAGCACACACACACATACAGACAGAGACACACGGGGATGGCACACAGGGTCAACACGACACACAGTGTCATCAAAAAAGATCGATAACCACGAAGATGATCAGTGAACGAAGATGAATGAACAAGATGACTCCGAACAGTGAAAGAATGAAATCAGATTGCTCGTTTTCTTTTTTTCTTTGGCTGAAAGTACATGATTATACATGACTAAGGTCAGCAAGTATGTTGACCTTTAGCCAGAGTTCCGAGGTCAGAGGGTGTCGTCCCCATTTCCCTCAGTCTTGTGGGTAATTGGACTGTACGGGAATAGAAAGCTACCGCGTCTATCATAATCATAATGAAAGCCGTTTATTATGCGATTGAATAAGTATGCATACGAGCGTGCATAATTGACATGGTTAGGGCTTCATTTAAAAAATAAAATGTTTTAATGTTGTCGACTACTCAGGGTAAAAATTAGAGCCTAATTAGGAATCAAGAGTCTCAAACAGGCGCACAGATCACCTTAACAACCCGGGGCGCATGCTGGCTAATTAAAACACAACCATGTTGAATAGAAGAGTTAGAGAGGTTTTATGGCCACACCAGCATTTCTGCTGAGTGTCTTTCTCCACTCCTTTGAAGAAAGAAACCACTAGACCATATTCATATCATTGAGACTGGTGTCAATTAGTGGGAAGATGAGGAGGAGGATGCCTCTCTTCCCATTTCTTATTTCCCAATGCTGTGAAAAACAGTTTGACGTTTTACCTTACCAGAAAAAAATTATCATACCAATTACTGTACCAACTGAATATGATATAAATGTAATTTGAACAGAAATGTATTTTTTATTTAACTAGGCAAGTCAGTTAAGAACAAATTCTTATTTACAATGACGGCCTACCCCGGCCAAACCCTAACCCAGACGACGCTGGGCCAATTGTGCGCCGCCCTACGGGACTGCCAATCACGGCCGGTTGTGATACAGCCTGGAATTGAACCAGAGTCTGTAGTGACGCCTCTAGCACTGAGATGCAGTGCCTTAGAGCCACTACAGTAACCTGTATCATAAGGACAGCCTAGGTATCTGATATTATCCCGGCTCCATCTTGTTCCCCAGTAAGTGTACAGTAGGTGAGAGGCTGTTGTCAGAGGCTCAGGTGTCACATCTAGATGGCAAGGCCCTGTCGACAGACAGACACTGAGATGGGCTGAGAAGACTGCTTTTCTGCTTTCCTGTCAGATTGTGGTCCTGACATCTGTTCCCTCCTCTCTTGATCCACATACCTCTCCATGTACCGGACTGTCCTGTAAAGGAGGGACTTCTTCCCCTCACCTTCTCAAGAGGCAGACAATACAAACTAAGGCTCACCTAGTTGTCTATCAGGGAGGATGGGAAGGAGTAGCAATAGTCGTCGAAATAGTTAAAAGGTTAAAAATATGATTCTGATTCTAATGGATGATGATACACTTTTTTAATTTAAAAAAATCCATCAAATATTGACTGAATTATAGCACATGAAACATTGTACTGTCACCAACAAATAATAAATTGAGTTCAGGCATTTGTCGGAATTCAGGTATTACATTTATTGTAAAAAAAAACCTTTTTTTCCATTACAATGAACTCATACAGGTAACTGCCAAAAAATAATGGAAATGCTTGAGTAAATGAAGGATACAAAGTATATTGAAAGCAGGTGCTTCCACACAGGTGTGGTTCCTGAGTTAATTAAACAATTAACATATCATTATGCATAAAAATACTGGGCAGGACATTATTTGGGCTACCATGGCTATGCTCCCATAGGATGACAATGCCCTCATCCACAGGGCACAAGTGGTCATTGAATGGTTTGAGGATCATGAAAATGATATAAACCATATGCCATGGCCATCTCAGTCACCAGATCGACCCGAATTGAACACTTGTGGAAGATTCTGGAGCAGTGCCTGAGACAGTGTTTTCCACCACCATCAACAAAACACCCAATTTCTCGTGGAAGAAGAGTGTCGCATCCCTCCAATAGAGTTCAAGACACTTGTAGAATCTATGCATTGAAGCTGTCCTGGCTCGTGGTGACCCAACACCCGACACTTTATGTTTGTGTTTCTTTTATTTGGGCAGTTACAGTGCCTTCAGAAAGTATTCAGACCCCTTGACTTTGTCCACATTTTGTTACTTTACAACCTTATTCTAAAATGGTCACTCTGACAGAGCTCTAGAGTTCCTCTTTGGAGATGGGAGAACCTTCCAGATGGACAACCATCTCTGCAGCACTCCACCAATCAGGCCTTCATGGTTAAGTGGCTAGACAGAAGCGACTCCTCAGTAAAAGGCACATGACAGACGGCTTGGAGTTTGCCAAAAGCCACCTAAAGACTTTCGGACCATGAGAAACAAGATTCTCTGGTCTGATGAAACCAAGATTGAACTCTTTCACCTGAAAGCCAAGCATCACGTCTGGAGGAAACCTGGCACCATCCCTAAGCTGAAGCATGGTGGTGGCGGCATCATGCTGGGAGGATGTTTTTCAACGGCAGGGACTGGGAGACTAGTCAGGATCGAGGTAAAGATGAACGGAGCAAAGTACAGAGAGTTCCTTGCTGAAAACCTGCTCCAGAGCATTCAGGACTTCAGACTGGGGCAAAGGTTTACCTTCCGACAAGACAACGACCCTAAGCACACAGCCAAGATAACACCGGAGTGGCTTTGGGACAAGTCTTTGAATGTCCTTGAGTGGCCCAGCCAAGCTTTAACCTGATCGAACATCTCTGGAGAGACCTGAAAATAGCTGTGCAGCAACGCTTCCCATCCAACCTGACAGAGCTTGAGAGGATCTGCAGAGAAAAATGGGAGAAACTCCCCAAATACAGGTGTGCCAAGCTTGTAGCTGTAATTCCTGCCAAAAGTGATTCAACAAAGTACTGAGCAAAGGGTCTGAATACTTATGTAAATGTGATATTTCCGGGAGTTTTTTTTTTATACATTGGCAAACATTTTTAAAAACCTGTTTTTCCATTGTCATTATTGGGTATTGTGTGTAGATTGATGAGATTGAAAAAAATAATTATACATTTTGGAATAAAGCTGTAACATAACGTGGAAAAAGTCAAGGGGTCTGAATACTTTCTGAAGGCACTGTACCTGTATATACATTTGTTTTTGTATATCAGGTATTTCTTTCATATTTTGTGATACAATAAAGAAAAGGATATGCCTCATTTGCATCTATGCACTGGGTGTATTTGCATACATGAATGACTTAACATAAAGGGGTGGAACCTGCAACCACCAAAAACAACCTTTGTCCAGGCTCTCTCTAATCATATATTGCACTCACCTGTGCTCTCTAGACTGCCTCATTAACGATGAATTACTGTTGTTGTCATGTTGTATTACATAATTCAACAAGTGTGTCAAGAGAAGGATACCCAAAAATCAACATGCTTGGCTCTACTTTACATTGTTTGCGAGATCAGTCATAATATAATTATAATCCAAATGTTCCTATTGGGAAGTTGCTTTCATTTTAGCTTACCTAACTTGTAAAAATGTCAACTGTAATATATATATATATATTTTTAATGGCACAAAACACCTACACCCATCAAAATAAAAAGTTATCTTTCTTCTCTTTTTTATGATAGAAGTGTCGAGACCTTGCGTTTAATTTCTGACCAAGCGTTGGTGTTCTTGTTGATGCAATGGAAAACCATTGTATTTCATTGAACCCATTTGAGCCATTAGCGGATTGTGTTTGACAGGTCATTACCAACATTTCCACAGTGGTATCGTTAACAGGAAAAAAATGAATGGCACAAGCAAGAGTAAGAAAGAGTCGCTACAGTAAAATTAAAGCCATCAATTCAGTGATATTTAAGTGACAATTTTGCACCCCTCACAGGAAAACAGGACATTTACGTCTGAAAAGGAGTAATTCTCAGGTGGGGTGGGGGGGGGGATGCTCGTTGCTAAGAGGAGAGAGGGAGTAATAATGAAACATACTCACTTGTTTATCCTAAATTACTTTTCTGTCAAGCACACCTCCTAAGCAAATACTGTCCTCGGATGAACATTACATTTAATCGTTCACGTTTATTTGACCACTCTGGATTGTGCAGAAAAATAAAATAAAGGTACTGTAGCTAGCATTGCTAATCACTTGTTGGATTCATTCAGAAAACCTTTCTTGCTATCACGTCCTGCCGCAAGGCATTCTGGTACTTGTCAATCACATGAATCACAATGAATGTCTATGTTGGTTGTAGTTGAGCTTGGAGAACAGTTTACAGTTGTACCATAGACATCTGTACCATAGAAGGCTTGTATCCAACTCACTTTCTAACGATTTTAAAATACAGAAGCCAAACACGGAAAATATGGATACAACTTCCTCCACGCTTGTGCATTATCATAATTCATATACACAACACCACTAGAAATCCCTGCATTAGCATGTTTCTGTTAGACGATACATCTTGACAAAATACACCATATTACTGGCCTACTAATGTGCCTGGACCTTGCACTCAAAACACCAGGCTTTCGAGCAGTTATTCACATGACATAGACTATTTACTGTACCCAGGGACTGGGTAACAGGTGTATAAAACTCAAGTACCCAGCTATGCAATTCCCATAGACAAACATTGGCAGTAGAATGGCCTTACTGAAAAGCTCAGTGACTTTCAACGTAGCAGCGTCATAGGACGCCACCTTCTGCACAAGTCAGTTCGTCAAATTTCTGCCCTGCTAGAGCTGCCCTGGTCAACTGTAAGTGCTGTTATTGTGAACTGGAAAAGTCTAGGAGTATCAACAGCTCGTACCTGGTAAAAATCATCTGTCCTCCGATGTAACACTTACAACCGAGTTCCAAACTGCCTCTAGAAGCAACATCAGCACAAGAACTGTTCACTTGGAGCTTCATGAAACGGGTTTCCATGGCTGAGCAGCCGTACACAAGCCTAAGATCACCATGCGCAATGCCAAGTGTCGGCTGGAGTGGTGTAAAGCTCGCCGCCATTGGACTCTGGAGCAGTGGAAACACGTTCCCTGGAGTGATGAACCACGCTTTACCACCTGGCAGTCCGATGGACGAATCTGGATTTGGTGGATGCCAGGAGAACGCTGCCTGCTCAAATGCGTAGTGCCAACACTAAAGTGTGGTGGAGCAGGAATAATGGTCTGGGACTGTTTTTCATGGTTCGTGTCAGACCTCTTAGTTCCAGTGAAGGGAAATCTTAACACTAGAGCTTACAATTATATTCTAGAAGATTCTTTGCTTCCAACTTTGAGGAAGGCCCTTTCCTGTTTCAGCATGGCAATATCCCCGTGCACAAATTGAGGTCCATACAAAAATGGTTTGTCGAGATCAGTGTGGAAGAACTTGACTGACCTGCACAGAGCCTTGACCTCAACCCCATCGAACACCTTCAGGATGAACTGGGAGTGCCAACTGCGAGCCAGGCCTAATCGCCCAACATCAGTGCCCAACCTCACTAATGCTCGTTGCTGAATGGAAGTCCCCGACAAAATTTTACGACATCTAGTGGGAAGCCTTCCCAGAGGAGTGGAGGCGTATAGCAACAAAGGGGGGGGGGGGGGGGGGGGGGGGGGGGTCTAGGCTGTAGGCTTATGCAGTTATTTCGGCATTAAACAAAACAGGACGTTGAGCGGTTATTCAAATTAGCCTACATCACTGCAGTTTACAGCCTATGGATAAGAATGGTGTACTCATTGCACTGTGTTGTTGTAGCCCAGGTATAATAATTTTATTGTCTAAAAACAGAGGCCTGTGCCTAATCAATAGTGGAGCTTTGTGTGCCCGGGGACCACAGAGCGCAGCATGGAGAAACGGAACACAGAGCTTGCACTTTGACAGGTAAATATTTAGCCTATAGCCCTAATATTTAGCTAATGAATGGCCTAATATCTAGCTAACATTTAGCTTTGGCTACACATCACGAGCCTCTCTCTTCCAGCTCTATCAGTGCTCAATAGGCTACTCAAGCCTCTCCATTCCCCTTGTTGTGAAATCCCAGGAAAAGCTATAGGCTACAAAAGCTAACGGACATTCGTTTAGATCATTTTTTATACTAGGCCTATTTGAGGTTAAGAAGCAGGCTTGCTCTTGCTAATTGCTAAAATGTAAAACAGGCCTACAGCATAGAAAATGCATGTCGGGTGAAAGCTGAGGAGAGAAAGTGCATTGGTGTGATCTCTTTTGGCCGGGTTACGATAACATTGTTGCACTGATGCGTTGCAAATAGTTGCACAGGACAGACAGATGCAAAAGGAATTGACGACCATTAGAAAAATGGAAATCACTTGCAAACCACTTGAGCAACGAGGCAATGACACGTTGTAAAAGATGCACAGGCTAAACAGTGGTTGTTGCTGAATTGCGACATTTAAAAATGAGTTACCATATTATTTTTCATTCGGCCTCTGTACATTGAAGTATTGTTTGCAGTTGTCACTATGACAATGAACACACCCTGAAACACTGAATAGTATTTGGTTACCACCTTATTAATAGGCATGGTGCAGTATGATGCATTGGACTGCCATTGATCAGTTGATTGACAGGTGCAGGTCTGTAGAACGATAAAACATTCCTTTAGTGTGGATGCTCACCACACATATAGTTATGTAGCCTATAGTCTATCATTATAGCCTAGTTATCATTACTGTTTTTAACTTGATGGATGGCCCTTAACTATTGCACAACAAACGTTATTATCACAACATAATTCCTAGTAGGTCTAGCTAACTTGAATTAAATAAATTACACTTCATTTCATTTACTCGACTTTAATACCCTATAAATTGACTCCGTTAAATAATTTACTCTGGCAAGTTTGCCAACAGCGCGCTGCAGTAGGGAAGTAAAACGGAAGTCGAATCCATTACTTCCGCTGTGTCCATAGCAACATTTTAAAATTAGGTGGAGACAGTATGTACAGTAGATCAGTATACAGATTTGTACAGATATGACAGTTCGTTAGAAAGCCATACAATGTTTGCATATCAAGCATACAGAAACACACAGTCGACTATGTGCTTGCGCCACTCCCTGCAGATATCAGTAAAACACAGACCCACATAAAACACATTACAAACTGAACTACAGTATCAGTGACGTGGTTGTTTTCAATTCACAAGTATGTCCAAGCTTTTGTGCGGTCAGTTCCTGGGGTAATTGGTTAGTGAATTAACTCTGGTCGGGTTTGGTTTATAGCCATTTTTATAACGTCACCTTTCCACTAAAATGAAAAGGGAGAGTCATGCTGAGCAGAACAGAGAAAGTCTGTCCTCCTCCCAAATGGCACCCAATTCCCTATTTAGGGCACTACTTTTGGCCAGAGCCCTATGGGCCCTGGTCAAAAGTGGTGCAGTATAAAGGAAAAATGTGCCATTTAGGATGCTACCGCTGTGTGATGTTACAGAGGTTAGCATGTAATGGCAATGAAAAACAAAAGCTGTTTATTCTCAACTCCCACCTTTTCATCCATCTTCACTGACACTGTATTAAAACAACTGTTTATTGTTGGGAGAACGACTGTCCCCTTTCATTGAAGACCTGGAAGTTCAACCTCTGTATTGAAGGCATTGTTTGCAGAAAACAGGATCCCAAAATATAGTGAATGGAAAAATGTCAATCTCCATGAAAATATATATATTTTTAGAAGACATTCAATTGCTTTTAATACACCAGATGTATGTCCTTCAACCAACTAATTTAAAATCGCACACAGAAGAAAGGAAAACGAAAGGAAAGGAAAATGTGGTTGCTAATGGCAGACTGCAGTACCCCGGTCAGCCTTCAACTTGAGTTACTCAATGGGAGGGGGCAGCACTGAGCTAGCCTGCAGCACTGAGCTAGCCTGCAATATCACTTCCTGGAGTTGCTCAAACTGCGCATGGTACGTCTCCATGAGACATCATCTTATCCAACTTAATTTGGCTTCAATGCGCAATTGAGTCTTCACATTGGAATGAATGGTGTCAGGTGACCAATAGCTTTGTCCATTCATAGTCATTGGGTTACACACACACATAGGCCAACGCCAACTGACAAGATGTTATTTCTTACATTATTTGTTCAGAACGTTTGTAGTATTATTACCTACAGCCGAAATTAACTTTTGGGACATTAGATCGTTAAATCACTCGGAAGAAATTTGACCAGAAATGTGACTTCCCTGACCTGGATCCTTTGTATGGACTTCCTGAGGCAGTCCCATTCATCCTGGGTTCTACAACAAAACATTGACGGCGGAGAAGAGGGAGGAGAAGTCAGTCTGCGCTGTTCTGTGAAGGGAGTAGTACACAGCGTTGTACACAGCGTTGTACACAGCGTTGTACGAGATCTTCAGTTTCTTGGCAATTTCTCGCATGAAATAGCCTTCATTTCTCAGAACAAGACTAGACTGGCGAGTTTCAGAACAATGGTTTTTGTTTCAGGCCATTTTGAGCCTGTAATAGAACCCACAAATGCTGATGCTCCAGATACTCAACTAGGCTAAAGAAGGCCAGTTGTATTGCTTCTTAAATCAGGACAACAGTTTTCAGCTGTGCTAACATAATTGCAAAAGTGTTTTCTAATGATCAATTAGCCTTTTAAAATGATCAACTTAGATTACAATAACACAACGTGCTATTGGAAACACAGGAGTGATGGTTGCTAATAATGGGCCTCTGTGCACCTATGTAGATATTCCATAACAAATTTCCAGCTACAATAGTCATTTACATCATTAACAATGTCTACACTGTATTTCTGATCAATTTGATGTTATTTTAAATGGACAAAAAAAACAGGTTCTTTCAAAAACAAGGACATTTCTAAGTGATCCCAAACTTTTGAACAGTAGTGTATATCATCATGAAGTGCCTTGAGAGGCTAGTTAAGGATAATATCATCTCCACTTTACCAGACACCCGAGACCGTTTGTTAAAGGAATTAAATTCCTTTGTTTTATTTAACTAACTCAATTCAACACTCTGTCCACTCCTAAAAATTTGTAAGACCCTTATTTGCATAAAATGGACAGAGACCTGTCTCAAAATCAATCAGTAGCGTTTATTCTCGAGAGTACTGAACACGATACAGTTTACCACAGGTTATAAACTGAAAATGACGTCATTAGTTTTCGAACTGTCCCGTCTCTTCTCCACCCTGGTACAAAGGCAGTCTCTCAAGCCTTCCCACATCGTATCCGACCAATTTAATATAATTTATGACCGAGCCAAGGTCTTCCTGTGTAGATAAGCATTCTAGCCAGTCTGACGATAAGTTCATTCATTTCTACCAAGGAACAGACAGTCATTGTTCTAATTGTTGATTATATTTACACACATTATATTCAGTACTAGGATTAAAAGAAAATTCATACATCTATACAGTAACATAATAGTATTCTGATTAGTCAGTCCTGATTGAAATGTATACATAATTAGTCATTATTGATTAAAAAAATCCCTTAACACCGTTACAATTTGCATACCAACCCAACAGATCCACGGACAACACAATCACCATTGCACTGCACACTGTCCTATCCCACCTGGAAAAGAGGAATACCTACGTAGGAATGCTGTTAATTGACTAAAGCTCAGTCTTCAACACCATAGTGCCCTCCAAGCTCATCACTAAGCTCAGGGACCTGGGTCCTAGACAGGCTGAACCCAGGTGGTGAAGGCAGGCAACAACACATCCACCACACTGATCCTCAACACTGGTGCCCCACAGGGGTGTGTGCTCAGCCCCCACCTGTACTCCCTGTTCACCCATGAGTGAGTGGCCAGGCATGTCTCCAACTCAAACTCAGCACATCACTGAGGTCATGAAATTGTCCCTTCACACCGACAGCATGGTGAAGAAGGCGCAACAGCGCCTCTTCAACCTCAGGAGGCTGAAGAAATTTGACTCGGCCCATTAGAAACTCACAAACTTCTACAGATGCACCACTGAGAGCATTCTGTCGGGCTGTATCACCACCTCATACAGCAACTGCACCGCCCACAACCGCAGGGTTCTCCAGAGGGTGGTGCAGTCAGCCCAAAACTTGGGCCGAGAGACTGATCAACAGCTTCTATCTCCAGGACATCAGACTATTAAAACAGTCATCCCGAGCAGGCCTCCGCCCAGTACCCTGCCCTGAACCTTAGACACTGTCATTAGCTACCACCCGATACCCTATCCTGCACCTTAAAGACTGCTGCCCCATGTACATAGAGTCATTGAAGACTGGTCAATTTAATAATGTTTACATACTGTTTTAACCACTTTATATGTATATACTGTATTCTAGTCATGGCTCACCATATACAACTACTGCTGTATACACATTTTCTACTCAGATACTGTCAAAACACACCATTCACATGCATACATATTTTGGAATCTGGTTCGAAAGCTTAATTCCTGAAATTCGATCCATGGGGTTTTGTAATGTGTATTTAAAACACTATTCTCAACATAGCTCATTCTATTATTTCTACTACTGTACATTGTATTTTAGTTACACTGCTTATACACACACACACCACATGTATTTCTATACTGGTTTCTTGACATATCACACTCTAAAATACAGTGCCTTCAGAATATTCATACCACTTGACTTATTTCACATTTGTTGTGTTACAGCCCGAATTCAGCATTTAATAAATATTGTTTTCTTCTCATAATGACAATGTCAAAACATGTTTTTTGAAATGTTGGCAAATTAAAAGTGAAAATGAAATACAGAAATAACTAATTTACATAAGTATTGACACACTTTTGCTATGACACTCCAAAATGAGCTCAGGTGCATCCAATTTCCTTTGACCATCCTTGAGATGGCACTACTGGATTGGAGTCCACATGTGGCCAATTCAATTGTTTGGACATGATTTAGGAATATCCACACCTGTCTACATAAGGCCCCACAGTTGACAGTACATGTCATAGCAGAAACTATACCATCAAGTCCAAGGACCTGTCCGTAGATCACCGAGATAGAATTGTGATGAGGCACATACCTCGGGAAGGGTATATATTTTTTATAAAGACTGGGAAATTGAAAAAAATATGGAACTACCCAGACTCGATTCTGCCTAGAGCTCTGCATTTCAATATTTATTTTTTACTAATATTTTTTTATTAATTGTGTATTGAATTGATTTGACCATGTCTGTACCATATCAAAATAAATATTGGCAGGTGATACAAGTATAAAACAAATAACACTTTAATGCTGTTCAAAGTCATCTTTGATACAGGAAGGTAGTCTTTCACCAGGTCAAATTCCTGGTATATATAAATGTACTTGGCTAATCAAGTTATTCTGATTCTAGTCCAACAAATCGCTGCGCAACAGCAATTACAACACTAGCAGTCATTATACAGTATACATTTCAGTTCCCTATTTTATGAAACTAGTCCCAGAACCACCCAGTATGATAAACGGTATGATATCAAATGTCTCATTACGAAGGCCCTCTCTACAAGCGACAAAACAGCCTTGCACTTGTTTGGCCCTGACACTATTTTCCAAAGATGTATGATGCTCCAGGTTGACCAATTAAAATCACTTCCATAAAACCTACACCGTTCAATAATCAGCTCCAGATTTGTTATCTACATATGAGTGAAGGGGGGGGGGGCATGCTTGAGACAGCACATCCAGAGACAAGGGTGGGGGGGGGGGAAAGAATGAGAGACAGAAACAGAGAGAGAAACAAACCTTCCATAACAAAGCCATCACTTACAGAGAGATGAAGAAGAGTCCCCTAAGCAAGCTGGTCCTGGGGCTCGGATCACAAACACAAACAGACCCCACAGAGCCCTAGGACAGCAACACAATTAGACCCAACCAAATCATGAGAAAACAAAAAGATAATTGCTTGACATATTGGAAAGATTTTACAAAAAAAACTGAGCAAACTAGAACACTATTTGGCCCTAAACAGAGAGTAGACAGTGGCAGAATACCTGACTACTGTGACTGACCTAAACTTAAGGAAAGGTTTGACTATGTACAGACTCGGTGAGCATAGCCTTGCTATTAAGAAAGGCCGCCGTAGGCAGACCTGGCTCTCAATAGAAGAAAGGCTATCTGCACACTGCCCACAAAATGAGGTGGAAACCGAGTTGCACTTACTAACCTCCTACCAAATGTATGACCATATTAGAGACACATATTTCCCCCAGATTACACAGACCCACAAATAATTTCAACACAAATCCAATTTTGATAAACTCTCATATTGGGTGAAATACCAGTGTGCAATCACAGCAGCAAGATTTGTGACCCGTTGCCACAAGAAAAGGGCAACCAGTGAAGAACAAACACCATTGTAAATACAACATATATGTTTGTTTATCTATATTCCCTTTTTAACTTTAACTATTTGCACATCATTACAACACTGTATATAGACAAATGACATTTGAAATATCTTTATTATTTTGGAACTTTTATGAGTATAATGTTTACTATTCATTTTTGATTGTTTATTTCACTTTTGTTTATTATCTATTTCACTTGCTATTGCAAAGTAAACATATGCCACGCCAATAAAGCCCCTTGAATTTAATTGAGAGAGAGGAGAGAGGAAAGGTATTGGTCTACACGGGACAAAGGAATAGCAAATTAGCCACCAGACATCGTTCGATTATAATGCTATTTTTTACCTTGCATGGACCACAAGCTTCACACAGACAGGATTGTAAAATGCAGACACTTGACTTTCGTCGACGGCGGTGAAGACAGACTTGTCAAGGCTCATTAATAGCATTGTATATGAGCTATGTAAAGACGGAGCAGAGTAATTGGCATTATCATGTCAGGAAAAGGCAGAGTCCTTTAATGGCTCAATCGCCTTTATCTGCAGAAGTAATTACTGCTACCGCAGGCAGAAGCAAAGAAGAGAGAACAATCTGGGAAAAAGCTTGGAAACAGAGTGGTGAATGGATAGTCGTTTTGATCATTCCTCCTGGCCCTTGGGAGTCATAGCGCTGTTTATTAAGCAATCCATCTCTGACTGGGCTCCGGGGCTAAGACTCTGTTCCCTCTGCTGGTTTGATGAGACACACTCCATCAGGCTGGCAACAGTGACAGGTGGAAACAGGCCAGAGGTTGGACAGCTAATGCTGTAACTGTACATCATAATTGGGTCAAAATGATCACACTCAATCAGAGAATGGAACACATCATGATGCAACGGCTCACAGTGCTGTTTGATCAAGCATTTTCGACGGAAATATACTGTAGGACTCAGCATGCCAATATTTAACCATGTTGACATACAGTAGCAATCCATTCTAAACAATGTAACTCATTGGCATTACAATCAGTGAGAAAACTCAGCTTCAGCAGTAGTAGTAGAAACACGTAGCACGTTTAAGAAGTCCCTTCATTTCACTGTTGAGGTCAACCCGGGACTTACATTGCAGAACTTCATTTGTCCAGGAAAGCTGAGATTGTACCCAGGTTTGATTACATGCACATCATTTGAATATTTACATTTTTCTGACAGGCCAGTACTTATCTGACAGAAGGTAATATCAATTAAGTTTCTAAACATTTCTTAGTAGACAACACTAGGGAAATTAAAATGGAGCATTCAAAGTGCCAGCTGAGACAACTTGTTAATTAGCCTTGTGAAGTATTCATGGGACACTTTATATCTCAGACGGGCTGGCATTTAAAAAAGAAGAAACAAACGTCAGCCACGCATGGAGGGCAAAACCCCTGGGGGTTTCGCCCTCGTTTGTTTGGGGGAAGACACCCTGAAACAACCAAATACCATCTGCTACTGTTTTCATAGGTACAATAGCTTTGATATTATTAATGTAATGTTCACAACAGTACTTTCCTTACAACTGTGTTTCATATCAAAAGGAGAACAACAGGCTTTGTTTTCTGGTGTTATAACCTAGTCACTTGGAACATTGTGAAATGTGGAATTCTGTGTTGATCCTTCTTATCAAGCAGGTGCCTGGCTGCACGGCACAAATAGATCAATAACGGTTGAATGAAAGCGTACTCACACACACACACACACACCCAAACCATATTTATATTAGCACACGCACGCACGCACACACACACATTCAGTGCATTCAGAAAGTATTCAGACCCCTTGACTTTTTCCACTTTGTTACATTACAGCGTTATTCTAAAATATATATTTTTTAATCCCTCCTCAATCTACACACAATAGTCCATAAAGACAAAGCAAAAACAGGTTGAGAAATGTTTGCATATTTGTGAAAAATAAAAAACTGAAATATCACATTTACATAAGTATTCAGACCCTTTACTCAGTACTTCATTGAAGCACCTTCTGCAGCAATTACAGCCTCAAGTCTTCTTGGGTATGAGGCTACAAGCTTGGCACACCTGTATTTGGGGAGTTTCTCCCATTCTTCTCTGTAGATCCACTCAAGCTCTGTCAGGTTGGATGGGGAGCACCATTGCAGAGTTATTTTCAGGTCTCTCCAGAGATTCAAGACCAGGCTCTGGCTGGGCCACTCAAGGACATTCAGAGACTTGTCCCGAAGCCACTCCTGCATTGTCTTGGCTGTGTGCTTAAGGTCGTTGTCCTGCTGGAAGTTGAGCCTTCGCCCCAGTCTGAGGTTCTGAGCGCTCTGGAACAGGTTTTCATCAAGAATATCTCTGTACTTTGCTCCGTTCATCTTTCCCTTGATCCTTACTAGTCTCCCAGTCACTGCAGTGGAAAAAAATCCCCACAGCATGATACTGCCACCACCATGCTTCACCGAAGGGATGGTGCCAGGTTTCCTCCAGACGTGATTCAGGCCAAAGAGTTCAATCTTGGTTTCATCAGATCAGAGAATCATGCTTCTCATGGTCAATATTTTAGGTGCCTTTTGGCAAACTCCAAGCGGGCTGTCATGTACCTTTTACTGAGGAGTGGCTTCCGTCTGGACACACTACCATAAAGGCCTGATTGGTGGAGTGCTGCAGAGATGGTTGTCCTTCTGGAAGGTTCTCCCATCTCCACAAGGAACTCTGGAGCTCTGTCAGAGTGACCATCGGGTTCTTGGTCACCTCCTTGACCTAGGCACTTCTCCCCTGATTGCTCAGTTTGGTGGGGTGGCCAGCTCTAGAAAAAGTCTTGGTGATTCTAAATGTCTTCCATTTTATAATGGAGGCCACTGTGTTCTTGGGGACCTTCAATGCTGCAGAAATGTTTTGGTGCCCTTCCCCAGATCTGTGCCTCGACACGATCCTGTCTATGAGCTCTACGGACAATTCCTTTGACCTCATGGCATAATTTTTGCTATGACATGCACTGTCAACTGTGGGACTTTATATAGACAGGTGTGCACCTTTCCAAATCATGTCCAATCAATAGAATTTACCACAGGTAGACTCCAATCAAGTTATAGAAACGGCTCAAGGATGATCAATGGAAACGTGATGCACCTGAGCTCAATTGAGGCTCATACTAAAGGGTCTGAATACTTATGTAAAGAAGGTATTTCTCATTTTAAATATGTATAAAAAAATGAAATAAAAATGTTTTCACTGTCATTATGGGGAATTGTGTGTAGATTGGATATAATATAGTTTTATTCATCATTTTAGAATAAGGCTGTAACAAAATGTGGAAAAAGTCAAAGGGTCTGAATACTTTCCGAATGCTCTGTACATTTGTACTAGCAGACACACAAAACCATATTTCTATTAACTGTCGTTGTGATTCTAATACAGCACAGATTACCACACCATTTTCTGCTTGGGTTGAAAATCCAAGTCGAATCAGAATCATTCATAATGTAAAACAGCCATGAAATGAGAGAACACACTTGTCCCAGTCTGTGTGGTCGACTGTGCATGTGGTCTGCTTCTTGAGATGCATTGGCCTCAGTCATTGTGCCAAAGAAGTGGACCCCTGAGAATGAAATCACTGCCATTAAGACGTTATTGTGCACTTGAACCTAACTGTATGGAGCTCCCAGCATTCCCTGCACTCAAACCAACCTCAGGAGTGTGATAGACGTGACTGAATTTGAGAGGGTGTTCAGCACTGCTCAGAGAACCCTCGACTGGGAACTATCGATTTCTCAAGAGCAAAGATTACTGCACACCGTTGATTCTGTTATGAAACAGAGAGAGAGTCTACAGAGAAACTAAACATAATTACTTTTCGGGAAACAATAGACACCAAATCGAACAAAGAAAACAAAGGACGTAACTCAATTTGTTGTCAGTGGGCTTCTAGTATATTTAAGACAGTTACACAGTCTTTCAAAACACTTTGCTGCAGATTGCGACTCCAACAAAGCTACCTTGTTTATTTATTTCATGAGCCCCTGTATTGCCAATGAAAATGTGCATGTTTTCACATCCTTACATGCATTTAGCTTTTAAAATGGGGAGAAACACCAATATTGGCTCGACATCATGTTTTTCAAAGGTTTCTTTGTTTTTGATCATTTGAAAGAGTTTGCAAGAGAGAAAATAGTGTATTTCACAGTAATTCATGGAGAAGCCGAGCCAGCTGTAGCCCAGTCTTGATTAGACGAGGCCCAGAAGTGTAGCTGACTCAAAACCTCTGCTGCCTGCTGTCTGGTCAATAACAATGTATCCTTGATTCAGCCCTACCCTCGTAAGCAGAGTGAATGTGAGATTACAGAGTCTGGCAACGCAAGATATGATAATGTTATTATATAACCGACTGAAATAATTCCAATACACATCATCCCATGACAGGTCATCCCTGTGGTGTTCTGTAGTATGATAGGCCTATAAGATCAAACTGCCAAGAAGTGTAAAAAGCTACTGCAATACAGTGGAAAAAAACACTATTGGGCTCTTGATCAAACGTGGAGACAGGGGAGCATAATACTTTACCAACAAACAAAAAATGCTGTAGGAAGTGAAACTTGACAACCCTCAAATATGTACACATAATTCCATATTCAGTTTGATAGATTTGTATAATCATTTCTGAATGGCTCGAGGCGTCCACCAGGATCACCACAACATAGGCTTGCTGATGCATCACAAACCAGACGGTCTGATCTGCCAATACATTTGATGACAGTTCCCCACGGGAGACTGTCAACATCACAACACTGTATCCCCTAGCTGCAGCCTGTCACACAGAGAGAGGGGGAGAGATGGAGGAAAAGGAGGAGAGGGAGTAAGACTGGGATGTGTTCATCATGCCGAAACGGAGCAGGACCTACCTGAATTTGTCCAATAGAAAATGGTTGGTTTGCTATGTTTTCTTCCGTTTGGTTCTTAAAAAAACGGTAAACGATTTCCGGAATGAATACGCCCCTGTAGTAGTTACAGCCTGTCAGAGGGTGAGGGATGGAGGTCGGGAGGAAATGTGAAGAGAGGGACAGAGGAAAAGGAGGAGAGGGAGGAAGCCTGTCGCATCTGACAGAAGGAACTGTCTCTCAGGGGTGTGTGAAGAAGAACAGCATTCTGAGGCACTCTGAGACCTGACCCCGAGACCCCTACAGTATCTGACATCCACACAGTCTGACTAAGCGTAAGAGACAGTCACAACTTATTCCCTCTTTACATCCAGCAGCATCAGCACAACTATCTTTCCCCAAACTCAGAAAAAGTCAGGCAGGTATGTCACAGATTAGGATAGCACAGCTATCAGCAAAAATGTGTGTATTAAAGGGGGATCGTATACCAGGTAGAGTCCTGGGGGCACCACATTTTCGTTAATTTACAACTCGTGTTTTAAGTGGTAAATTGGTTGACACAGGAGTGAAATGTTACCAAATATTGTACATTTTCTCAAATATCTGAACAGCAAATCCCTCTTAACAAAATGGGGGGGGCCCATCCTGCATTCCCGACCCCACATCAATTCCCCCAGTTCCCCAGCTCACCTTAGCCTGTCCTCCTCCTTCTTCCTCAACTTCATGTCCCTCTGCACCACCTTCAGCACGTGCTCTGCCTCATTGTCCGTCAAGCCCGACAGGTCCAGCTTGCGCCCCATCTCTCCTGGCCTTGCCAACGCCACGGGGTACTGCTGCAGGGGGGCACTCTGGAGGCCGGGGCAGGGACAACCCTGCACAGGGGAGGAGGTAGAGGGTGTTTAGAGAGAAGTGGTGGAGACGGTCCATAACTATGTCTATCAAGACTTTCTACATTAAATGTTCCAGCGGTTTTGCTTTGTGTTATGTTGTACTGTAGTGTATTGATGACTAGGGATGCATGATTATATCGGTAAGCATATCGGAATCGGATGATATTAGCTAAAAATGCCAACGTCGGCATCGGCCCGGTGTCCAGTTTAATGCCAATGTGCACAACCGATGTCAAAGCTGACGTGCATACCTTTATAACGTAGGTAGATGACGTAATGACGCCACTAAAAATACAGCGCTACACATGCAACACAGCATTCCTAACCTAGCCCACAATGTCTGCTGTGTGGATCTATTTTGACGTTTCAAAGGAAGATAACAAAAAGGCCATGTGCAACGTTTGTGCTGCTATTATTTCCAGAGGAAGGGAGAGTGAAATCTTTCAATACCACAAACCTAGTTACTCACTTGAAAGTGCATCACCACCAGACTTTCAGCGACTACTTAGAACAAAAGCAGAAAAAAACTAAGCGCACACTTCCAACCACTAAACAATTTCAAGTCGAGCAGTCATTTGAAAGAATAAGAACATTTCAGCGAGACAACTCAAAGGCGAAATCCATTAAAGCCAAGATAATGGAATTCATTGCCCTTGACAATCAACCGTTCTCTGTCATGGATGATGTTATGTTGGCTTTCGCCGACTGGTCGAGCACCTCGAGCCCCGGTACACACTACCAAGTAGGCACTATTTTTCAGATGTTGCCCTACAGGAGTTACACAGTATTGTTGAAACACACATCCATGAGCTACTTGTCACTGCTATTAGCTTCACGACTGACCAGCGATGTCAGACTCATGAGCATGCAGAGTCTGACAGCACAGTGGGTTGACAATGATTTTGTACTGAGGAAAGCATTATTGCATGCTCAAGAATGTGCTGGTTCTCATACTGCTGCTGCCATTTGAGAACATGTTTGAAAGCTGTAAACATGAACACACTCCTAGCTCCATTGGAAACAACTGACTTGAGAAACAAGCTCATCAACTGCGTCTCCAGCAGACGTGATACCCTCTGTCATGGCATTGAAACTCCTGCTCAACAAAACTGCTGACACAGACCGTATGGTTAAAACTTGCAAAAGTACTCTACTAGAGGCTGTGAACAAGTGATTCGGTGGCATTCTCTCTGTGCCTCTTTACTGTGTCGCCACTATGCTTGATGCTAGGTACAAGGACCTAGGTACATGGGCCGCTACGTCGATGCAGATAAGAAACAGGGTTTATGTTAAATGTTAGACACAGCTGGACAAGATGGTAACGGACACAGGGACAGTGCGCACCGAGTAAGAGAGGCCACGGGCAGGCAGCTGAAACTTCACTGCTTGACATGCATGATGAAATCCTGGTGGAGAATGAAACGACTGAACAAATGAACAACAAAACAACACAGTAAGAGAAAGAAATAGGTTTTGATGATGTTTTACTGGTAATGTTGACATTACTAAATGCCAACAAAATAACTTTTTGGTCAGTGTGTGTTTCAACTATTTAACTGTACTAGAATGCTTAAAAGGCCACTACATTTAAATAAATAAATAAATCAATAAATAAATAAATAAATAAATAAATATCGGGATTTTGGCAAGGAAAATATTGGATATCGATATCGGCCAAAAATGTCATATCGGTGCATCCCTATTGATGACCTCACAAAATGCATTTCTATGTAAATGGACAATAAAGTTATCATATGGTACAAGCGTATGAGTGTGGATGCAGCACATCCCTATTTAGTGAGATGAGAGGGGATGGAGAGAATGGAGATTCATAAGATCCGAAAATTATGTGCTACATTATTGACTTAGACATGAAGACCCTCTCTTCTCCCTCTCACCATTCATCACTTCATTTACTCAGTCTTGCTCAAGCCTCATCATCAGAACCTTTGACAAGTTTTTATTTTATTTTTATGTAACTAGGCAAGTCAGTTAAGAACAAATTCTTATTTACAATGATGGCCTAGGAACGGTGGGTTAACTGCCTTGTTCAGGGGCAGAGCGATTTTTTACCTTGCTCGGGGATTCGATCAAGCAACCTTTCAGTTACTGGTCCGATGCTCTAACCCCTAGGCTACCTGCCGCCCCTAGGCTACCTGCCGCCCCTAGGCTACCTGCCGCCCCTAGGCTACCTGCCGCCCCTATCTAATTGGAAATCTATTTCCAATATCATATTGTATGTTATAAACACATCTCTGGATGGTGTGTACAAATTCAATCAAAGTTTATTTGTCACGTGCGCCGAATACAACAGGTGTAGTAGACCTTCCAGTGAAAAGCTTTCTTACAGGCTCTAACCAATAGTGCAAAAAAGGTATTAGGTGTAAGTAAAGAAATAAAACAACATTAAAAAGACAGGCTATATACAGTAGTGAGGCTATAAAAGTAGCGAGGCTACATACAGCCACTGGTTAGTCAGGCTGATTGAGGTAGTATGTACATGTAGATATGGTTAAAGTGACTATGCATATATGATGAACAGAGAGTAGCTACTTCAAGGTATTGGAGTGGCCATCACAAAACCCTGACCTCAATCCTATAGAACATTTGTGGGCAGAACTGAAAAAGCATGTGCGAACAAGGCCTACAAACCTGACTCAGTTACACCAGCTCTGTCAGGAGGAATGGGACAAAATTCACCCAACTTATTGTGGGAAGCTTGTGGAAGGCTATGAGAAACATTTGACCCAAGTTAAACAATTTAAAGGCAATGCTACCAAATACTAATTGAGTGTATGTAAACTTCTGACCCACTGGGAATGTGATGAAAGAAATAAAAGCTGAAATAAATCACTCTACTCTTATTCTGACATTTCCCATTCTTAAAATAAACCGGTGATCCTAACTGATCTAAGACAGGGAATTTTTACTAGGATTAAATGTCAGGAATTGTGAGTTTAAATGTATTTGGCTAAGGTATGTAAACTTCTGACTTTAACTAAGTACATTTTAGAAATTCCATTTACTTGTGATACTTAAATATTTTTAAAACCAAATACTCAAGTCGTATTTTACTCGGTGACTTTCAATTCTGAGTGACTTTCTATTAAGATATATTTACTTTTACTCAAATATGAAAATGTAGTACTTTTTCCACCAATGCTGCTTGACCTGGGCTGGAGCACACCGGTAGTGCGTTCCAGCACCTTAAATGATCTACTACTTGAGTTCCTGATCCAGACTCCTAATTATCCTTACACCTATGAAGACTAGCCACTTCCATAACACTCAAAAGTTGGTTTCTCCTTCAACCGATTGTAGGATAGAACCCCTACACTACTGGGGTGCTAATTATTTCACTAAATCAAGAGAAGGCCAAGTGTTTACTATATAAAAATGCTTTTATTTGTCAAAAATATGTCATTTTTTGTTGTTGAACAAAATAGGTCAAAAGTCCAATTATAAAATACAACATCTCTAATTAAATACAAATAAGTATACAAGATAACATAATAAAACAAATACAAATCTAAAAGTAATTAAAAAGTTCAATTAAATAACCCAAAATACAATTGCACTGCATTCACAGTGGGAAAGTGTCCTGGCATTTTCTATTGTATATCCCACTCTGAAGGTTGCAATACCATGCTGTTCTTTCCTTGTATTTCTGCCTGATTGGAACCTGCTTTCTGAACACAGTCCTGTTCACATGCACACGAGTGGCTTCAAGACACCCTGTGGTACAATGCCTGTGTCCCTCCTGATAAAACAATTATCCTGGTGATGACAGAGAAAGCAAGGGGAGAATACAGTACAAGGCCATCAATCGTCCTACCCCTTGGCTCTGGACTTCCTCTAGCTGATTGCTCGGTCTCTGACGTACAGTAGGAGAAAAGAACAGCGCTATTTGGTCTATTGTACTGTATCTGCCTTGGGGAGGGCCATATAGGTAGGTAGGTAGGTAGGTCATATTCTGCATCCCAAATGGCACCCTATTCCCTATATAGTCCACTCCTTTTGACCAGAGCCCAAAATACAATTACTGTATAGACTAGAGGATGGAAAATGCATCATTACTCACAACCCACAGGGGGAGGCAATTATTCAGTCCTGCTTTTTGTAGCCATGTCAAGGACAGTGGGTGGAGGGCATCAATTACGCCAGTGTGTGTGTGAGTGTGCGTGTGTGTGTGTGTGTCAGAGCGCATCTGCTCGTCGCGGTGACTCAGAGATTTAGGCTCCGTGGAAGCCACCGTTCACACTGCCCACAAGACCGTTTCCATTGATGATGCATTCCTGAATCCAGCAGCACAGTGGGATGTGTGAGTTACACACAGTTTGCGTCCCAAATGGGTCAAAAGTAGTGCACTATGTAGGGAATAGGGTACCATTTCAAATCAAATCAAAGTTTATTTGTCACGTGCGCAGAATACAACAGGTAGACCTTACAGTGAAATGCTTACTAACAGGATCTAACCAATAGTGCGGGAAAAAAAGGTATGCGTGTGTGTAGGTAAGTAAAGAAATAAAACAGTAAAAAGACATTTGAAAATAAGAGTAGCAAGTCTATATACAGACACTGGTTAGTCAGGCTTATTGAGGTAGTGGGTGCATGTAGGTATGGTTAAAGTGACTATGCATATATGATGAACAGAAAGTAGCAGTAGTGTAAAAAGAGGGGTTGGCGGGTGGTGGGACACAATGCAGGTAGCTGAGTTAGCCAGCTGAGTTAGCCAATGCACTGGTTGGTTGGGCCAATTGAGGTAGTATGTACATGAATGTATAGTTAAAGTGACTATGCATATAAGATAAACAGAGAGTAGCGGGGGGGGGGGGGGGGGGGGGGGGTGTTACCTGTTCAGGAGTCTTATGGCTTGGGGGTAAAAACTGTTGAGAAGCCTTTTTGTCCTAGACTTGGCACTCCGGTACCGCTTGCCATGCGGTAGTAGAGGGAACAGTCTATGACTAGGGTCTTTGACAATTTTTAGGACCTTCCTCTGACACCGCCTGGTGTAGAGGTCCTGGATGGTAGGCAGCTTTGCCCCAGTGATGTACTGGGCCGTACGCACGCGGGACCCATCTACAGATACCAAACTGTGATGATCTGCTACGGTGCTTGGGGATTGTGTCCACAACTTTTCAATGTCTTATAAAATGGGTATGGTCTATCGCAATCCTACAAGACATGTGAACGCCCAGACAATAGCTAAATTTACATCAAAGAGCTAAGAGAAAAGGTTGCTTTTTTTCAGTGAGTCATTACATGCACTAGTGAATAAAAACAACAACATAGCAACTCACAACAGGTGTCATGTGACTTATGTCTACTAAAGACAGGGAATCAGACAGTCCCATACAGAAATCCTACGCTCAGAGTGAAGTTTTCCCCAGGTACGAACCCCAGATCCACATCTACGGTAAATTTCTACCTACTCCCCTAAGGACTGTTAGGTTCTTATTTTTCAGAGTAAATAACTCACAGACACTAGAGAAGCGTTTATTCATTCCCCAAAGGTTCTGTACAGCTGAAAACAGACAACTCAACATTTGTCCCACTCAGATATATTTATCCCACTTAAGACACTCCTCCTTCTTACAGTGTATGGCTCTACAGGGAAGAAGGTAACCATATACTAACCCTGATTACTCCCTTAAGGGGAACTGACCTCACCCCTCACCTCCTCCCTCAACCCCTCCTCCTAATCCACCAATATCCATCTGTCTTAACCTATATCAACACATCGCTCTCCATCAACACATTCCAAAGCCTTCTTCAGAGAACCATTAACTTTCTCCTTTGATTCTATGATTCTTCTCTATCATTTATTTAATATCTCAATGTTCAAAATGTCGAACCCAACAGTACCAACATTATAGGAGCATATCCAATTGAGTGTCAAATGAAAGCTACTTCTATATTTTGGGGAAATGGAGGCATAGGAAATGGTTGAAAAATGTATCTATCTTAAAAATGAGTTAAGTAATGCTTTGATTTCTGGTCAAACATATGGAAAAGGGGTCTTAGAAAATGTCTACCTGTCTATCTGCGTAAATAGTTCAAAGTAGTCCTTGGGCATAGAGTTCTATGGTTCTGTCACGTTTGTTGTATGGAGAAGACCAAGGCGCAACGTGATATGCATACATTCTTTTTTAATTAAGAAAGAACACTGAAAAAACTAACAAAATAACCAAACAAAACCGTGAAGCTAAATGTGAGAAGTGCAGACAGGCAACTAAACATAGAATAAGATCCCACAAATACCCTATGGAAAAATGGCTACCTAAATATGGTCCCCAATCAGAGACAACGATAGACAGCTGCCTCATATTGGGAACCAATTCAGGCCACCATAGACCTACATATACCTAGACTTACAAAACCCCCTAGATATACAAAAAAAACTAGACAATACAAAAACTAACATACCCACCCTAGTCACACCCTGACCTGACCAAAATAATAAAGAAAACTAAGGAAACTAAGGTCAGGGCGTGACATGTTTTTTTAAACTTTTAAATAAAATGGTTTTGGTTTCACGTAAAGAACCAGTCAAAAGATTGGACACATCTACTCATTCATGGGTTTTTAAAAACATTTTTTGTTGAATAATTGTGAAGACATCAAAACGATGAAATCATGTAGTAAAAAAAAATAAAAATAAAAAAGTGTTAAACAAATCTAAATATATTTCAGATTTTAGATTCTTCAAAGTTAGCCACCCTTTGCTTTGATGACAGCTTTTCACACTCTTGGCAATCTCAACTAGCTTCCCCTGGAATGCTTTTCCAACAGTCTTGAAGGAGTTCCCACATATGCTGAGCACTTTTTGGCTTCTTTTCCTTCACTCTGCTGTCCAACTCATCCCAAACCATCTCAAAAGGTTGGATGATTGTGGAGGCCAGCTCAACTGATGCAGCAGTCCATCACTCTCCTTCTTGGTCAAATAGCCCTTACACAGTCTGGAAGTGTGTTTCAGGTCATTGTCCTGTTGAAAAACAAATGGTAGTCCTACTAAGCGCAAACCAGATGGGATGGCATATCACTGCAGAATGCTGTGGTAGCCATGCTGGTTAAATGTGCCTTGAATTCTAAATAAATCACAGACAGTTTCAACGCAAAGCACCCCCACACCTCCATGCTTCACGGTGGGTACCACACATGCGGAGATCATCTGTTCACCTACTCCGCGTCTCACAAAGACACAGCGCTTGGAACCAAAAATCTCACATTTGGACTCATCAGACCAAAGGACAGATTTCCACTGGTTAAATGTCCATTGCTTTTGTTTCTTGGCACTAGCAAGTTTCTTATTATTATTTGTGTCCTTTAGTAGTGGTTTCTTTGTAGCAATTCGACCATGAAGGACTGATTCATGCAGTCTGCTCTGAACAATTGATGTTGAGATGTCTGTTACTTGAACTCTGTAAAGCATTTATTTGGGCTAAGATTTCTGAGGCTGGTAACTAATGAACTTATCCTCTGCAGCAGAGGTAACTCTGGTTCTTCCTTTCCTGTGGCGGTCCTCACCCCTACCTTGTCAACACTACTGATTGGCTCAAACGCATTAAGAAGGAAAGAAATACCACAAATTAACAAGGCACACCTGTTAATTGAAATGGATTCCAGGTGACAACCTCATGAAGTTGGTTGAGAGAATGTCAAGAGTGTGCAAAGCTGTCATCAAGGCAAAGGGTGGCTAATTTTGAAGAATCTCAAATATATTTTGATTTGGTTAACACTTTTTTGGTTACTGCATTATTCCATGTATTATTTCATAGTTTCTATGTCTTCACTATTATTATATAATGTAGAAAATAGTGAAAATAAAGAAAACCCCTGGAATGATTCCTTTACTGTGGAATTGCCCTAGTTTTACATCACCAATACATGGATAGCCTAACCCGAACTAATGAGTCATCACAGACACCATCAATCCCACAATGCAACTTCTCATTGGGGGTTCACGTTTTTTCCCCTTGACATGGTAAAAAAAAACTCAAGCATAGATTGCTAACTTTTGTAATTGGCACACAGAAACTAGAGTCCATGAGAACTTGGTCTAATAGAATTGCACCGATTGGCCTACAGGGCGCACGGTTATAAGCATTCTCACATATCCACCGCCCCGTTTGACAGAGACTTGAAACTTTGTATTGTAACGGTTTTGACTTGAGGTTATTGTTTATAGGGGTGCCAGGTAGGTTGTATCTACCAGAGAAAATACTGGTTTCTCCTTTTGGTTTGGGAGGGAATGAGTCCCATCTGGTCCGTCAAGTCTACACCAATACAAAGGACATATGTAAAAGTCAGGATGGAAATACACTTTTCATAAACCCTTAAGACATTGGAAATAACTTCAAAAACAACTGTATTCTTTTGCATGGGTTGTATTACCAACATAAATGATCACACACATATAATAATAACAACAATGAGTTCTGGTTCTTCCAGAAAAGTCCTGTACCTCGGGCCTAAAAAGAGTCCAGCCCAGTAAAGAAGTTTAGGAAACTCAAGTGACCTTACTCACGCAACGGTTGTCCGTTCATACAAGTGTAGTGTAAACCCAGTATCAATTATACAATCAAAATAACTATTATTTTTCCACACAACTATAAAGCGTATCAAATCCTAATACGTCCTCACTTACAACTAACTACATAAATCATCACGGAATACATCACACCAAAACAAATGAAATACCGTATACAAAAAGGTTGTGGTCAGTCAGACAATCCAAACTGCCAGCAGATCTCCAGCGGAGAAAAGCCACAAAGAACAACGGTCTCCAACGGAAGCAAAGAGTGCATCCGATCCTGGGTAAACTTGCCATTAGGCTACAAAAGCACACTTTTAAATGCAACAAAACAAACGGAAGAGAGAAACTTCAGAACTGAGGGTTGAACACATCCTCATTCACGTCTCCATCACAGCCCCACTTTTGCTCAGCTGATGCTGGCTATTTAATTGGGAATTAAAGGGGAAGCGCCCTATTGGAAGGAGAAGCACTGAGACGGTTCAGACAAATTCAGGGCCGTCACAGTATGTACATGTCTTTACTCATGCTGAACAAATGTGCCTTCTGTTTAGAAAACCTTTCCCAATAACAACACATTCCGTATGTAGGCCCTTGGTATATCTCTTAATTTAGTTTGAGAAAGGATAGGTTTAGAGATGGCTGAGAAATGTGTAAGTCAGGTAAGTTTTAATAAAATCAAATCTGATTTTATGTGTTCATTTAAACCCTTTGAAAAACCACTTCACAATGGCCTATGAACTTGTAACGGTTTAGGGTATCAAAGACATTACCACGGTGAACCATGTTAACTTTGGCATTGATATCTTAAAAAAGGCAAATATTAACGATTCACTTTTTGGACTAAGTAACGCTAATGCTTAAAATAATCATAACAAATCTGACTAAAAGTTAGATTCACTCTAAACTTGGTTTTTGGACTCATCACAATAATAATCATAGATGTATTTTATATAGCGCTTGTCATTACAAAGAGAATCTCAAAGACGCTGTAAAAAAAAAAAATGAATGTAGAGATTTGGCAGGTCTTGGATGATGGTATTCCACAGCTTCAGATGATAAGGTGTTGTTCAGCCAGTCAGACAAATCAACAATCTGATTTTACATGTCCATTTAAACCACTGTAAATCCACTCCACAGTGGCCTATCAACTTGAAACTTGTCATCGCCATCATGGACATCACTAAGATTAACCACATTGAATTTGGTATTGATATATAAAAAAAGGAAACCATTCACAACTCATTATTTGCATATGTAACGCTGATGCTCAAAATCATCTGCAATCCTCATCTCCTCCTTTAGACTCATGATTGCACAAAGGAAGACAGTTCCTACATGATAGGCTTGCTTTGTTATCCAACTGATCTGGTGTCCTTTCGGTCATCCTGAGAACCCCGTTCATTGCTGCTCGCAGCTATATTTATCTAGTGTTTCAATTGATGCTTTCTCTTTAAGTAAACAAACAATGTTAGTTGTTGTTCAGCTTTGACTTCCCTGGCCTTTGTGTGTGTGACTAAATGAGAGACAATAATAACACCATGTGTATTGAGAGCATATGTATTGAATAGATACAGTATGTAACAGCAACATACAGGCCAGGATTGTGGATACCGGATGGAACTGGGTCAGACTGAAGAACATCTCAGCTGAGGATGTCCAAGGTTAGGAGGGTATGCTATTCTTCAGAGACAGAAACCCACACACTCAAATGGAAATTCACACATACATCGACACGGGTACATCCATCCACCCACACATGATATTGTGCACATACCTACTAACACATTGTGACATGAAACCAAACACTGACAACCTTATTGTATGTTGGCTAGGCTGTCTGTTACATACAGTAATGGTGTCAATGCAACCCAGCTAGGGCTCCACAGCAGATTAATGCATAACAAGCAGGCCTGTGAGCTCAAAGGGCAGGGGCAGCCAAGCACTAAATTAACTGCTTGTTTTAGCCTCTCGGAGGCTAGCTTAAGGATCCGTGCTTACCCTCAACCAGAAGGGAGAGGACAGCTCTCACTATCTGCATCCGTAATGACACCCTTACTGTAAATAGTGCACTACTTTAGACAAGGGCCCAAAGGGCTCTGGTCAAAATAAGTGCAATATGGAGGGTATATGCTGCCATTTGTTACGCATCCACTGAGTGAGAAGGACATTTGAATTCTAAGAGGTATCTTATGAATAAAATGAAAGGACTTAGCCACTTGAAGTTTATCCATTCGCCTATGATGTGTGACCAATAGCAAAGCTCTGTGCTTTCAGGGTTAATGTTGGAGATAGAGGGTGTGAAAACAACTGAATACATAGATGGCACCCTATTCCCTATATAGTGCACTACTTTTCACCAGAGCCAAGCACTATGGGAATTAGGGTGCCATTTCGGACCTATTCTGGGCCCTGTACGTGGGAACGCAGGTTTCAGGTTGGGAAGAACACCTGATCATTTGTCACTGTCTTACATCGTATCACACCCTGCACATTCCTCCCAATTACCACCCTCTATAGTAGGCGGCAAGGTGAGAATAAGCTGCATTGTATTCGCAACCTGCAGTATCCAACGGTTTCTGTGAATAAACTACTTTGTAACTGTGCTGATGACATCACTTGACAAAAAACACCTTTCACCAAATACATATGAATTAAAAAAGGAGACAGGATCCTAGAATGTTAACATCAACATAACACACCATACAGTTGTATAATAGCCTATAATAAACATTGGTAGCCTATCAGATGTACACAATGTAGCATATTGATGTTAATTATTGTGAGTAGCCAATTGTTAACCTAGAGTAGGATGTTGTTGAATTTAAAGACAATATTTTGCCAATCATAGATAAACATAGACAGGTGCAGTAGTATAATAAGGCCTGCTTTTTTTATGTGTCCATAAGATAATAACGCTTAGCATTTTGCAGTCTGTATTGTCATACATTTTCACACATCACCTTGCTGACCAACAGGTGAGAACAATGGCATCACTAAGTCTAGGCATCACAGTGTCTGCAGCCAAAACTCAGTATGCATGCTTGCTTTGCTTATATTAAGGCTCCAAATACAAAGTATACATCATGGGATATAATATTACATTAGTAAATATAAAACTCCCACCAGTCCCCCAGTCCAGACACTGAAGGTATGACTGCAAGCCGTCACTTTTTGGCAGCCTGACACACATCACATTTCTCCCGTTGATCTAAATCCCCCCCAATCCGCTCTCGTGACTCACTCTCACCCATATTCATTCATTGCCATGGTTTTGACCAAGGCCCCTCCTCCTTGCACCGTCAGAGGCATCCAAACACTTGTTCACAATTACCTATATTAGCCTGTATATTACCGCTGCATCATGCATCCTGAAATTGACCATGTTGTGCCTGATATGTCGCATTTACACCGATTGCCAGGTCTCTTTATGCATTTTGCATTGAATGTGATTATATTTCTATGGCTACAACTACATTGACGTTTAAATCAGGGTGTAATCTACGCAATCCATTTTTCTCAGATCGAACCTCGTGAATTCAATTGCTGCAGTGCAGCTATCCATCCATTGAAACACATTATCAATGTAATGCATGAACATCAGTGATCAACATGCATAACAGGTGGCGTTGATAAACGAATGTGGTGAGGGGATTTCGGTTCCCGCTATGTTGTGTCACCTTTATCAGAAAACAGGCTAATGAATAAATAAAAAAAAATAGGTCATATCTGTCCACATGGATAGGCTATAACGAGGTAAACAAACGTATAGATAGGCCTATCATGCAAAGTAGCCTCTGTCTACCTATTTCTCAACAAGGACAAAGTTTATTTCAATCTTGAATCTGGGCATTCTTCATTTTGGTCAATGCTACTTGCGACCATATGGCAAAGGTAGACTATAATAACTCAAAAGGAGAAGTTGAATTGATAATCGATCACTTACACGAGATCGATGGGCGCCGGATGACCGCCAGCTACAGACTCCAAACAGAGCGCTCTCCCAGACACACAACGTGGGAGGATGCGTTCAGATACGTGCACAAGAGTAAACTTCCTCCAGATATGTCTCTCAGATACTTTGACTGCCTTGCCTTCGGGTTATTTTCTCTACGCAGCGGTTGCAGCAGGAACCGTTGAAGAGTCACGAGGTTTGGATTACAGTGAGAGGGCGCAGACCCGCTGAGGTGAGACTTTACATATAGTTGTTCTCCTTGTGTTGATGATTCTCATGCCAATTTCAAAAATATCTGGGTAGCATAAAACTGGAAAGATAGCCAGGCGCACCTTGTTCTCGGTGTCTCTGTCGTGCAACGCGGTGAGATCCAGCTGCCGATTCCATCCTCTTGTCAGCACCTGGGCATGCTGTGAGATAGCCAATCAGAGAGCCTCAAGCCGACACCGGTACTCGAGGAGGCAGCGCGAGCTCTGCTACCGCAGAATTAACTCGCGCGGGGCGTTCATTCATAACGCTACTGGTACTCTGTTGAGATGTGCGTGCAGATACAAAGGCATTGTAAACTAATTAGACATGCAGTATCTCTCTGTCTCTCTTGGTGCCCGCTGGATCAAAGAACTCAATTAACACGAAATGAATATACAATTCTGCTGTGTAGGCTGGATGGTGAGCTGATAACGTTAATTGGACTTTGCTTTAGAAATCAGGGGGCGCAGTGCATATTCTCCATTCAAATTCAAATTAAGCCTGTTCTTTAAAGACCCTCTTTCTTTCTAGTTTACCATTCTGCCATGCATGCAACCCCAAACAAACTGATGAGTAGGCTATAGAAAATTATAAAGTTTCATGCTATGCAAATGTGGGTAGAAGTAATTTAGAAGTTCAACAACTCAGTCTGTTCAAGCCAACCCCCAATGATAAATAACTTTACCAACCGAAACCGAGTCTTTACCAACCAAAACCTCATAAATCTGGATAAACATGAACATTCTACTATTTGGCCTCATCAAGTGGGGAGCAGAGTTAGTGTGTCAACATAGATTTTTTTCCCTCTGCTCTGAAAACATCCCCATCTCAGCATAATCAATCGTTGTTCCTGCTGAATCAGGGCTTGGCACATAAACCCTCAGCAATGGATTGCGAAGCAGGGTGGGGGGTGAGCAGTGGCTGGGGTGGTGTGCAGAGATCTGGACAGAAGCCACAAAGGAGCCTAAGGAGAAGGTGGAGGCTTTGTCTCTTTATCAACGCTTGATCTGCTAGGAAAGTGCTGAGGAGAGAGCAATGTAGTGGAGAAAAAGAAGAAGACAGCAAAGCACTTTTTATTTCAGCAAAGAGAACAGCATGAATAAGATCCAGCCCATTTCCTCCTCCACTCTCTGACACTCACAACAGACAGACAGCTATGGTGCCTTACACAGATTAGATGTCCCTGTGGGGACCTCTGGGGCTTTTTCTTCACTCTCTGTGTTCAAACTAGTATTACAGACTTTCAACACAAATGAAGAGTACTACACACAATCAAATAGGTTAACGCTGACAAAAAATACTGTGCTGTGAATGGAAGCCTATCCCGGACCTCCAAATGAAGGAAGTGGAGTGACAGAACTTTCTATTTCATCCCAGATATACTGTGGGTTCCTGTCTATACCTGTATGCTTATGTTCCCTCTGAGGCAAGACTAAACCGTTAGAACACCAAACCTAGGGTGCAGATTACTTCATCTTATTTATGAATACAAATATTTTCATATGTTTAAACAACATGTAAATGCAATATATCATGATGTGCGCACGCAATTAAAAGTAAAACTGTCTAAAAATATACCGTTCAGATTCATGTTTTGCGTTGGATCTCTTCTTCATATCAAATTGAACAGAAGAACTCACAATTAATCACTAGCATTGTAGAAGTCCTTCATGTAGGCCTGAACCCCTATGACTCATCAGGACTAGTCATTGTGAAGATCTTTAAAGGATCCACAATTAATGTGTCCCAAAAATCACTTGTCTGGGACAGAGCGTCTTTATTACAGCCACTTTATTACATTCTCAGAAATACTTCATATTAGCTTCCAGTGAGTGTATGAAAAAAAATTGCAGCTAATGAAGCGAACGGGAAGAGATAAGAAAGTTCATTAACTTCTATTGAATACCATCTACTTTATTTCCTTTGAGGACCAACTACAGTCGTTATCATGACATTAGCATTTGAATAATGAACACTAGATTGTCACCATCAACATTCTGTCATTACAATGGTTGTTAGGCCGTGATATACAAATCCAAATGGATTCATTGACATGGAGAATCTTTCACAGTGTACGGATACAAATCTGCTCATTACATTACTAACCACAACAGACTAAAATCCTGTTCAGGGGGTTTACTGGTACATCAAGGTGCCTCATGCTAGAGCAGGGATTGTCAACTGGTGGCCCGCGGGGCCAAATACGTCCCACGGCTGAATTTATTTTGCCCCTCAAAGTTGAGACACAAAATGATTTTAATTTAGGAAATCTATTCCCAAGTGTTTCCACTCATGAATAGAGCAACTAGCTCTCTGTCTCAATTCAGAATAAGACGTTCATCCATGTTTCCCAAATGTTACATTTTGAAGTTGAGTGTTTAAGGTCAAGTTTATACATTAACTCAGTGTTTTTAAGGTTAGGGATGAGTTTAGGCACTAAAATATTTTAAGGGTTAAGGTTTGTGATAGACTTAAAATTAAAATTAAAACTTTAAATCGCTGGATTTGAACTTGCAACCTTTGGAATCAGAGGCAGGGTAAAGTTTAGGCATTAAATCTGAAATCTCTATTTTAAATATATTTTAAAAAGATGTGTATATAGACACTACCGTTCAAAGGTTTGGGGTCACTTAGTCAACAGGACAATGACCCAACACACCTCCAGGCTGTGTAAGGGCTATTTGACCAGCAAGGAGAGTGCTGCATCAGATGACCTGACCTCCACAATCACCCAACCTCAACCCAATTGAGATGGTTTGTGATGAGTTGGACCATAGAGTGAAGGAAAAGCAGCCAACAAGTGCTCAGCATATGTGGGAACTCCTTCAAGACTGTTGGAAAAGCATTCCAGGTGAAGCTGGTTGATAGAATGTCAAGAGTGTGCAAAGCTGTCATCAAAGCAAAGGGTGGCTACTTTGAAGAATCTAAATAGAATCTATTTGTTTAACACTTTTTTTGGTTGCTGCATGATTCCATATGTGTTATTTCATAGTTTTGATATCTTCACTAGTATTCTACAATGTATAAAAACCCTTGAATGAGTAGGTGTGTCCAAACTTTTGACTGGAAATGTATGTACGGTAAAGGTTAAGGTTTGGGATAGGCTTAAAACAAAAATGAAATAAAGAGACATACAGAATGTGATTGTGGACCAATGTAATCAAGGTTTGAAATGTTTATGTTTTTGTCAAATACAATATCTGTTAAGGCTTTTTGATTCAAATTATCTATCCACTCAAGATAAAATACCACGGCTGAATCTAGTTAAAAATCCCTGCACAAGAAAAACAAGAGATTTTGCAGCCTCTTGCCCAATTGGCCATTCTGGCCCGGACAAGGCTTACTTACTTGCCATTTGGTCTGAGAAGGTTACAAAAATCATATTGTTAAACATTGATCCCAGTGGTAATCTTGTCATATCAATTGTCACTTTAATCCTAAACTTTTGTCTGACAGCATGACTGCGTAGCGGCTTTTCAGTGGTGCACATTAACACATATTTGCCTCTTAGGATTGGAGCGGAAAAGATATTAAGTGACACATGCGTTACAAACTTTTAAGATCAATTTGAACCTAACAGTGCCTTTTCCATTGTTTTGTTCATTACCTAAGTAACCATTAACCATTGTTGACCATTCATGTTATCAATCACATTGCCCTCTCACCCGGTATGATGTACAGTGTGTACAAGTCATGTCCTCTGTCAGATGTCTCCATCTATATCTTCACTTTCCTAGTTGATGTTGACATAATCTCAGACACAACAGAATGCGTACTAATGCTTATGTAACGCACTCTTTGGAGGGCTCAGAGAGTGAAACATCAATCATCAACATCCAATCCCCTTAAAAACTGTGAACAGTAAAACACATCGATCATACCAGGTGAGAGGGTGATGTGATTGATAACATGAATGGTCATCAGTGGTTGAATCCTCAAGAGTCTATTGACACACCAGTGCGTCAATCTAAGTAGCATAATACTAACAATCCCCATCAAAATCAATCAATTTAAGCTAGAGATACACATGGGCTGCGTCTCAATCCATCGCATCCGCCTATGTGGGTATCCCGCATCTGCGGTGGAAGGTGGCCGAGCTAGAGCGGTGTTTGTCAGACCATGAGACATCCCCAAAATCAGTCTTCTCACGGAAACATCTGTAGCGTCCGAACAGTTTGGCCTTCAGTCTATGGAAAGATGAGATACTCGTGATGGTGTTCTCCGTTTTGCTCTACGACCCCCACAAGCCCCATCGGTGGTACGTCTGAAGTCGGTACCACCGATGTGCCAACTTCTGTCTGTAGCGTCATGGAACTCGTCTGAAGGTAACCGGTACCAGTTTAAAAAAGTAGAAAGGGTAGTTTTGTGCCAACAACAAAAATGGGGTTAAGTGGGTGTCCAAAAAACACAAATATTTCCTTAGCTTTCTTATTTCTCCTAGATAAAGGAAAGACACTTCAAAACCTTATTCCTAATGATTTATTTTTCAATTTATGAATGTGTTATTCAACACGTTTCTAGATAAATTATCCATGGTATGAGCATCTAAAAACAATAGCTTAGTTGCCCCCCCCCCCCCCCCCCCCCGCTAAAGGCTTAGACTTTTAGAAGTTAATGATCACTTATGGTTATCAATGTTTAATGGTTCCTTGTGGATCAGCAAATCTATCTAATCATCTATCTAATCATGCTGAGTCACTGCAGCCTGAGCGCAGCTTCAGACCATCGGCAGACGAATACTGTTAAGCAGATCTAAAGCAGAATTGCAACAAGCTCCTCGTCATACATGGAAGAAAGGGAACATGTTTCCCGACCAACGTTGCATTATTTGGCCCTTCTCTTTCAATACCGGTATCAAATTAACTTCTCTGACAACTTTCTGTGGCTTAAGTACTCTGTGTGTTGAATTTTTCATAAATCCAAAGAGGCTGCTTGTTACAGGTGTTTTTCCAGCATTCAGCGAGGAACATAGGACTCATTACTGGTACATGTACTGTCACACCCTGACCTTAGTATTCTTTGTTTTCCTTGTTATTTTGGTTAGGTCAGGGTGTGACATGGGTGATGTATGTGTTTTTGCTTGTCTATGGGTTTTTGTATGTTTATGGGGCTGTCTCCTTTCTAGGTATAGTGTATGTCTGTGGTTGCCTAGATTGGTTCTTAATTAGAGGCAGCTGTCTGTCGTTGTCTCTGATTGGGAACCATATTTAGGCAGCCATATTCTGTGGCTACTTTGTGGGTGATTGTTTGTGCCACACGGGACTGTTTCGGTTATTCACAGTTCAGTTAGTGTTTTGGTTTATTCATTAAAAACGACTATGGACACCTACCACGCTGCGTATTGGTCCGATCCCTGCTACACCTCTTCAGACGAAGAGGAGGAAATCAGCCGTGACATGTACAGCGTGTGCTGTTCTTTAAACACACACCAACGCACCAGTGTCACTTACAGTCACAGTAATCTTCAACCATGATGAGTATAGGTCTACATGTCCTACCTTTTTTAAAGCATGTTTGTGCCCGATAGGGATTTTCCCAGCATGAGAGCTCTCATAGGCCCACTGGGGAACAGTGTGATAACTAGGCACAATAACGTTTATTGTCCCTCTCTCCCCATCACATGCCTCCTGCAGAAGGAGTAGCAGTAATGTGCACGTGTGTGTGCAGTGTGCAGCGACATTCAGAACTCTTGTTTGTCAGGGAATAGATTAGCTTCACAGTGGAATGCTGGCATTTGAGGGACTTTTTTCAGGAGGGGGGGGGGGGTGCTTTAAACGCTGTGTGAACTCTCTTCGTCGAAATGTCACACTTGTAACAATTGAATGGGTCAATGGATCGCAGCTGCATTGACAGCAAGGCAGAATTGATTTATGAATCCTAAACGGGTCTTTTCAGGGGATCGTTTGTTACAATTATTCTTCATAATGGTTGGCTATTTGTTAGTGTTACTTCTTACAGGAAATCGAACAATTAGCTCCTTTAGGAGCTGTAGAGCTGTAGGTACCTGAAGTAAGACAGAGGCTGTCATGTAAATGAAACACTGTGTTCTGATTTCTATGCACACACAAATTGTCTAGAAGTATGTTGAGGCAGATGTTTGCTTTTTGCAATACATTTAGACATTTTTTCAACTATTCAACTAACCCTATGAAGTATTTTTCCGCCAGCCTGAGAGAGAGTCACTCAACTCCAGGTGTATCCGATAACTTTAGAGTGGAACAGCTTTTTCAACTGGGCTAGTCCATATTCACCCACCTGTGAGCCATTATCCATCTGATCCTGTTTTTTGATCCCAGCTGTGAGCATTCTCCACCATCCTGCTCCTGTTTTCCTCTCCTCCTCACTATCAAGCTGAAGCAATTCCGCCGTCCGTCAGGAGCTGCCAGAGCCGTCCGTCAGCCAGAAGCTGCCAGAATCGCCCGTCACTCCGGCGCTGCCGGAATCGCCCTTCACTCCCGAGCTGCCGGAGTCTCCCGTCCATCCGGTGCTGCCGGAATCTCCTGTCCATTCGGGACCCAGGGCTAGGGTCCCCAGTCCAAGGTCGGCAGCGAGGGTCGCCGCTCTAAATAGGCCACGGAGGCCGGTGAAGAGGAGGACAAAAACTATGGTGGAGTGGGGTCCACGTCCCGCGCCAGAGCCGCCACCGCGGACAGACGCCCACCCAGACCCTCCCCTATAGGATCAGGTTTTGCGGCCAGAGTCTGCACCTTTGGTGGGGGGGGGGGGGGGATACTGTCACGTTCTGACCTTAGTTCCTTTGTTTTGTCTTTGCTTTAGTATGGTCAGGGTGTGAGTTGGGGTGGGCAGTCTATGTTCCTTTTTCTATAATTTGGGTTTCGGTGTTTGGCCTGGTATGGTTCTCAATCAGAGGCAGCTGTCAATCGTTGTCCCTGATTGAGAACCATACTTAGGTAGCCTGGTTTCACCTTTGAGTTGTGGGTGATTGTTTCCTGTTGTAATGTTTGTTTCACATTTCAGGACTGTTTCGGTTTTCGTTTGTATCATTCACGTTGTTATTTTGTATTCTTTAGTGTTCAGTTTAATAAACTAAAATGGACACTTACCACGTTGCACATTGGTCCAATCTCTCCTACTCCTCCCCAGTGGAGGAAGAAGAAACCCGTGACACAGGTAGAGTTGCAATCTCACCTGTCACGTTGCAGCTGCTACCTCATCCTGCCTGCAACTCACTGTCTGTGCGTGTCAATGCAACCATGTTAATATCCTCTTATTTAATGCACTCTTATGTATCTTATATTTTGTAAATGTCTGCTAATAATGTCAGTAAATTAATATCACAGAATCCACCAAACCACCATGCAAATGCATAGAAAACCCTAATCTACTTTTGACCAGGGCCCATCGAGCTCTCATCAAAAGTAGTGCTCTATAAAGGGGATAGGGTGCCATTTGGGGCAAATCCAGAGTGCCTCAGCCCATTTGTTTATCCCCTCTGCCATAACAAAACTCTCCTGACTTATTTCCTGGGCCTACATTCCTGCCCAGGATTTGGGGGAGATTACCATTCTGCTGCCTACGCCTCTGTAAGATTTGAATCGCACTGGTACCTATTATGACTGAACAGTGTGTTGCTGGCAGGGCTTACAAGCAGCTAGCTGCTTGACTCTGGGTAGGGACAAGCAGAACAAGCAGGATTACTGTCTGTGTGCTTGCCTTTACCTTTCACACCGAAAGATCAAGGCGGTGGCTCGCTTATCTGGTTTTATGTGACAGGATAAATACTCTCTAGTACTGCAATACAGAGTTCAACTTCAGTTAATGATTGGTTGACTTTGGAAAGAGTTTTAAAAGGTAGTTTTCAACTCGCTTCCACACAGTCACGATGAAGCCGACACGGCATATCTCTGTGTTTGTGATCGCACAGTTATGTATCATAGGGAGTGTAAACTGTGGAAACATATTAGTTTGGCACACTGAAGGCAGTCACTGGATCAACCTCAAGCCTATGCTGGACACTCTGATTGACAGAGGACACAGTGTTACCGTGCTGGTGCAGAGTGCCTCTGTATACATGGACCCCACGGAAAAGGCTCACTTCAGCTACGAACCATTCAACACCACCATCTCAATGCAACAGATGATCGATTTCTTTGAGGAGCTCATCCACTTTCACATGTACGAGATCGACCACCTGAGCTACTTGCAGATCCTTTGGAAGGGGTATCATATTGTAAAAAGAGAATTAAAGTTTTCCATCCAGATATGTGACGGACTGCTGAGGTCAGAGACCGTCATGAGGAGACTGAGAGAGGCCAAGTATGATGTTCTGTTATCCGACCCAATCTACCCCTGCAGTGACCTGGTGGCTGAGGATCTGGGCATTCCTTTGGTCTACACCCTGCGTTTCTCTATTGCCCATCTGTGGGAGAGGCTTTGTGGGCAGCTGCCTTCTCCACCATCCTTTGTCCCTGGTGCCATGGTCAAGTTAACCGACGAAATGAGCTTCGCTGAAAGACTGTTGAACTTCCTCTTCTATGCGTCCCAGGACATGATGGCATACGGTTATTGGCAAGACATAGACGCCTACTACAGTGAGATTCGAGGGAAGCCATCAACCTATTGTGAAGTGATGGGCCAAGCTGACTTGTGGCTGATCCGGACATACTGGGACTTTGACTACCCTCGTCCTTTCCTCCCTAACTTCAAGTTTGTGGGGGGAATCCACTGCAAGCCTGCCAAGCCCTTACCAGAGGACATGGAGGAGTTTGTGCAGAGCTCTGGAGATGACGGCATTGTGGTGTTCACCCTCGGGTCCATGATCAAGAACCTCACCACAGAGAAAGGGAACATGATCGCCTCAGCCCTGGGGCAGATTCCCCAGAAGGTCCTGTGGAGGCTCAGTGGGGAGAAGCCTGAGACCCTGGCCCCCAACACTAGAGTCTTGGACTGGATCCCGCAGAACGACCTGCTGGGTCACCCCAAGACCAGAGCCTTCATCACCCACGGTGGAACCAACGGCATCTATGAGGCCATCTATCACGGAGTCCCCATGGTGGGAATTCCTATGTTCGCTGACCAGCCAGACAACATGGTCCACATGAAGGCCAAGGGGGCCGCGGTCATCATGAACTTCAACACCATGAAAACCCAGGATCTGGTGGATGGACTCAACGCTGTGATCAACGAGCCGTCGTATAAGGAGAACGCCTTGAGGTTGTCCAGGATCCACCATGACAGGCCCATCAGTCCCAAGGATGAGGCAGTGTTCTGGATAGAGTTCACCATGAGGAATAAAGGTGCCAAGCACCTGAGGGTCCAGGCCCACGAGCTCACCTGGTACCAGTACCACAGCCTGGACGTGTTCGCTTTCCTACTGGCCATTGTGATGCTGCTCACCCTCCTCTTCATCAAAACATGCCTCTTCTGTGTCCGGAGGTGCTGTTATGGAGCAAAGTCTAAACGGAAGACAGAGTGACAGGTTCAACACCAGGAAACTTCCATATTTGTCTGTCCTTAAATGCCTTTCTCCTTGTAAAGTGTTGAGACCAGGCTTTATAGTCTTACACTGTACATTTTTCTCAGATTACTCAGTTAATTTCAATTTGACTTTATCCCTTTCTTGGTGTTATTGAAATTGATAGGCTTGATATTAATAGAATTAAGTAATGGCTTAAAATGTCCTTCTGTAACATTGTCTGGAATTCTTGTCCCTTTTAAGTAACCTATTACAACTCAAGATCCTTGCACAACAGACACAAGAGAAAACAATAGATTTTACGGAAGGAGAGAGGGTAGTTAAGAGGGAAAGAAAATAAACAGACAGCAGAGAGGTGGGAGTGGGAAAGACCACAATAAATGGGACTCAATGAGCCGGCGAACACTGCACTAATACACCAAGTTGCTCAATTAGACACAAGAAATCCCCCCCACACTGAGTCATCATATAGACTTGGCCATGCTGACAGTCTCAGACTGGACAGTGTGTTTTGTGTCGGGTTTGAAACCGCAGTATCTGGTGGCAGGGCTAAAATTTAACATTGACCCGGCAAACGAGTCTCTGACCTTTGAATAGAGTTATAAACTTCAGCTGGTGACATTTGGAATTTCTGCCTCGAGGTGGGAGACTGGCCTTTGTGTGTGCGCGTGCGCTTCTACGCGTCCTATTTCCTACTCATGTGTGAATTGTAAATGTGTTTTTTGCACCTCCCAACTCCCCCTGAGTTACTTTCGGAGAATGGGGTCACTGCCAGGGTCTGCCATAATGGAGCAATTAGGGTTAAGTGCCTTGTTCAAATGCACATCCGACAGATTTTTTCACCTTGTCGGGAATTTGAACTAGCGACCTTTCGGTTACTGGCCCAATGCTCTAATCGCTAGGCGTACCTGCAGCCTATGTGTGTGTGCGTGTATGTGTGTATGTGTGTGTTCGCAGCATGTTCACAACAACAAGAGGGAAATTCTGACCTGTATTGAGTAGCATGAACCGGGATTAACCCCTGTGTCCAGTTTTTATTCAGCCGCAAGACCTAGAATGAGTCAGAAGTTTAGAAAGCCTAAAATCCATACTCTAATCTTTGACATACTCTAGCTATAGAAAACCCCTTCCACTCGTTAAGCCCACGTGAGGGTAAACCCTCCTCAGAAGACCTCTAATGATTTCCTGTATCAAAACATTAAAGACTACGATTCTGAAAGAGCTCACATTCAGGAGGTATTGATTTGAATTAGTAATCCTCTTCGCTAAGCCCTCAATAATGTGCGTACTAAGCAGCCCACAGGCTTGACTAATGCAGAGGGAAGCTCAGCAGCACACCTCTCACACCACTTTCTATCATCTCCGGCAGCTCGTCTGCTGCTTCCGATTCCATTGAACATAATTGCCTGTGTTGATGATTGAGTAGGTGGAGATGGAGCACACTGCATACTAAAGATGACTAATTGCCTAAGTGGCACTGGAACTGTCGGGAAGGGCATCAACAACAACAACAAAAAACATTAAAACATACAGTGACTCACTCCAAGTAGAAATGTTGAGCCGTTGGCTAAACTTGAAAAAAAATAAACACATAATTGTTTGGCTATTATGTGAGCCTCTTAATCAGGGAGACTAGTGTCACATTCTGCATTTTACATATAGTACTTCAATTATATTTATTACAGCGCATACGGTATTGAGTACCACAGTATGAGTCATAAAACCCAGAGATGTTTCCAATCATTATTTCACCATTCATTTTTCCATCTGGAAATGTAAAACTACTTCATTATAAGGCCTGCTTCGTGTAGGCTTACCCTGGCGTGACGTTTTGATAACTGCGCAAATCCCTCGGACAAGGTAACTATTATCAACAATAAGCTTTGCACTTGTTTGTTGTTGTCAATTGAGGCGAATATATTGATCAAACTCACCTTGTCCGAGAGAGAATTACACAGCTATCAAAATGTCACCTCAAGGTAAGCCTACACCATACACACAATGTATTAGATGTCCTGTGAAAAAGGAATGGCGGGTCCTGAGTTTACCAAACGTTAGGAACATCCTCCTAGTATTGAGTTGCTCCACAAGGTGTCGAAAGAGTTCCACAGGGATGCTGACCCATGTTGACTCCAATGCTTCCCACAGTTGTGTCATGTTGGCTGGATGTCCTTTGGGTGGTGAACCATTCTTGGTACACACGTGAAAATGTTAAGCGCAAAAGAAAAACAGCAGCGCTGCAGTTCTTGAAACAAAACCGGTGCGCCCTGGTACCTACTACCATACCAAAGGCACTTAAATCTTTTGTCTTGCCCATTCACCCTCTAAATGGCACACGTACACAATCCATGTCTCAGTTGTCTCAAGGCTTAAACATCCTTCCTTTAACCTGTCTCCTCCCCTTCATCTACACTGATTGAAGTGGATTTAACAAGTGACTTCAGTAAGGGATCATAGCTTTCGCCTGGATTCACCTGGTCAGTCTATGTCATGGAAAGAGCAGGTGTTCTTAATGTTTTGTACACTCCGTGTAGCGTATACTGTATATATACGGTATAGCGTTTCCAGGGAGGACGGGAGGAGGCCATTCCCCCAGTTCCAGATAATAAACTAGTGCTAATAAGGCCCTCACCACTTTAATGAGTCAAAATACAGTGGCTGAGGACATTCCTGCTCATTCCACCCATTTAACAAAACAACTATCTGCCTCCTGGTTACAGCCCACTCACAGCTCAACTATGGTCATTAAAGTAATGAGAGACGGCACAGGCGTAATGACTTGCTACCCGGATGGTTTGGTTTTGTCGGTCAAAAACACTGTGTTGTCAGTAGGGCGTTTTTCACAACCACCTTCGGAAACTGACAGGGAAACTGACAAAGCGTAGGGAACCTAAGAAAGGAAAAAACGGTTGTTATCACAGTGGACCACAAGTGTGCACTGAGTGACTCAGTGGTGAATGACGCAAGTGGTCATTCAGAGATAGGCACATGGCTGAGTTGAGCTTCGTAACAACTCCCATGGTTTTACTACAACAGGGTCTGTTTCCCCTCCGTGGAAACGACAACACATCGAGAGTCTCCCCAGGCTTCCAGACTTAGTCAGAGGAAGGCTATTAGTAGTCAGAGGAAAGTGCCCCCCTAACCTACCTCACTGTGTTTATTACACATATTTGAATGAGTGACAGTAAATTTGCCAAGTACCACACAGTTCGCCTGCCAATATTACTCCAGCCACAGCTGTTTGCTAACACACTCTTTGTTTGGCTAGCGCCACACAACATTTCAATGATAGGCTCAGATCAAGCGCAACACTTTGTCATTACCCATTACCCGTACAAACAAGCAACTAGCCCAAGAGTAGAGTCTGCGATCAGGGGCTTATGTGCCAACAGCTCCTTGTTGAGATAGATAGAATACCGGAGAAACGTCCAATTCATACACCCGAGACACTTATGTATCTCTCCGTCTAATGATGTCCATTCATTTTTAGAACTCCATGGGAAAACTGAATAAATATGGAGAATTCTTGGGCAGCAGTAGGAACTGTGTGCTGCTGACGAATTCGGAACAGGTTGCCTTGTCATCTACGGGCTGTTGATTTTCACCCAGATCTCTGCCAAACTGTTTCTTAACAGTCCTCCAACAGCTGCTCCCACTCATCCACGGAGCAAGAGGCAGGTACACTTAACAACCACGCGAATTCAACATGGTTAATCAAACTGATTCAACGTTATAAAAAAAAAATCCTCTGTCCTGTTTTGAAATAATGCAACTAATGTGCAGTATCCATATTAGGACAGCTTCAGTCTCAGGAGGACTATTTTGCGAGGGGAATATTCTTCTTCTAAGGAATAGTCTTATTCTAAGCAGACACAAACTATCGAATAAAGATACAGTAGAATGCCATGTTGTTTGAAATAGATGAGACCAGGAAACTACGCCTTTTTTAGCATGCAGACGGCGTACTGTATCAGACTAGATGACAGACAGTTTCGGTTCAGCTCTGAAATGGAACACACACACACACAGACAATCAGATTTACGGGAAGGAAGAGGGCCATTCTCAGTCGTTCCCCTGTGAAATGACAACGTTGCTTTATTTCAGTAGTTGCCATTTCTGTGCTGTCTCAACTGACACACTGACTAATGGTAATGTGTGCTGCACATTCTAAAGAGACTTTGTTTGACACATAGGAATCAGTGCTTGAAGTGGAAAGAAATAGGTGCTTTTTACATTTAGGTGCCAGTACTCATCATATTTTAAGCCAATATTCTATAAGAGGTGCCAGTACTCAAGCAGTATAAAATTAGAAGTGCCCGTAATCAGTGTGTTCCAGACCAATTCAAACACTGAAAGGAATGAATTTCTGCATGGTGGAAATGTAACCTACTATGTGTGTTTGTTAACACCTGGATATTTACCCCCCCCCCCCCCCCCCCTTTACATGCACCAATCTTTTGTGGTGCATGTAAGAGGTTAAAGTGAAACTCCATGAAGGGATTTGTATATTATATAAAGTACTGCCTCTTCATATTCTATCTCTCCTCAGGAGATAGATGGGTATTACACATCTCCCCATGTTTCTCTCTCCTCTCATCAAAGGGTTGCCTTCCACCCTGAATGGCATTGTTTGCCTTTAACTCCTTGCTGCCATGGTAACGCCAGCAGAGTGACTGGTTTATAAATTGGTTGGAGATCGTGAGGGGGCGTGACCTTCACGCTGTCTGTTGCACACATACACACACACACGCAGGGATAATGCCAGAGATCACTCAAATGTGTCCGATTGTTTAATAACAATTTTCCTCCCTGAGTCATTACCTGCAAACACAGACATTCATCAGCTCTGAAGAGTGTTGAGTATTGACTGAGATAGACACACAGCCATTGCCTCCAAGGGTAAACTCTCTCCCTCTGATACCTTCACTTTGAGAGTGGTAGAGTGTGTGTGTGTGTGTGTGTGTGTGTGTGTGTGTGTGTGTGTGTGTGTCCCTCTGGCCCTGCAGTACATAGAAGTGAAATAATGATTTATGTCTACATGTTTGGGGCTGGCAGGGAAATACCAGAACATCATGACATTCCAGCAGAGCCTCCCGGCTGCTACAAATGACCCCTTCATTAATAATCCTCCCTTCCCAGGGAGGATTCACTATCATATTCACGCTCAAATTGGAAACTCATTTGTAGTTCGGAATGGGAACTGAGCCTGATTTCATCTGTGGTCTGTGAGAGAGGAGACTGATGATATTCTAAAGGGGGACTTTGATTCTAGGAAGGCAACATAGATGCTAATGTCAAGATGAATGAACGGACGTTAGCTAGCCATTGATGAGTATTTAAGCACACTACAATACCAACTTTGACAATTAGTCTCAGTCCACCAAACTCGCTGGCGTAGGGGCACAGGCATAGTCACAGAGGTGATGTTGAAAGAGAGGGCGAGACAACAAGCTCCCCTTTTCCAATGACGGATGCACAAATTATGCCACATACGCCTGTGCCGTGTGTTTTCTGTCAGGCTCGTCCTTGAGTTTCTCTTCTTTTTTTTCCCCTCCTGAAAGGAGGCTACGTGATTCACGCTCCTCTCACACCTCTGCGGGAAGTAGCCACTCGCAAAAAGTGACACAGCTCTTTGGAAGAATATTGATTGTGATTCCCGACTCACGAGCCAGACGCTAGCCGAGGCTGCAAACAGGGGCCTGCAAAAAAAGGGAAGAGAGAAAAGGGTGTTAGCTAAAAACCTGAGTAAGCAATACTGGGATTAGTACCTGCACAACACAAACAGGGCTGAGGCACACCAGGCCAGAACTGTTAATGCTCTTGCTCTTTACACACATGCATGCACACACACACAGCAATGGCATTTAGAGTGGATGGTGCCATTCTGTGGCCGGCAGAGTATGGTGAGCCAAATAGAGGGCTGGCTGGGAGAGCTTATGCCTAGAGGCACCAGGGGGCTCATTGACCATAGCTGGACCAATTCACTTTCCATTGGGAGCCCTATCATAGCCTCAAAGAGCCATGTAAACACACACTCACACACGGGTGTACACACACACACAGACACACACAGACCTACACCAGCTCTCTATAAAGTGACTGATTTATATCCATTTGCTTTCCATTTGCAGTGAGATTGCACAGTAAACCACATCCTGCCACAGTCTTTCAGCACCAGCCCACCACTATCCATCTCACACTGAACAGGCCTACGCTGCATGGGGAGAATGGATGGTCTCCCAAATGAGATGTCTCACTTCATTCCTGTTGCCTGAAAGCATTCAAAAAGAAACCTTCTTTTTGCCCTGCAGAGTTTGTTGACATGGCGAATATAAGTATGTGCAGTATGTGAATACATAACCCAAAATGTGTCTTGATTCCCTTTCCAAAACAAAAGCAAGTTCCCTTCCAACTATTGTCAAACTGATGGATGGTAAGTGCATGTCAGATGAAACAAAAAAATGTAGCAAGTAATACAATAATAGAGTCAATTGTACGGTTAGCCCTCATAAAATGCATGTTTGAGTTTTCATAGTTCACTTGGGTTACATTCCAGTCTAAGCAAGGCTTCCGAAATTGCCATTGTTTTTCACTCTGCCATGTCTCCCTTTGCTGGACTGTCAGTCGATCTCCAGTCCTCCAGTATTTATGCTTAGTAAAGAAGAGAAACACTTCATCACTAATATCATAGTCCTACCTGTACCTTATTTGTTTCTATTTTCCCATGCTTACCTGTCAGGTACCACCTATTTGGCATATCATGTATACAGGGCCTAGTGAAAGTGTACACACCCCGTACACAGTCTTCACATTTTGCTGCCTTAAAATTTAAAATAAAATAAAATTACAAATTAAAAAATCCTACAAATCTACAGAACTTGCTCCACAAGTGAAAGAAAGTAATAGAAAATAAAATAACAAAGATGTCTTGATTGCATATGTCTTCACACCCCAGAGTTAATGCTTGGTGGAAGCACCTTTGGCAGCCATTAGAGCTGTCAATCATTTTGAATAAGATTCTCCAACACTCTTAGGGCAACATAAATACATTGCGTTTGTCAAAATTGCTCAAGCTCAGCAAACATTCTTGGGAATAATTTATAGACAGCAATATTCAAATATTGTCTCAGATTTTTAAGCACATTTAAGTTAGCATTAAGACTATACCACTCAAAAAGCCATCTGGTGTATTTTTGGCATAAACATTTGCGTAATTGTCTACAACTCTATCCCAGGGTTAGGTGTTCAGAATACAGAGGCGGGTTTTCGTCTAACTTATTACCTGGGCTTGGCTCCATGTAATATTTATTTTGATCCTGACATACTCCCCAGTATGACAAGCATAACATGATGATGCCACCACAATACTTGAAAATACAGAGGGTGTCAGATGTGTGCGATGTGTGCGTACTGGTAGCGAAGTCAGGTGCAGGAGAGCAGAGATTTGTGAACAGGCGCACACTTTATTTAGGCAAAAGTGCAAAACGCGCAAAATAGTCACAAGAATTATGTTTAACAATAACCATCTTCATGAAAAATAACACAGGAAAAAACGAGCCAGTCTGGCGCATCAAAAATACACACGTAACACAAACAATCTTACACAAAGACATGACGGGAAACAGAGGAAGAAATACATGTAGATTGATTGGGGAATGAAAACCAGGTGTGCAGGGAACAAGACAAAACAAATGGATACATGAAAAATGGAGCAGCAATGGCTAGAAAGCCTGTGACGTCGACTGCCGATCGCCGCCCGAACAAGGAGAGGAGCCGACTTCGGCGGAAGTCGTGACAGAGGGTTTCACTCTGTGTTGTGTTCTATTAGATTTGACCCCACATGAACTTCACATGTGATCACGTAATGTTAATGTTAATGTGATAACATGAAACTACACGTGACAACAGTATATATATATTTGGCCATTACTACTATAGTCCATAGAAACGCATTGAATAACACATTCATAAATGGCAAAACAAACAGTCAAAAAATACATCATAAGGAATAAGGTTTTGAAGTGTCTGTCCTATATCAAGGATATATAAGAAAGCTCATGAAATATATATATTTTTGGACACATATTAACCCCTTTTATTTGATGGCACAAAACTACTTCCATACTTCCATTCATTTTTTTAATCGATACCAGGCAGTGGTGTAAAGTACTTTAAAGTACTACTTAAGTCGTTTTTTGGGGGTATCTTTACGTTACTATTTATATTTTTGACTACTTTTACTTCACCACATTCCTAAAAAAAAAATAGTGTACTTTTTACTCCATACATTTTCCCTCCATACATGTTTTTTGTGAGAAGACTGATTTTCGGGATGTCTACTTGGTCTGACAAACAGTGCCGTAGCTCTGCCACTTTCCATTGCAGACGCGGTATCTCTAGTTAAAAAAACACGGATTTTGATGGGGATTTTTTTATTATGTTCATTAGATTGACAGGTGCATCAATCGACTCGTCAGGATATAAACTTACACTATGTTCAGTATTTTCCAATCATTGCTCAAAATTATTGTACCTCATTTTTAAGAGGAACATGGATAGAAGGATAAATACCCCTCTTTCCTTCCTTTCTCACTCACTCACGCACTCACTCTTTCCATCCTTTCATACACCTTCCTTCAAACAGGGTCCTTACTGTATTCTCCTGCAATTTTCACATAGGAACAATCATCCATTAGGGCATGTTTGGTTTTTATAGACCAAATAAAACTTCCAGACAGGCCCCCTTACAATCATTCACTCTACTTGGACACAGCCACATGCTTGCCAATTTTTTTTTATTTTTTATACAAACGAAATATCGAAAGAAATCGAATGGGACAAAAAAACACCAGCATAAATAATGTGTTAGCAAATGTACCAGCACTGCAGTTTCCTTACAACTGCCCATTGTGACTTACTGTAGACAAACCCCTTACATCTGTTGATGTACTTCTGGAAATGAATGACTATAGCATAGCCCTGTTTATACATGGTGCTAAGATACACCTTTTGTCCTGATATTGTCCACATTTTAAGACAGGTGTAGACGGTTAAAATACACATTCTGATCGGATTGTGATCAGATGTTCCTTACCACCTCCAGATGTAGCAAGGCACGCATTGCATCTGGATATCAATCAAGTGTAAACAGATCTGGATGGTCAAACCATTTAATTCATCATTATACTGGCCTCTAAAATCATTGACAGGTAGCGCCATTGATTTATGGCATCAGTAACTGTGTTAAAATAAATACATCCAGATTATTTTGAAAGACTATCTGTCAAATAATTTGCATACAGGGAGGCACCAGCTAATGTGGTCACAATGCAGACACGGTGAATGAATGAGAGACACATTTTAATAGACGTGACAAACCTTGATCAAACTGGATCATATTGATCAGATCACAAAACACACGTTAGCTCAAAGTGTAAGCAAAGTTTATGTGTGGTCCAAACCAACAGAAAGGGTTTAGAGGGTCCGTCTGGGATAAAGAACCACATGAAAATATATACATACATTTATTTCACTAGGGCGAGGTAGAGCAGTATAAACCCAGAACTTTATCTCTGGCAGATCAACATGTGAAACCAACTCAAATCTTCTTCTCTTTTCCTGGATATCCTTAAAGTGAGCCACCAATCTCTCAAGTGCTGTCATAAGAGGTTTGACTTACCTTGTTTTACTGATTTTCTCTCTCTCTCTCTCTCTCTCTCTCGTTACAGTATGTGACAATTTTTAAAGCATCAGTGGAAAATGACTTTCATGCGCCGTCCAGACTGGTACAGGGGAGGTGGGGGTGGTTATTGGGAGAGGCCCTTCAGATGGCTGACATGTTTTTGGAGAACCGCAGAACCGCTAGCTGGCGTAGAACGCTGGGCTGCGGTGTGGTGCGATCCTGTTTGTCTGTGTGAAGCTGAAGCTGGCATGCCCCCCCCCTTCCTCTGTTCTTCTGCATCTGGTCCTCATTAGGTTCGGAGCGGATGGTATAAAACAAGGGGCTGACGGGGGCTGGGCCTCAGTCCTTGGACCTGCACCATCATGGAAGCTGCTCTTTGGGTGTGCCTCAGTCTGCTCTGTCTGCAGGGCAGCTTTCTCCAGCTCACACGTGGTGCAGACTGCACTGGGACATCACCGGTGGAAGACTGTGTTAATGGGCAGACCACCGGAGGAAAGGTAAGGGATTGGGGCCCCCAGGTTACAGTTGTAGGTTTGTTGTGTTTTGTGGAGGAGCTCATTTGGTCAGGTAGATGGAGTTCAGAAGTGTTGGTGCTAGACAAGTTTTTTTGTTTTTTTACAAGCTAACATTTCCCCAGACTCTGCAGTAGCAACATTAGCTCAGAAGCCAAAGGAAGCCAATAACTGCTATGAATGCTCTTGTGTTTCCATTGAGTGTGTGCTGAGTTAAAAACAACCCAACTGGGTAAATACTGGACAAAACACATGCTGGGTTATTTTGACCCAGCCAGTTGGGTTGCGTGAATAACTTTCGTGGCTTTCAGATAATTGTTTTTGGCTACCTGGAAGAGTACATGTCATTCATGTTCATTATGTTACGTTTTACACTGCAAATGTCATAATATATTTTATTTACATATGCCAACATTGAGATACAATGTTGAGAGATCTTTTCTTTGCATATCCCAACACTGGGACTCTTGAGGAACTCATACACTTGTGTAAGCCTCATTAAAGTTTCAAAAGTGTCAGTGTTCAACCTTAACATCTGATAACAACAGAGCAGATGAGCTGCAATTACATTTACTCTCACTGGTTGCCAAAAATAACTATCTGAAATCCACGCCCCTACTAAGCTATGCCTCTAGTCTTCTGAGCTGACCCGCTGGGGTCATATCTCATAAACCCAGCACCAATAACCCAGCACCCAGCATCAATAACCCAGCAGTTTTTTTTTAAAGAAAACAACCTAACTAAGTGACCCAACGCATGCAACCTAGCAGTTGGGTCAACCAAACAATCCAGCATTTTTTTTGAAAGTGTGTGTGCGTGTGTGTGTGTGTGACACAGTGGAATGGTGGCTGAGCATGTCCTATTTTGGATGGAACACATGCATGGATTTAAATAGAGTTAAACATTCCAGTAACCTGGAAGCATACACTTATTTTAGTCAGGCACAAAGTTTCATTGTAACCTATTCTATTACCCTCAATGGAACAAACTCTCTGCAGACTTTTAATGTGGCCACAGAGCCGTTTGAGCTGCCATATTTGCGGTCGACATTCTTTGTGGACATTCCCCATGTTCTGTCCAAAGCAGTTACCTTCATCTGGCCAATACATACAGCAGATGTATGAAAGATTTTCTTTCTCATTGCATTTTGATGTGTTAAGTTCTGTCATTTCTGTAATTCTCATCTGTAAAAGAGACATTGGTCTCAGTTTAACTCCCTGATAAAATAAAGGTTAAAGAAAATACAAAATGAAAGATGCAGCATTCATTCCTCAAAAGAGGATTTTCACCAACAATGTGGAAGACTGAGTCTAGTATTCTTTACCGTGTGGGAAATATAGGTTTTATGTGTTTTGTGTGTAATTACACTATTACAGTACGTGCAATTATTTAAACTTCAGATGTGGTTGGATTCCCAGTTGCCTTAGGCAGCATTATTGAAGAAATCTATTATTTCTTTAAAAGTTTAATTGAACTCAATGCTGAGTTTATTTGCCTGTGCTTTTTCCCACCAATGTCATCGTGAATGTGGATAATGGAACATAATACATTACTAGGGTTAGTTCATGGTGCTCGTCAACAACTAGCACAGAACTAAATGGACTATACAGAAAGTGCTCAAAATAGATCAATAAAAAAAGAACATGGCGCCTCCATGTAATGAGGGATACGTGACCCTGAAGAGCACACTTTGTGCACTGAGTGTGAAGTGGATACAGGGCATGACCTTTGTACAAAGTATTGTGTCTATATTAGGACAACAGAAGTTTCTCCAGGGAGAGATACAGAGCATTCGGAAAGTATTCAGGCCTCTTTACTTTTTCCACATGTTGTTACGTTACAGACTTATTTTAAAATGAGTAAATAGATTTTATTCTTCATCAATTTACACAAAATACCCCATAACGACAAAGTAAAAACAGGTTTTTAGAAAAGTTTGCAAATATTTTGTTGAAGCACCTTTGGCAGCGATTACAGCCTCGAGTCTTCTTGGGTATCCCTACAAGCGTGGCACATCTGTATTTGGGGAGTTTATTCCATTCTTCTCTACAGATCTTCTCAAGCTCTATCAGTTTGGAAGGGGAGCATCGCTGAACAGCTATTTTTAGGTCTCTCCAGAGATGTTAGATTGGGTTCAAGTCCGGGCTCTGGCTGGGCCACTCAAGGACATTCAGAGACTTGTCCCAAAGTGTTGTCTTGGCTGTGTGCTTAGGGTCGTTGTCCTGTTGGGCTGTCATGTGCCTTCTACTGAAGAGTGGCTTCCGTCTGGCCTCTCTACCATAAAGGCCTGATTGGTGGAGTGCTGCAGAGATGGTTGTCCTTCTGGAAGGTTCTCCCCTCTCCATAGAGGAACTCTGAAACTCTGTTAGAGTCTTGGTGGTTCCAAATTTCATCCATGTAAGAATGATGGAGGCCACTGGGTTCTTGGGGACCTTAAATGCTGCAGACATGTTTTGGTACCCTTCCCCAGATCTGTACCTCAACACAATCCTGTCTTGGAGCTCTACGAACAATTCCTTTTGACCTCATGGCTTGGTTGTTGCTCTGACATGCACTGTCAACTGTGGGATCTTATATAGACAGGCTTGTGCCTTTCCAAATCATGCCTAATGAATTTCATTTATCACCGGTGGACTCCACCGTAGAATGTAGAAACATCTCAAGGATGATCAATGGAAACAGGATGCACCTGAGCTCAATTTAGAGTATCAGGTATTTACCTTTTTTTTATTTTATACATTTGCAAAAAATTCTAAACCGTTTTTCACTTTGTCATTATGGGGTATTGTGTGTAGATTGATGAGGGGAAAATAATTGAATCCATTATAGAATAAGGCTGTAGCGTAACAATATGTGGAAAAAGTCAAGGCCTCTGAATACTTTCCAAATGCACTGTATGTTTAAGGAGGGGACGTACACTGTGAAAAGGCATACAGTACGAACTCTGTTTTCCTCTTTGTTCTAGTAAAGCCTGAACTCCTACAATATGGTCACTGTTTCCCTTTACTCATCCTGACAGGATGTGGTTTATGAATCGTCTCAATTGTCCGATTGTAACACTTTACATTCAGTTACTGTTATACCTTTCTAATCAGAATGTAATTCTGCAAGTAACGACATACATGCATGTTGTAAACATATCAATTTAGTAATTGTTTAGTAATTGCATAGGAGTGGGGTTGAGGTGTTATTATTACGTAAGTGGAATAAAGAATACATGTTGTTAAAAGGATCTTCTCCTTCAGAAGGATGGGTTTCTGCGGCTGATGCCATCTGCTCCAAGAGAGACCCATACCCAGAAAAAGCCACAGGTATACGAGCCTCCCTCCCCACAAAGACATCCTGTTACAGTCTGCTCTCTGTCACAGAGGACTGCTGCCTTGTACTGGATTACTTTCCACTCTGTATGGTAACTCCCCGGGAGGAATATGATTCCAACGAGACACGAAGATCCGTGCAACTCAAACGCTTAGCCCCAAGATATTGAATGTTGATATTAAATATAGATTCACCAAAGTCATTGCTCAGACATCTGTGTATAAGAAAGGATATAGGACTATATACCTCTTTACCAACAGACTCGCAGGCGCACACACACACACACACACACACACACGATAACATTTATAGAAGGCATTTATTTTCTCCCAAATTGCATTAACCCATTATTTACAATTTTCTTTTGCCCAACAGAGAGGACGACTTGAGGCACACTCTGTACTTGGTGTAAGACATTTATATAAATCCTGCTCCTTACAACTGCAAAACAAAACAATACAACCAATTAGCCTACTTGAACTATACACTGTAAAAAAAAAAATGTCCAGTAATTTTTACAGTAAATTACTGGCAGCACAGTAGCCAGTAGGTCGCTGTAAATGTACAGTACAATATTGGCAGCACAGAAGACAGTAAATTACTTTAGATTTACAGGACCTTTACTGAAACACAAATTTACAGCATATTACCGTAACACCTGACTACAGCAACATACTGTATTTCTAGAATGTACAGTGCATTACTGGAAGAACAGTGGTTAGTAAACTGTTGCAGATTTACAGTGAAGGCAGCTAGTTCCAACGATCTGCAGTATTTCTATTACACGTATTTGATATGAGTATTTGAATAGTTTCAATATCTATTTTGTATTTAACTGGCCTGAAGTACAATTCATGTATTTTGTAACAGTTTAATAAGAATACATACATTTGGTATTTTCTAATGCAAAAATAAACTTGCAAGTAGCCCGCATAACTACACAATGTCCAGCAGTGTGCTTTGCAAGTGTTCATTTTTAAATTGACATTGGTCATTTAGCAGACACTCTTGTCCAGAGGGACTTACAGTCAGTCAGTGCATTAAACTAATTTTGATTAAAAAAAACATGTCATAGCAAGTAAAAGGTTTATGTAACCGTTACTTAGAAAGTTGTTGTAATTAAGAATACATTGGTCTTCAAGGTATTGTGTATTTGTAACAAGATACCTTTTGAAGTATCCTTGCCCATCTCTTGCTAGTGCCACGTTTGTTACTGTAATATTCACAATAACTCGCCGCCAGCTTCTTTTAAGTTACTGTAATATCAGAGCAATCATACAGTACAACACAGTAACATTTGCCTGCTGTAGACTAAATAAGTATATTCTACTGTAATTGTAATATTGATATTTCACTAATTACATTGGTGCAAGCAGGTTGGCTGCTAGGTATTTGTATTTTACAGCATATTTATGAATATTTGGCATTTTATATCACTTGCACTTCTAAAGGCCAAAAAAAATGGCTGATTACAGGGTAAAATATACCAAAATGACTTGGCAAAACACTCAACCAGTAAAGGTTTAAGACTTGCTGCTACTCTGATCTGTCCCCTAATACACATTAATTGTTTGGGCACTACTACCACATATCAGTTTAATTGGTACAGCATTCTCACTAGCGGATGCAATACATGTTTCCATGTAGAAGGCATGCCTCTAAGTATGTTAATAAGCCAGAGTCTTTCTTCATCCACGACATTTTCCCAAAATGCACTATAATTCACAGTATGCTGCTAGAAATATACAGCAAAACAGGTAATACAGTACTTTACTGTAAAATTATATCGTAAAATAAAGAATATAATTTTACAACAGTGTAGCGGAATGCCAATGAGCCCCTCCCCCATAATGCATTGCTCTTTAAAGTGCTGTACTGTAATATAGAATTACAGTAGCTAACTGTAAATATTTTGCTGTACATTTACAGCAATGTGTTACATTGTACATACTGTAGTTATACAACACTATTGTATTGCTGAAGCCACAGTGCTGGCTCCATGTTCATTCACAATGCCTCAATTATTTCTGAATAGAGGTGGAAGGATGACAACATACTGTCGGCCGTGCCGTTGGACAGACAGGAGAGAGAGTTGGGGAAGCACTCCAGCCTTCCTGGGTCCTTCTCAACTAAGGGCTTCCCCAACACACTCATCCAAGTTGAGGTAACGCTGGAGACAGGGAGGGAGACGAACAAGAGGGAGAGGTCTCAAACGATCCAATGGGGCTGTTGTGTTGTAATTGTTGTGATCCCACCAAAAACAGCGGCATAAGAAAGAATGTGATGGATGGTGTACTGTAGTTTCTTATCCCGAGTTGTTTTCTTGAAGCCCTTGATATGCTACAGTGGTGGCTAATGTCATTTTAAATAGGAAGGGCTCATTGTAATGTCTGAGACGGAATAAATGGAACCGTATCAAACACATCAAACACATGGTTTCCATGTGTTTGATACCGTTCTATGTATCCATTCCAGCCATTATTATGAGCCGTCCTCCCTTCAACAGACTCCTGTTTTTAATGTACAGTAGCCGGGCCACTTTTAGTTTCTAAATGATCCCCCGGGAATGTTGTTCCTCCAGACAGAGCGGGCCAGGAGACACTTGGGCCAGTCTGGGACCAAGAAGAAGAACAAGCCTAAATCCAGAGTGGGATCTTTTTCTCTGCTCAGCAACAACCCCAGCGCCACCATACAGGTATACAACATTGCCATGACAACCCAGGAGCAGACCATCACGTAAACATTTTTGTTTAGTGAGATTCTCAAACACACTGCCGACATGAGATATGGGCTCCCGAGTGGCGCAGTGGTCTAAGGCACTGCGTCTCAGTGCTAGAGGCGTCACTACAGACCCTGGTTCGATTCCAGGCTGTATCACAACCGCCGGTGATTGGGAGTCCCATAGCGCGGCGTACAATTGGCCCAGCCTCGTCCGGGTTAGGGTTTGTTAGGCTGTCATTGTAAATAAGAATTTGTTCTTAACTGACTTGCCTAGTCAAATAAAGATTTAATAAAAATGAAATATACGTCCGCTGTCCATATTAGGACAGCCTAAGTTTCAGCAGGAGTTATGGAGATGCTATCTTAGCGATACTTAGTCGACCTGCATTCAACATTGTATCATTGAAGTCTTACGTCATGTTGTTGTTCTTCCAGGTAACCAGAGTACGGAGGCAGCTGCAGAAGGAGAAGAAGAAAGGGAAGCCAAGAGGACGAACAGGAGCGTACTCCGCTATGGACGTCCCAGACAAACCTGAACCCTTGGTGAGGCCAATGTCCCCCTCCACGTGTCCCTCACCCCCACCTGAGTCAATAAACCAATCAATCACTTTTTTGTGACCAGGGAGAAATTCTAATTCCAAGCATGTTAAGAATAGTTAAAAATCGCTAACACAAAAAATAGTTTCATACCTGTTGTGTTAAATTCACCTCCGTCTGATTTGTCACTCTAATCTAAACTAAATGTTTGATTATTTCACCAGGGACAAAGGCCCAAGAGGAGCCCACAGAAGAAGAAACAGACCAAGAGAATTGTTTGTTCATAAACATTTCATTAAACGAAACAAGGGACTTTGCGGAAGTGCTACTGCTTCAATAGTTCATAAACTGTACTTTATATCTTCTTCTCTTTGTAAACATATTGGTTTTGTCATTTTTTCAATTTAACAATAATGTAATATATATAATGGAAACACATCCCTGAGGACAAGTATACTTACAATACTTTTGAGAACTCCTTTAATATTCTCTTTTATTATAGCTATTTGTTGTTGTTGTCGTTGGTCGATGGTGATTCTTTGGCAACTGTGCATATTATCAGGTTTAAATAAAGTCAACTTGTATTGTACTTCTTGAGAACTTTCCGCAACACAAGGCCTACCGTTTCTAGCTAGCACTGATTGTTTTCTGTTCAGTCATGGACAGAGTCGGACTCCACCTTGACAAATGGACTGGAACATTTCACTGCTCCAGCTCTCCCTCTCTGTTGCCAAGTGCAACACCTTCAATTCCCACACAACAGGACCTGGGTAACTTCCAGAAGTTAATTCAGAAATTGTGAATTAGGGGGGGGGGGGGGGGGGAAATGTCACTGAGCCCCAATTACAGATGGCTGAGCTAACGGCAGTGCTTGTATCCCAAATGGCACCATATTCCCTACATAGTGCACTACTTTTCACCATCTTAAGGCTAAGTTCATCGTTAGAACCATATAGTTTGAACGATGAATTTAGCCTTAAGATATTTTTGGGAAACCAGGTTGTGAGTACCATGGGTCCTGGTCAAAAGTAGTGCGCTATGTAAGGAAGAGGGTGCCATTTGGGCTGCAGACAGTGAATGCCCAGCACTCTTCTAAACTTGCAGTCAAACCTTTGGGTTGAGAGCCCAACTATTCTGTCAAATTAAAGGGCGTTGGACCAGTTGATAATGGGAAAGAAATCATCATAAATGTTAGACTGTATACGCCATCTGTTTCAGAAGTAAAAGTTCATTTGTTCAAAAAAAAATTTCTTTTGAATGAATTTAGTCAGAGCTAGGAAGCTCATGGCACTGCATTCACTAATGGAGATGGTTTGAGTGTTTTTGCAGACCAGTCATGTACTTTACAGTGCCTGCGGAAAGTATTCAGACCCTTTGACTTTTTCCAGATTTTGTTACGTTACAGCCTTATTCTAAAATGGATTTAAAAAAAACTATCCTCTGCAATCTACACACAATACCCCATAATGTCAAAGCAAAAACAGGTTTTATACATTTTTACAAATGGATGAAAAACAAAAAACAAAATATTCAGACCCTTTGCTATGAGAAAAAAATTTGAGCTCAGGTGCATCCTGTTTCCATTGATCATCCTTTATGTTTCTACAACTTGGTTGGAGTCCACATGTGGTAAATTCAATTGATTGGACATGATTTGGAAAGGCACATGCCTGTAAGGTCCCACAGTTGACAGTGCATGTCAGAGCAAAAACCAAGCCATGAGGTCGAAGGAACTGTCCGTAGAGCTCCAAGACTGGATTGTGTCAAGACACAGATCTGGGGAAGGGAATCAAACATTTCAGCAGCATTGAAGGTCCCCAAGAACACAGTGGTCTTCATCATTCTAAAATGGAAGAAGTTTAATACCACCAAGACTCTTCCTAGAGTTGGCCGCTTGGCCAAACTGAGCAATCAGGGAAGAAGGGCCTTGGTCAATGAGGTGACCAAGATTCCGATGGTCACTCTGACAAAGTTCTAGAGGTCCTCTGTGGAGTTGGGAGAACCTTCCAGAAGGGCAACCATCTCTGCAGCACTCCACCAATCAGGTCTTAATGGTAGTGGCCAGACAGAAGCCACTCCTCAGTAAAAGGCACATGACAGCCGGCTTGGAGTTTGGCACAAGGCACCTAAAAACTCTCAGATCATGAGAAGCAATATTCTCTGGTCTGATGAGACCAAGATTGAACACTTTGGCCTGAATGCCAAGCGTCATGTCTGAAGGAAACCTGGCACCATCCCTAAGGTGAAGCATGGTGGTGGCAGCATCATGCTGTGAGGATGTTTTTCAGCGGCAGGGTCGAGGAAAAGATGAATGGAGAAAAGTACCTAGATCCTTGATGAAAACCTGCTCCAGAGTGCTCAGGACCTCAGACTGGGGTGAAAGTTCACCTTCCAACAGGACAACGACCCTAAGCACACAGCCAAGACAACGCAGGAGTGGCTTCGGGACAAGTCTCTGAATGTCCTTGAGTGGACCATGCCAGAGCCCGGATTTGAACCCGATTGAACATCTCTGGAGAGACCTGGAAATAGCTGTGCAGCAACGCTTTCTATCCAACCTGACAGAGCTTGAGAGGATCTGCAGAGAAGAATGGGAGAAACTCCCCTAATACAGGTGTGCCAAGCTTGTAGCATCATACTCATACTCAAGAAGGCTGCATCATACTCAAGAAGGCTGTAATCGCTACAGAAGGTGCTTCACAAAGTTTGAGTAAAGGGTCTGAATACTTACAGTACCAGTCAAAAGTTTGGACACACCTAAACATTCAATGATTTTTCTTTATTTTTACTATTTTCTACATTATAGAATAATAGTGAAGACATTGAAACTATGAAATAGCACATATGGAATCATGTAGTAACCAAAAAAGTGTTAAACAAATCTAAATATATTTTATATTTGAGATTCTTCAAAGTAGCCACCATTTGCCTTGATGACAGATTTTCACACTCTTGGAATTCTCTCAACCAGCTGTCACCTGGAATGCATTTCAATTTACAGTGCCTTGTTAAAAGTTAATTTGTGGAATTTCTTTCCTTCTGAATGGGTTTAAGCCAATCAGTTGTGCTGTGACAAGGTAGGGGTGGTATACAGAAGATGGCCCTATTTGGTAAAAAAGTCCATATTATGTCAAGAACAGCTCAAATAAGCAAAGATAAATGACAGTCCATCATGTCTTTAAGTCATGATGGTCAGTCAATCCTGAAAATGTAAAGAACTTTGAAGCTGAAGTCAAGAAAGTTTATTCAGGTGCAGTCACAAAAACCATCAAGCGCTATGATGAAACTGGCTCTCATGAGGACAACCAGAGGAAAGGAAGACCCCGAGTTACCTCTGCTCCACATAAGTTCATTAGAGTTAACTGCACCTCCAATTCCAGCACAAATAAATGCCTTACAGACTTCAAGTAACAGACATCTCAACATGAACTATTCAGAGGAGACTGCGTGAATCAGATCTTCATGGTCGAATTGCTACAAAGAAACCACTACTAAAGGACACCAATAATAAAAATAAACTTGCTTTGGCAAACAAACACGAGCAAAGGACATTAGACCAGTGGAAATCTGTTGAATAGTGCTCAGCATATGTGGTAACTCCTTCAAGACTGTTGGAAAAGCATTCCAGGTAAAGGTGGTTGAGAGAATTCCAGGAGTGTGCAAAGCTGTCAGCAAAGCAAAGGGTGGCTACTTTGATGAATCTAAAATCTATTTGGATTTGTTTAACACTTTTTTTGGTTACTACATGATTCAATGTGTTATTTCATAGTTTTGATGTCTTCACTATTATTCTACAAAGTAGAAAATAGTTTAAAAAAACTTGAAGGAGAAAGTGTGTCCAAAAATTTGACTGGTACTGTATGTAAACATAATATTTTTGTTTAATACGTTTAAAATGTCTAAAAACATGTTTTTACTTTGTCTTTATGGGGTATTGTGTGTACATTGATGAGGAAAAAATACTGTTTAGTACATTTTAGAATAAGGCTGTAACCTATCAAAATGTGGAAAAATGACTCTGTTTTTCTCTGCCCAGAAAAACTACTCTGTGAATGTACTGTGAGAATGGAGGCTTGTTTATTTCAGGGCCATACTGTATCAACAAGGATCCAAGGTGAGGTCCAAGTCTAAGGTGTCTATACTAGGACAGCCTCAGTCTCGGGAGGAGTTGCTTCAGTCAATCCCTGGCACTATAGCCACAAGGTAAATAAATACATAAACATTTGTATTGTGAAAAAAGCATATGAAGGAGTCCTTGCAACAATCCGGAGGAATTCAAACAATGATATCAAAATATGAATTTACATATTTTAGGAGTTACAGCATATTAAGGCATTATAAATCATTCTTAATGCTTATGAAATGACTCAATTTGGGCCTCCTGAGCGGCAGAGTGGTATAAGGCACTGTATCGTAGCACTAGAGGCGTTACTACAGACCTGGGTTCATTCCTGGGCTGTGCCACAACCAGCCGAGGCCGGGAGTCCCATAGGACGACGCACAATTGGCCCAGCGTCGTCCGGGTTAGGGGAGGGTTTGTCCGGGGGGGCTTTACTTGGCTCATCAAACTCTAGCGACTCCGGTCAACAGATGAACAGTGTTTCAAGATCGAAATTGTGACCAGTTCGAAAAAGCGGGTGCAATTCTTAATTTTTTATTTAACCAACAAACATGAGATACCCATTTTGTTAGCATCATCTGTAGTCCAGCAGACACAACACTTGTTCTGACAGATCTTCACGTCATAATACATTATTCCTCCCACAATCACATTAAGGCAGAGCAAGAGTTATGGCTCTATTCAATCTGTATCGCTGAAGCGTTACAGAGAGCACGATAGGAATGTGAAGGTAACCCTTAATCATGGTCATGTTCTAGATATGTAAATCTCACTGTATAGTTCATCTCACTGTACTATCTCTGTATAGTTGACAAGGGCTGTAATGGCTGCTATGGAGACACACTGGAGTGGAGTGAACACCTAATGTGCAGGATGATTTAGTTGACAACTTTAACAGCAAATTAAGGGCAGCCATTGATGGCATAGCTCCAGTAAAGTTGAAAAAGGCCAAATCCAAAAGCAGAGCCCCTTTGGATGAGTGAGGAAAGTAATCAATTAAAGAGGATTGCAGAAAGGCAGCGCGGAAGTGAAGAAAGTCAAAGTTGCAGGTCCATTGTGATATTCTGAGAGAGCAACTTGGCATTCATAACAAGGCAATTAGAAATGCCAGACGGGCTCATTTTTCTAACTTGATCACTATTAATCAGAATAATGAGAGCGTTCCCTTCTTGACCATTGCTGGCCTGATAAATCCTAACCCATCAAATGTGTGTGAATCTAAATGTGATGAGTTTGTGGCATATTTCAGAGATAAGATGAGGCTGGGTATCAGTCAAGCAAGACCTGATGAGACGTTTGATGATTTGTGCTCTAGCCTACCACGCAAAGGCACTATGGATGTATTTTCCCTGGTTGACACAGACACGCTCAGGAAAGTGATACCACAAAGTAAGCCTTCAACCTGCCTTCTCAATCCTATCCACATCCCCTTCTTCAAAACAGTTTTAATTGCATATCTGAAGAAGAGAAAGCTTCTGTTAATCACTCCCTGCACTTCCCCCACTGCACTAAAAAATGGTATGGTGAAAACCATTCTGAAGAAAAGTAATCTAGATTCTTAGCAATTCAATTATTTTTTAAGTGCCAACTGCATTTTGGAAAAATTCCAATCTGATTTTGGTGCCCACCCCACCACAGCACAGAGACAGCCTTAGTTAAAGTGGTAAATGATCTTACAGCCAACACAGATGCCAAACAGCTCTATGTCCTTGTGCTCTTGGATTGAAGTGCTGCTTTTGACACTGTTGACCATGATTTCCTTCTGGACTGGAGACTGGAGAGGTGGGTTGGTCTCTCCGGTCCAATTCTAAATTGGTTTAGGACCTATTTAAATCGGTTGAGAGTTTTTTTTGTGTGAACATAACTCAAGAGAAAATACATATCACATGGCGTTCCAGAAGGTTAGATTTTGGGTCGGGTACTGTTCAGTTTTCCATGTTACCCCTTGGCAGTGTTATCAGAAAGCACAGCGTTGATTTGCACTGCTACGCAGACGATAAACAACTTTACATTACCGTGTGTCACCAGAGGACTTTAGCTCCACGGATAAATTATTAGACTGTGTCAGTGATTTAAATACTTGGATGACTCACAACTTCGCATATTTTTAGCTTTGCTTTTCCTTAGCTTTTCAGTCGTTCAGTTTTTGTCCTTTTGTTTTCATCCTATGTTGTTGTGTACTAAATATCTTCATTTTCATTGTTTTTTAGTTGTTTTTTCCCCATGAAGCACATTGCGTTGCACTCCATGTCTGAAATGTGCTGTATAAATAAAGCTTGACTTGAAGATCTACAGTGGCTTGCGAGAGTATTCACCCGCCTTGGCATTTGTTCTATTTTGTTGCCTTACAACCCATTAAAATAGATTTTTGGGTTGGTTTGTATCATTTGATTTACAAAGATGCAAAATATTTTTTTTATTGTGAAACAAACAACAAATAAGACAAAACAACTGAAAACTTGAGCGTGCACTACTATTCACCCCCCCCCCCTAAAAAAAGTATTTAGTCAGCCACCAATTGTGCAAGTTCTCCCACTTAAAAAGATGAGAGAGGCCTAAAATGTTCATCATAGGTACACTTCAACTATGACAGACAAAATGAGAAAAAAAATCCAGAAAATCACATTGTAGGATTTTTAAGGAATTTATTTGCAAATTATGGTGGAAAATACATATTTGGTCACCTACAAACAAGCAAGATTTCTGGCTCTCATAGACCTGTAACTTCTTCTTTAAGAGGCTCCTCTGTCCTCCACTCATTACCTGTATTAATGGCACCTGTTTGAACTTGTTATCAGTATAAAAGACACCTGTCCACAACCTCAAACAGTCACACTCCAAACTCCACTATGGCCAAGACCAAAGAGCTGTCAAAGGACACCAGAAACAAAATTGTAGACATGCACCAGGCTGGGAAGACTGAATCTGCAATAGGTAAGCAGCTTGGTTTGAAGAAATCAACTGTGGGAGCAATTATTAGGAAATGGAAGACATACAAGACCTCCCTCTCCCTCGATCTGGGGCTCCACGCAAGATCTCACCCCGTGGGGTCAAAATTATCACAAGAATGGTGAGCAAAATCCCAGAACCACACGGGGGGGACCTAGTGAATGACCTGCAGAGAGCTGGGACCAAAGTAACAAAGCCTACCATCAGTAACACACTACGCCTCCAGGGACTCAAATCCTGCAGTGCCAGACGTGGCCCCCTGCTTAAGCCAGTACATGTCCAGGCCCGTCTGAAGTTTGCTAGAGAGCATTTGGATGATCCAGAAGAAGATTGGAAGAATGTCATATGGTCAGATGAAACCAAAATAGAACTTTTTGGTAAAAACTCAACTCGTCGTGTTTGGAGGACAAAGAATGCTGAGTTGCATCCAAAGAACACCATACCTACTGTGAAGCATGGGGGTGGAAACATCATGCTTTGGGGCTATTTTTCTGCAAAGGGACCTGGACGACTGATCCGTGTAAAGGAAAGAATGAATGGAGCCATGTATCGTGAGATTTTGAGTGAAAACCTCATTCCATCAGCAAGGGCATTGAAGATGAAACGTGGCTGGGTCTTTCAGCATGACAATGATCCTAAACACACCGCCCAGGCAACGAAGGAGTGGCCAGTCTCCAGATCTCAACCCCATAGAAAATCTTTGGAGGGAGTTGAAAGTCCATGTTGCCCAGCAACAGCCCCAAAACATCACTGCTCTAGAGGAGATCTGCATGGAGGAATGGGCCAAAATACCAGCAACAGTGTGTGAAAACCTTGTGAAGACTTACAGAAAGCGTTTGACCTCTGTCATTGCCAACAAAGGGTATATAACAAAGTATTGAGATTAACTTTTGTTATTGACCAAATACTTATTTTCCACCATCATTTGCAAATTAATTCATTAAAAAACCTACAATGTGATTTTCTGGATTTGTTTTCTTCTCATTTTGTCTGTCATAGTTGATGTATACCTATGATGAAAATTACAGGCCACTCTCATCTTTTTAAGTGGGAGAACTTTCACAATTGGTGGCTGACTAAATAGTTTTTTGCCCACTGTATGTCTCTATACGCTTGGCACATCTAGCCTTTGGGATTTTTGCCCATTCTTCAAGGCAAAACTGCTCCAGCTCCTTCAAGTTGGATGGGTTCCGCTGTTGTACAGCAATCTTTAAGTCATACCACAGATTCTCATTTGATTGATTTCTGGGCTTTGACTAGGCCATTCCAAGACATTTAAATGTTTCCCCTTAAACCACTCAAGTGTTGCTTTAGCAGAGTGCTTAGGGTCATTGTCCTGCTGGAAGGTGAACCTCCGTCCCAGTCTCAAATCTCTGGAAGACTGAAACAGGTTTCCCTCAAGAAATTCCCTGTATATAGCACCATCCATCATTCCTTCAATTCTGACCAGTTTCCCAGTCCCTGCCGATGAAAAACATCGCCACAGCATGATGCTGCCACCACCATGCTTCACTGTGGGGATGGTTTTGGGTTTGCGCCAGACATAGCGTTTTCCTTGATGGCCAAAAAGCTACATTTTAGTCTCATCTGAACAGAGTACCTTCTTCCATATGTTTGGGGAGTCTCCCACATGCCTTTTGGCGAACACGAAACATGTTTGCTCGTTTTTTTATTTCAGCATGGGCTTTTTTCTGGCCACTCTTCCGTAAAGCCCAGCTTTATGGAGTGTATGGCTTAAAGTGATCCTATGGACACATACTCCAATCTCCACTGTGGAGCTTTGCAGCTCCTTCAGGGTTATCTTTGACCTCTTTGTTGCCTCTCAGATTAATGCCCTCCTTGCCTGGTCCGTGAGTTTTGGTGAGCGGCCATTTCTTGGCAGGTTTGTTGTGGTGCCATATTCTTTACATTTTTTAATAATGGATTTAATCCTCCTTGGAATATTCAAAGTTTCTGATACTTTAATAAACCAACCCTGATCTGTACTTCTCCACACCTTTGCCCCTGACCTGTTTGGAGAGCTCATTGGTCTTCATGGTGCCACTTGCTTGGTGGTGCCCCTTGCTTAGTGTTAGGGCTGGGCGATACGACGATATATATCGCAACACAAACAAACATGGAGGAGAGTGAACGCGACACAGAGCATGGAGACCGTACCTAAAAGAGGGGCTACTTCGGTTGCATGGACGTGGTTTGGGTATGAAAAGTCTGACACGGACCACAAAACCGTCCCCCTAATAGGCAATAAAATAGTGTATGGTTTAAGACCTCACAGAGACAGATAAATACCCTGGAGAGAGAGAGAGAGAGAGATAGAAATTATATTTGGCCCTAAACAGAGAGTACACAGTGGCAGAATACCTGACTACTGTGACTGACCCAAAATTAAGGAAATCTTTGACTATGTACAGACTCAGTGAGCATAGCCTTGCTATTGAGAAAGGCCACCGAAGAGAAGACAGGCTATGTGCACACTGCTCACAAAATGAGGTGGAAACTGAGATGCACTTCCTAACCTCCTGCCAAATGTATGACCCGATTCAGGAAACTAGGCATATGTCGCAAGTCACAACTTCACAGGAGAGCCTTTTGAAAATGCCTTCTTGAACATGTGAACTTTCATGTGACTTAATATGAAACGTGTATGTCATCTGTAAATAATACAATTGTTCAATTACGGGCATAGTTGTTTTAGCCACGGAGAAAGTCGGCAACCTTCCTGCTAGCCATGATTGGCTGAGATAATGAGTGGGCTGGACATGTCGAGAGATGAGTTTGGATTGGTCTGCGGTGTTGCATTTGTGTCTATAAAATGAGCTGCTCGTAATGCGTAGGTAATCCTTTCTACTGCAATTTGTTGGAGAGATATAACGTTAGCCATGGAGAACTGCAAATGTGTTGCTACTGCTCTCAATAACATTGCTGCCCTGAATTTATCAGGCGCAATCGACAAAGGTCAGAGGGAAAAAGTTGTGATGGACTACTTTCTGGAGGACGATCGTGCCATGCGGACTCTCTCTGACTCTGAAAATGAATCAGACGATGAGGAAATCCCTGATTTAGGTGAAAATGTTACATGTCTCAACAAAAGACCCCAAGTTAAAGCTTGCTGTTATCAAGCTAACGTTAGCGGAGGTTAGATGGCTGGCTCGCTAACATTACTCTATGGACTGGGATTTTAGTTCATTTTTTATCTAGCTAACGTTACATGTCTAAACAAAAGACCCCAAGTTAAAGCTAGCTGTTATCAAGCTAACGTTAGCGGAGGTTAGATGGCTGGCTTGCTAACGTTACTCTATGGACTGGGATTTTAGTTCATTTTTTATCTAGCTAACGTTACATGTCTAAACAAAAGACCCCACGTTAAAGCGTGCTGGTTACACCTGAAGCTGCGAGTGGTAAACTTCATCAACAACTACGCAGAGGTTAATGCAATAGTATTACCAGGACACAGACACTTTGGAAAGCTGCTGCCATCCCATGTGACAAAAGCAGTAGTGTGGCGTCTCTACAAGGAATCGATGACAACACTTGGTATGTAAAGCATAAACACATTTTTATTATTTAATTGAACTCCAACATAATTGGCACTACTTTAATTGATCTCACATTTTTTTCTGTATTTTCCAGAGGTACGAGTAGTCGGGCTGACTTCCTTCAGGAATCTGTGGAGAAAATTGCTCCCCCTTATCTCAAGCACTAAGCCGAGGATAGACCTGTGCTGGCAGTGCCAGAGGAACAACTATCACGTCTTCAGATCTGCCAATCTGCCAGAAGCTGTTAAGTCAGCCAAGCTGAAGAGGCAAGAGCAGCATCTCCTGCTTGTTCAGAGTGAGCGCTCTGTCTACCAGAAGATGGTTGCTGACTGCAAGACCATGTGTCAAGACCTGCAGTTGTCTCTGGGGGGCCACTACTGAACCAGCAAGCAAAGACATCACAATGTATTACAGCTTTGATTTTGCTCAACAAGTACGCAATATTTATTCCTTTATACTGATTAAGGATATAGATGGATAGATAGATATACACCAAATATTTCCTGTTTTGCAGCTTCGATGCTCTTGGAGCCTGATGTTGTTGTCGCCAAGGAGCGTTCGGACTCAGTCGGGACCAGGTTTCAGCTGCTGCGCAACGCTGACATCCTTCCTCCCATAAATGGTCTGCCTGTAAAAGCACCAGCTGGACTAGACACAGCTAGAAAAACATATATTTTTGAGAAGATCAAGTCGTTTTGAGACAAAGAGGCTTTGGACATAACATGCCCTGCACCAAAGTCAAGAACAGGTTCGGACGGACCAGTCATCAGCACTATCTGCAGTGCCTCGATTCAAAGGACTCTCTCCTAACATTTCTCTCTCTGCTGCTCAGCCACTTTCCCCTGATTGTATGCATATAACTACCTCGTCTATCACTGGTATCGTTATTGATATTGCTCTTGTACATACTGTATCTTTGATTTGTACTGACACTATCTATTTCTGGTATCACTACGATGCAAAGTAACCATTTGGCTGTACCGTTTACACCTTCTGTAGAGACCCATCCACTTAGCAAGACTTAGCAAACTATTGATATATAAAATTAACATTGATATGTGTAGTCGTAACATGATTCTGTGACATACAACAATCTAATGTGACCGTATCAAGTGTCCACCGCATAAATATATGGAGCAGGCATCTGTTTATGTACTGTACTGTGCACCTCACGCAGGTTACAACCCAGGTTGCATGGCCTTAACTTATGTATGGAATACTATGTGATAAGTGCATGTGTAACAGTATATAAAGTATGCTAATGTACTGGTGTGAAGGCATTTGGGCAGTGGTGTAAAGTACTTAGGTAAAAATACATTCAAGTACTACTTAAGTAGTTTTTTGGGCCATCTGTACATTACTTTACTATTGATATTTTTGGCAACTTTTACTTCACTACATTCGTAAAGAAAATAATGTACTTTTTACTCCATACATTATCCTTGGACACCCTAAAGAACTCATTACATTTTGACAGGAAAATGGTCAAATTCACACACTTATCAAGAGAACATCCCTGGTCATCCCTACTGCATCTGATCTGGCAGACTCTGTCACGACTCCTACCGAAGGTGGCTCCCCTTCCTGTTCGGGTGGCACTCGGCGGTCGTCGTCGCCGGCCTACTAGCTTTCCACTGATCCATTTTCCCCCTTTCTGTTTATTGGTTTCACCTGTGTTCATTTTAGGCTGATTGGTCGGGCTTTATTTACCAGCAGGCCCGCCTGTGTGTACACGTCTGTGTGTCTCGGTTTTCCCATTTTCTTTGGTTTTGCTGGACTGTTTAAGTCCCGCGTGTTTGGGGCATTTGTTTTGGTGTGCCCTGTGTTTCATGGGGTTGGTGTATGTTCACCGGTTTTTGTGCATTAAACGATATAGCACTACCCTGAACTCTCTGCTTCCTGCGCCTGACTTCTCACCCACTACACCCCGGGCGTTACAGACTCACTAAACACAAATGCTTGGTTTGTAAATTATGTCTGTGTTGGAGTGTGCCCCTGGCTATACGTCAATAAAAAACTCAAAAATAAAAATTGTGCCGTCTGGTTTGCTTAATATAAGAATTTGAAATGGTTTTAACCTTTACTTTTGATAATTAAGTACATTGTTCCCCTGGCTATCCATCAATTAAAAATGTAAATACAATTGTGCGGTCTGGTTTAATATAAGGCATTTAAAATGACTTGTACTTTTACTCAAGTATGACAATGTAGTACTTTTTCCCCCACTGGATGTGGCTGGGGGTTCTAGCATTTCTTTCACACGACCCATCAGTTTAGACAAGTGTGTCTGGGTATGCATCATCTAATATTTATGTGAGAGAGAGAGAGAGAGAGAGAGAGAGAGTACCTCAGCTTTTCTAATGGCAATTGTCAGACCTTGCTTCACAATGTTAGCAGGAGGTACATGCCAGCTTCAGTGTAACATCTACACCAGCTACCGACGAACAAAATATCAGTATAGGTAAGGAGAGAAATGAGCCGTGTTAGCCTACTGTCAGATCAAAGTTAAATTTGTCTTCTGACAAATAAATGCAAACTAGGACTGTAATTTGCATTTGAAAGACGCACCTTTCAGTAAAGCTCACTTCAACGTAGCTACTAAATACATTGATAATTGATATGCAAAACCATTTCCCTATGTTTTCCCAATTCTGCGTCTCCATTTGCATCTCTGAGCTGCTACCGGTCTGTCACTGTCTGTGTGGCTGATGCTCAGCGGCCTGCCTGCCTGTCGACGTTGTGAGAAAGCATTTTTCCATCTGACAGCGTTTGTCTGGGAGCGGGCGGAGACGACAGGTCATTTGTGACACGGTAATGTGTGGCACCGCAGCAATGACTGTCAGAGTCTGGATCAAAACAAACACTGGCAATGTCATGAGGACATTTCACCAGTTTTATTGCTAAATGAACATAGATTTTTAGAGTCATTCAAAGCAAACTTGATCTATCTGATTTAAAAAATAAAAATTGTTTAAAGGGGCAATCCGTGATTCGAAAAACAACAAAGCAGTCACCTCAGTTAAAAAACAAGACTACTTAGTGCCTTCAGAAAGTATTCAGACCCCTTGACTTTTTCCACATTGTTTCGTTACAGCCTTATTCTAAAATTGATTTTTTTTTTATCCTCAGCAATCTACACACAATACCCCATATTGACAAAGTTAAAAATATTTGTACATATTAAAAAAAAAAAAAAACAGAAATCCTAATTTAGATAAGTATTCAGACCCTTTGATATGAGACTCGAAATAGAGCTCAGGTGCATCCTGTTTTCATTGATCATCCTTGAGATGTTTCTACAACTTGATTGGTGTCCACCTGTGGTAAATTAAATTGAAGACCCACACCTGTCTATATAAGGTGCCAAAGTTGACAGTGCATGTCAGAGCAAAAAGCAAGCAATGAGGTTAAAGGAATTGTCCATAGAGCTCCGAGACAGAATTGTGTAGAGGCACAAGGGTGCCAAAAAATGTCTGCAGCATTGAAGGTCCCCAAGAACACAGTTGCCTCCATCATTCTTACATGGAAGAAGTTTGTATCCACCAAGACTCTTCCTAGAGCTGGCCACCCGGCCATACTGAGCAATCGGGGGAGAAGGGCCTCGGTCAGGGAGGTGACCAAGAACCTGATGGTCACTCTGAAAGTGCTCTAGAGTTCCTCTGTGGAGATGGGAGAACCTTCCAGAAGCACTCCACAAATCGGGCCTTTATGGTAGAGTGGCCAGACAGAGGCCACTCCTAAGTAAAAGGCACATGACAGCCTGCTTGAGAAACAACATTCTCTGATCTGATGAAACCAAGATTGAACTCTTTGGCCTGAATGCCAAACGTCACATCTAGAGGAAACATGGCACCATCGCTACGGTGAAGCATGGTGGTGGCACCTGACTATTCAGGTTCGATGGAAAGATGAACGGAGCAAAGTACCTTGATAAAAATCTACTCCAGAGCACTCAGGACCGCAGACTGGGGCGAAGGTACACCCAGACTTGAACTCGATCAAACTTCTCTGGAGGTACCTGAAAATAGCTGTGCAGCAACGCTCCCCATCCAACCCGACAGAGTTTGAGAGGATCTGCAGAGAAGAATGAGAGAAACTCTCCAAATACAGGTGTGCCAAGCTTGTAGCGTCATAACCAATTAGACTTGAGGCTGTAATCACAGAAAAAGGTGCTCCAACAAAGTACTGAGTAAAGGGTCTGAATACTTATGTAAATGTGATGTTTCATTTTTTTTTATATACATTTGCAAAAATGTTTAAAAAAAAAATCTGTTTCTGTTTCGCCATGATGTCTAGATTGATGAGGGGGGAAAAACTATTACATACATTTTAGAATAAGGCTGTAATTTCAGAGGAAGGGGGAAGTCTCCAGATACACGGGCATGCCCATATTCCTGGATGGTGCAGTCCACCACCTTACACACCAACCTGGCAGCAACCACCTTAATCATGGCGATCTACGGAAAATACAATTATTAGGAAATTAACAAGGTTTGTGCTACCTAAATAAAGTAGCGAGCCTAATCCAGCCATCCTTTACAGTGTCCATATTTGGTCCATCTTCAGTCTCAGCGGGATTTATGTCAGTCCCCTCCTTCTATGATCAAAGCCCACAAAGCTCCACGAAGAAGCATTTATGTCACCATTGTTGTGCTTTTCAGGCAAGAGAAAACATTCTCTTAATAGCGCAAAATAATAAGTTAATGTATTATGCATATCCACTTAGCATTTTCACTGTTCTCTGTACATTATTAATGTTATTTATCCGTATCCAGCTCCCGCGGAGAGAAACAGGAAGTGAAGATGTAGCACTGAGGAAGGGGTGCCGTCCAAATGGCACCCTATTCCCTATCAAAGTGCACTACATAGGGAATAGGTGCACTATATAGGGAATAGGTGCCCTAAATAGGGAATAGGTGCACTACATAGGGAATGGGTGGCCTACATAGGGAATAGGTGCACTACATAGGGAATGGGTGGCCTACATAGAGAATAGGTGCACAACATAGAGAATAGGTGCACTACATAGAGAATAGGTGCACTACATAGAGAATAGGTGCACTACATGGGGAATAGGTGCACTACATAGGGAATGGGTGCACTACATAGAGAATAGGTACACTGCATAGGGAAGAGGTGCACTACATAGAGAATAGGTGCACTACATAGGGAAGAGGTGCACTACATAGGGAAGAGGTGCACTACATAGGGAAGAGGTGCACTACATAGGGAAGAGGTGCACTACATAGGGAAGAGGTGCACTACATAGGGAAGAGGTGCACTACATAGCAGGACTCTACAAGGCGATCATATTTCGCTACCTGGAATTGTATAATTTAAGAGCACCAAAAATGAAAGATTCTAGCTTTAATAGGTCAAAACATTGTCATCGTGCGCCTAAATTTCTTTGTGTGCGCCTACATTTTTCAACTCAGGCGCACACGTGCTGCATGTAAAAAAAAATGTCAGCGTAGAGACCTGCATAGGCAATAGGGTTCCACCTGGGAAGCAACCCAGGCGGGCCACAGGTCTCAGGATGACCCTGGCTGGGTGGACCGTTCAGTGTTGTCTAGGGCTTTGATCATCCCCCCCGTTGGGATGTATTTGTTCCTGGAGGACGTCTCCCGTTTCTCAGAAACATCCCCGGGGCTGAGTGGTGTCCTGCAAACAAGGTATTCCAGGACACCACTTCTGTCACAACTCCTTACACTGACGGTGGTGTGTGTGTGCTACTGTGACAGCTACCAGCAGGACATCAGGTGTGGAGCCGAGCGCTAGCGGAGCGTTACTTGCAGCCCCGCAGGACTCAGCATTGTGGGTAAATCTCCCACGCCGTGGGTCTGATAGAACACAAGCATTGGAGTGGCGGGATAGTTGTGACAGAAAAACAGTCACACACTTGGACTTTACACTCAAATGCGCACGCACACACAGTGGTGAATAGGCTTCAGGTTTGACTCCTGTTCCATTTGCACAGCCATTCCAAGTTATTTCAACTCCTGATGACTTGTACGTGGTACTGAAACCTAATCACCGGGAAAGGCCCATGTGTTTCCTTGCATTCCATTGCCTTGATCGCATCAGTAGAATAACTACTACATTATTTGTCTAGCTCTGATCCATGGCGTTACGTGCAGATTACTGAAGCTGAGCCTTCTCAGTGTCAGCAAACTGCACGTAACCCCTGGACCAGAGCTACTATTTGTCCAACCCTACAGTATCATGGCAGTGAGATGTGATATGATAGGAGATGTGAGCGACTACCGAGGGGAAAGCTGATCTGTTCTGTATTCCTGCAGTGTCTCCTCAGTCCGTCTGACCTCAGACACCGGTCACGCTGTCATAATTCTTCTGACACATACACCCTCTGTTGTCTCCCTTCTCTCCCGTATTAGATCAGACGTTGGCCGCCCATTCCCATCCATTGCTCCCTCACTCACCTCACGGCGCGCACCCCAAATGGCATCCTATTCCCTATATAGTGCACTACTTTTGATCTGGACCCATAGGGCTCTGGTCAAAAGTAGTGCACCATGTACGGAATAGGGTGCCATTTTGGGATGCAACCATGTACTCATCTACCCTCGGGTCCATCATCCATCCATCTCCTCTATCCTCCATTCACCTTATCATCACCTTTCCTGTCAGTGTACCTCAGTGCAGCTCTCATGCCATCAGAGGCTGATAACATGTCAATCATATTATAGAGTCCCATTATAAAGATAGTGTGGATGACTCCTTTGACTCGCTCTGTGGTTTGGTTTCGAGTTCAGATAGGGATTGGCTAGCTGGGAATACAACCTAGTGTGTGTGTGTGTATGAGAGTGCATGCGTTGGTACGGGCCTGCGTGTGTGTGTGACAGATATGAAAGCATCTGTTTATGCCGGTGCCAACTAAACAAGTGACACGAGGGAGCCATGTCAGACTGACCTTTCCAAGCAGGAAGCAGAAGGCTGTAATTCATATTCACAATTCATTGACATCTTCTGACGGTTTCAGACACACATTTACATACCGAGGGGGTCTGTTTCAAACAGGCAATATTACATTTAGTATCAAATCAATGAAATAACAAATTGATTCGTCACATGCTTCGTAAACAACAGGTGTGGACTAACAGTTAAATGCTTAGTTACGGGCCCTTCCCAACAATGCAGAGAGAAAGATAATAGAGAAATAATAAAAAAGTACAAAATGTAATAATAAAAGTAGTAATACACAATGAGTCTTGTCTATATACACGGGGCACCAATTTATATATACCAGTATATTTAAAACTGTCACATAACAGTTTGGGAGACAATTTGGGAGACAATTACATGGTTTGTTCTGCTAATTAGGTGTGTGTTAGCTGTTTCCTGGCGGTCCTGCTGCCCAGCGTATCCAGGGTGTGAGCAGAATGCAGGGTCAGCAGGAGAGTCTAGTCTAAGGCCAGGCCACACTCTGCTTTTCAGTGGGCCACCACCTCCTGGGACACAGATACACAGCACAGTAAATAGATCAGACATTCATTCAGAGAGACATTCAGACAGACAACAAAATAGACAGACAGATTAGCAGACATACAGACTCACTCGCTCACAATGTACAGCTCATAAAATGCTCATAAAACGTTTTTGGACAGTAACTCAATTGGACCTCTAGGTGTCAGTAATGAAGCTGTTTATCAAGCAACGTGTTTTCCTCAATTTAAATGACATTTGATCAAATATATAAATATATGACTTATTATGGTTTCTCTAGTTATACAGTTGCTGTGCATGTCCGCACTGGCAGAGCAACTCAAACATCCTGTGGTTCCAAATGCAACAACATTTAACATATATTACTTGGCAATGGCAGAGCTGAGAGCCTTAACCCCTATGATAATCTTATAGCATGGCATAAATCCTAATTTCGTACACTCAATACTTATTTTTTTTTATCATCTAAGTGCTGCTAAACACAAATTTGTGACCATATACATTTGGTAAATAGATAGAGAAGCTGCCCATGCCAGGGTATTGAGCACTATTCAATTCCCAATCACCGTCCCTTCGCAAGCTTAGCGCTAGCTAAATGGCGTGCTGCTATCCTAAACATTTGAAGATAAACTTGACACGGTAGAGTATTGAGCACTATTTAGTTTATCTCAGCTCCAATGCTGACAGATCTGACAGTGTCTGCATCCTAAATGGCACCATATTCCCTATGTAGTGCACTACTTTAGACCAGAGCCCTAATACTACAGTAGTCCTATGCCCTGGTCAAAAATAGTTTACTATGTAGGGGAATAGGATGCCATTTGGGACTCAGAGGATGGCATTTAAAGGAGTGAATCCCATTGGCTGTCACTAAAATGAAGGATTCACGCTGAGTCACTGCTATTGGCCCAAACTCTGCCAAAGGAGTACATTAAATACCAGAAATACTGCCGAATATGACCTGATGCCTGTTCTGATGCCTCAATATGGGAAAATACTGGTGCGCTATATAGGGAATAGGGTGCCATTTGGGACACAGCCACAGATTTATTAAGAAGGGAATATTCATGGACAGGAGAGATCAATCTTGTATATTAAAATAAGCTGCCGGCATAGAGAAATGAGGGAGCAGCACTTCAGCTGAACAACACATCTGAGAGACATGGAGATGGGACTTATGCGTGGTGCTACTATCCCTCAGACTTTGTCCAGCTGCGATAGCCCACAACCATTATGAATCTCACTCCCATCCACGATGATGCACAGTGCTTTTGTTGTCCTGTGAGGTTAAGCAGTCACACCGACAAGCACCGCCCTCTGCTTCCATTGACTTTTAGTAAGCGGTGGCTAAAGTTAGCTCTTTCTTTCATTCCGTTTCTCTGATGCCAAGGTCGTCGATGGCTGGGAGGCAGACATATGCTGTCAGAGGAGGAGAGAGCAGAGCAGGACATGAGAGAGGGCAGCTGTAATGGTAGAGGGAGATGGCAAGCTCTGAATCTTAATGAGCCAGAGACTTCCAGGAAGAAGTCAACTCAATTTTAAGTTGAAGAGCTGGTGTGTGATGAGCTACCGGGTACAAAATGGCCACTGTGGCATCACCCAGGTGGGCGCTACAGATGGATAGAGGGTGAAGTGAGTCGACCAAACCACCTTGCAAAGCTAGGTTTGATTACAGCCTGTTACTCTGTCCCAGGACTAATTGAGCCTGATGGAAAAATCCTTCCTTCCTTCCCTTTCACTCTCTTTATCTCCCTCTCATTTTCTCTCTCGTTTTCCATTTCACTTTCTCTTCAGTCCTGCGGTTACCAACAGGAGCTAGGTGTGGAAGAGTCTTTCAGTTGTGCTGCTGTAGCAACCAAAATCTGAGAGACTTACCATCTGGTAATGTCTGAAAACAAGGGTGGGGTTGATTCATCCAGCTAACTGATGATAACGTTGCTATAAACTTCCCCCTTCTCACGCCAGCTGGCTTAACGTAGTAAACATGGTAGTGGAAATGACAGACTATTCATCAAGAACATCTAAGACAAACATTTTTATTTTTTTTATGTATTGGAAGAAAAGTCTATCCCCAAAGGTTACTAGGCGGTGGTGCTGGATTGTTTCTGTGCACTGTTTAGGCAACACACCTAGGCAGAGACGATTCATCTTTTCCAGTAACTGGGCGGAGGGAGAAAGGGAGAGCTAGGAACCTTCCTCTACTTTCCAGAGAGGAGAAGAAGAAACAGACCACCTGGAGAAGAACAAGCCTATATAGGCTAGTGCACTACTTTTGGCCAGGACCTATAGGACTCTGATCAAAAGTAGTGCACTATAGAGGGAATAGCGTGCCATTTAGGACGCAAGTTTGGTACTGAGGAGAAATTGGGATAATGTGAACTGTGGGGAGGTTAGAATTTATATCCTTCTAACTTGCCGTCTTGCTCTCTCTCTCTTTCATGTGCAAATCCTGGCCACATCTTAGCCTTGTAGTTAACTGTGGATCACTGAAATACAAAGACAGGCAGCATTCTACATCATCTTCAATGACTGAAAGAGAACCTTATGTCAACTGCTCTGCTAAAACAATATAGACCTCACAACCACACCAAGGTCGCTGAGCCACAGAACCTTTTCCTCTGCCAAGCCCCCCCCCCTTCTTGTACCACAGGTGCCAGGAACACATAATTTTTCATTCAAGGCTAAATCTCGGACTGGACATGAATGGAGAGCTGTAGGCCAGCAGAGGCTGGTTGGCAGGGGGAGATGAGTGCGTATTGAATTTGGAAGGTCATAAACGGCAGTTTGAACACCACAGAGTGGGTAGTGTTTTAGAGAGGCAGACCCACTGGGCACAGACGTCAGTTCTAAGTATATTCCACGTTGGTTTAATGTCATTTCGTTGATTCAGCCAGTGTGTGCACAGTGGCGATAAATCACTTGGAGGTCTTAGTTGGAGAAAGAGAACGCACGTACTCACGCACAAACACTTCTGTATAGAGCCTTCTCAGCAGGACTTAAACGTATCAAATTAATACCCCAATCAGACGAGTGACTTGCTCCTAACTACACAGGATCCAGGGGTTTGGACCCAGAATAACAAAGAACCAAACAACAAACAAAGTATTATTTCAATCCTCTAAGTAGGAGGCTGTCTGAGAAGAGTCCAGACAGACAGAAACAGTGTGGAACATAAGCTATCCAAAAAAATGACTTTCACCAGTAGGTTATTGTTACTGAATGCTCAAACTATTTCTGATGACATAAATACGCCCCACGATACTAAGAGATATGTACTCCAAACTCCAATGGACTCCGGACATCGTTTGTGACAAAGGCTGTGCAACCTACCTGGTTCCATCGTTGTTTGACCTGCTCTTGCACATCACGATGGTCACCTTGCAGTTTGGGTGACTAGCACCTGGAGGAACAGTCAGAAACATTAAAACAATAAACTCCTCCACCTCTAACTCTTAGAAAAAGGGTTCCAAAAGGGTTATTCGGCTGTCCACATAGGAGAACCCTTATTGGTTCCAGGTAGAACCCTTTTTGGATAAAGGTAGTAGAACCTGATTGGCTTCCATGTCAAACCCTCTGTGAAAAGGGTTCTACCTGGAACCAAAAATGGTTCTTCAAATGGTTCTCCTATGGGGACAGCTGAAGAGCCCTTTTAAGGTTCTAGATTGCACTTTATTTATTTTTTGCTAAGAGTGTATAGGAGTGGCCCTAAACCAACAGAGATGGTTTATTCTCAGCTTGGGCTGTCTGAACTCTGGACATGTTATTAACCCAGGAAGCAAACCTTTTCACACTCCCAGAATATACAACCTTGATTATTTGAGTATGGTGGACTGGACACGCACGCTCAACGCACACACACACTTAGTGGCCCTTCTGCAAAGGGTGGATGGAGCTACTGACAGACAGTGTACAGATGTGTCCCAAATGGCATCCTATTCTCTATTTAGTGCACTGCTTTCAACCAGGGTAACCAAGTAGTGCAATATATACGGGAAAGGGTGCCATTTGGGACACATCCTATAAGTAATCCCAGCTGAAACCACATCAGTCCAGTACATGCTATATTTGAAACTTTTCAGTTTCCCCTTTGATCCTTTGTCTTGTTTCTCTTACAAACTACACAAACTCTCCATGGTTTAGCTGGTGTGAGTGTGTTATTGATAGTGAAGCTATGTTGAACGTTGAATGCCTATTATGGCAGAGTAAATATGGCTTTGCTGTCATATTATTACAGCGAAGTCAATAGAAACACAGATGAGGTGAAAAACAGCCACTAGAGGGCGATATCTATCCTTCCTCATACTGTGAATGATGAAATAACTGAGTACGGTGCAGTGTGAAGGTTTTGCATTTCCCCCACTAATGGTTAAGGTTAGGATTGAGGGAGGGGACGCTGATCCTAGATCTGTGCATAGGGGAAACCTCAGCTCGGAGCTGATAAAACGAGTACAAACAAAATAGACGGTATTATAAGTATAATGCTGTGTAATGTGTAATGGTCAATGTAGCATTACTGTGTGGCTCTGACCAGGAAGACTCCAGACCCATATGTAGCCTATAACTAGGCCCTGGAGTTGTTCCTGATCAGGTCACATGGTTAGGAAAAACTTGGGAGCCAAAACAATATGGAAATGTCTCAGGAGTGGAGTGGGATGGGGCTCGACTCTGGAACGCAGAGGTCCAAGAGAGCCCCTAGGGCGAGGGAGGCGAGGGGATGAGAGGTGACCCAAAGCCTGGTTTCCTGTTTACGGTCTTGCTCTGGTGACCTTCCCCTATACCCGGTGAATGATGTGGAGTCGCCGACATATGGACTCCAGATCATTACAAAATACTTTCCCCCCTAATCATATTGAGCATGTACATTCCGTTCTGCTGCTGACGTTATAGCGAAATTGATTTAAAATGCATCCAGGCAAAATGTGGCAAAATTAATAGTCAGGTGTGTACTGAACAAAAAAGTGTGCTATTCCCAACAGACTCCATCAGCTTGAGAAACTTCAACTTGAGAATATGCATGGAATGGGAAAAGTACACACACACACACACCATAAAAATTCCCCTGTGCTAGACAAATACTTTACACGATTTTACAATTTAATGTGAGCATAAAAGTGTAACTATGTACATAAACGAACACACACCTGGTCACTGCCCGATCCGGAGGTTTTTCTTGGAAAGCCTGTTATCCCAGGGGAAACCTAGGGTTTCATGATGTGTGTGTGTGTGCGTGTGTGTGCATGCATGTGACACTTATATAAGTGATTAATATGATCAAGGTTAGAGTAGAGCAGAGGGTGAGCCCTGGTGGCAAGTCCTAAACAAGTCCTGACATGCTCACACAGCACCCAGAATTAAAACAAAACATCAACAGAACGTCACCAGGGAGCAGGAGGAGTGTTTCAAAGCCTATTCTCATTTTCTCAAATAATCTTTGCCACGGGCAGAAAGCAATTAGCTCGTCACAACACCTCGATAAACAGAGCGTGTTGGTCTTTAACAGCCGAACTAAAACAAATCCCAGAGGTTCCAGTTAATACGATTTTTCTCTCTTTTCATCTCAGATTTTATAGACACCCTGTGAAGAAAGGGAGAACTTGGCCCACAGGCAATTAGCTCTCCTGTCAATAATGGGCAATAAAGAGCCATTTTCTATCACATAAAGAAAACATTCATATATATACGAAAGACCTTCAAATGTAAAGTGATAATTGTCATATCATTTATCGGCAATTGTACCTCTAAAAATACATTCGCGTGGTGTTGTGTCCCTGCTACACAGATGTCATAACATCTGGAGACTTGACACATGTCAGTACTGAGGTCAAAATATCACTCTTCTCAATGATGGTGTATACACACGCACACCAGGAGAGCCCTTTCGTACTGATTTCTTATCTAACACTGAAGGGTGAGCCTTTAGCTTACTCTCTCTCTCACACACACACACACACACACACACACACACACACACAGAGGTGTTTCCAGACTCTGTTGGGTCATTGTAGGGAATAGAGGTGGAGCAATATAGTTAAAAAATGGGCTGAGACAAACTAAGAGTAGCACCATACTTGTTTAGAAATTGCCATACCACTGGATGTCTCCTCTGTCAACATTTCTACATCTCCCACATCCACACGAAGACACCAAGGGTAAGACTCAATTGGCTCCTCTGTTGACAGTTTCATTGTCAAAATTGAAAGTTGAAACAAAACATTTCAAATTGAATTACTTGAAAGTTGTTTAAAGTATTTATAGCCTATGTGATGACAAACATAATCCTACTTCTGTTTCCTTGTTCCCTCAATTGCCTAGCGTTTACAGTTTAGGATTCTAGTGAGGGGAGTGACATTTCTAGAAAGACAATGACTCATGTGTTCTGTAGTTCAATTGTCTGAACAGTGATTGTAAGGACTTTTGAAGTTCAAAGTCCTCTGTGTTTACGATTTAGCCTCAACCTGATAATAATTATGCTGAAGTAATAATGATTAACATACTGCATAGACTATATGAAGTGACAAGACATAATGCACATTGCACATCATGTCAGTACAATTTTCTCAGCTTCTCTGTCTACTATCTTCTCTGAAAAGTTGGCATATTCAGTCTGGCAGAACATCTGCAATAACAAATTCGTTTTTGATGGGTTTCTCATCATTTATTTCTCAGGGCTTCAATATCTCGTAGTTAACGGGAGACGGAATTTGAATATGTGTTTTTGGCCTTAAATCACTGACAGAGATCTCACTCAGTAGAACAGCTGGGGAAACTTCAGCTGAATATTGGAGATATTTGGACATGAGACAAGATGTTTTGTAGGAACACCGACAGCTTCTCGTCTCCGTCTCTCACTAGCAGCCCGTCGTTGGATAACGTCATAGACCTGGAAGCTATCCTAAAAACCTAGCGTACGTTATTGAACTGAGGCGGCAAAGACAGAGAAGCCTCAGCTATAGTAATTATCTGTAGGACGTTAAAGCGCCCGTCAATAGCAAACACATGTGATACACACCTTCTCTTAGAAAAAAACGTTGGGCTGTTTGCCCAGTTAACAGAGAATCATTCACGGATCCACACAAGTGACGATAATTTGAGGTCATACACTTACCTCACATTGAACCCAAACAGAGTTTCTGGTATTTCCTGGCAGTGTCAGCACAATGAGTCAGTCTGAATAGGGAACAGCAGGGTCATGATGGAGTTGTCTCTCTGGGCATGTCCTTCCTTACACACTGTGATAATATACAAATGCACACGTGCACCCACACACAGGTGTATGGATCTAATCTTCAGAGCTCTACCGTCACACTATCTACATATTTACATCTGCAGTAAGGGAATGAAAATACCTTGATAAGCGTCTCGGAAAATCTATTCTAACATCTCAAGACTATCAATCAATCAAATGTATTTATAAAGCCCTTTTACATCAGGCAATGTCAAAGTGCCTTACAGAAACCCAGCCTAAAACCCCAAACAGCAAGCAATGCAGATGTAGAAGCACGGTGGCTAGTAAAAACTCCCTAGAAAGGCCAGAACCTAGGAAGAAACCTAGAGAGGAACCAGGCTCTGAGGGGTGGCCAATCCTCTTCTGGCTGTGCCGAGTTGAGATCAGAGGCGGAAAAAGTACTCAATTGTCATACTTGAGTAAAAGTAAAGATACCTTAATATAAAATGACTCAAGTAAAAGTGAAAGTAACCCAGTAAAATACTAGAGTAAAAGTCTAAAAGTATCAGATTTGACTTAAGTACTTTACTTAGATTTGACTTAAGTACTTAAGTACAGAGGTGGAAAAGTACTCATTTGTCATACATAAAGATACATGCTTCAAACTCATCAAACTCCTTATATAACCAGACGGCACAATTTCCTTTTTTATTCCTTTTTTTGACAGCCAGGGGCACACTCCAACACTCAGACATAATTTAGAAAGGAAGCATTTATATTTAGTCCACCAGATCAGAGGCAGTAAAGATGACCAGGGATGTTCTCTTGATACGTGTGTGAATTGGACCCTTTTCCTGCCCTGCTAAGCATTCAAATTGTAACTAGTACTATTGGGTGTCAGGGAAAACGTATGGAGTAAAAAGTTCATACTTTTCTTTAGGAATGTGGTGAAGTAAAAGTAGTCAAAAATTGAAATAGTAAAGTAATGAACAGATACCCCAAAGTACTACTTAAGTAGTACTTTAAAGTATGTTTTACTTAAGTACTTTAAACCACTAGTTGAGATATGACTGCACAGAACACTATGGGGCAGTGTCCCAGACACAGATTAAGCCTAGTCCTGAACTAAAAAAGAATGGACGATGGAGAATCCTCAATTGAATGTTTTTATTTGTCCAGGGCTATGCTCAATCTGTGTCTGGGAAAGAGTTTTCAGGGATAGTCACTTTCTCCAGAGGGAAAGGAAAATTGTTCTGTTGGGCGTACTGGTGTGCAAGCGGTTCCAACTGACAGGTTTTGTGAGAGAAATCAAGTGAGATATTCCTAACAAGGAGTTTATTGTTCACAGTAGAGCTGGCTGATATGGACGAAAATCCATATGGCGATAAACTGCATGAATTGATGCGGTAACGATAGAAGTTTATAACATTAATGTGCCCCACAGTTTTTTATTTATTATCCTTTAAACTACTACTAGTATTTTGATGGTTGTAGCCATCAATTGTCCCATTAACAAATCACCCATATTAGCGAACTTATTTAATTTCATACTTCACATTTCTCTAGTATAGACTACTTATCATAATGAACGATATCGGTCAAAATGACTGCGCTAAGTGATCCGCATGGTCGGTGTCATTAATGTTCGGTTATCGCTTCAGCTCTATTTCACACGCACGTAACGTTATGCATATACGCACACACCACCTCCTCCCCCTGTCAAGCATTGGCTACAAAATCTACACACAACATCCGAATAACCCCTACGGGTCAGAAAGAGGGACTAAAAGCAGTGAGGAGGGGGGGATAACAGGAACAGATAGTTGTTGACAACTTGGATCGTCATGCTGTTATTGGCTGTAAGGGCATTACAGCTTTCAGATGGATGGCCATTCTCTAGTTCATATTATTTGGGAACAGCATGGTCCTTAAGGGGTTGTCTGTCTGGGCACATCCTCACACATCAATCTGTGATAACACACCACACACACACATGCGCCCACACACACACAATAGGACAGGCACTGGTGTATGGATCTAATCTTCAGAGCTCTACTGTCACGCTATCTACATCTGCAGTAAGGGAATGCAAACACCTTGAGAAATCTCTCTCTGGCTTCTAGTAGAGCAATACCAAACATCTGGCCCATCCACACCATCAGACTGATAAGTACTGCGCTTACACACACTGGTTCAAAGACAGAATAGATTTTCAGAGACGAGCTAACGTCTCAAGACTAAACAGATATGAATGTACAGAACATTGTGCAGACACAGTGTCCCAGACACAGATTAAGCCTAGTCCTGAACTAAAAAAGAATGGACGATGGAGAACCTCAATCCAGGGCTAGGCTCAATCTGTGTCTGGGAAACTGCCCAGAGTGTTTAAAGAAAGATGAATCTGATTTTTCAGGGATAGTCACCTTTTCCAGAGGGAAAGGAATATTGTTGTGTTGGGCGTACCGGTGTGCAAGCAGTTCCAACTGAAAGGTTTTGTTCTAGAAATCAAGTGACATATTCCTAACGAGAGGGAGCTTATTGTTCACAGTAGAGCTGGCTGATATGGACGAAAAATCCATATCGCGATAAATTTCCTGAATTGATGTGATAACGATGAATAGAAGTTTGTAACATGAATGTGCCCCACAGTCTTTCATATTATACCGAGTGGCGCAGCGGTTTAAGGCACTGCATCTCAGTGCTAAAGCCGTCACTACAAACCCTGGTTTGATTCCAGGCTGTATCACAACTGGCTGTGATTGGGAGTCCCATAGGGCGGCGCACAAGTTGTTAGGGTTTGGGCAAGGCAGGCCGTCATTGTAAATAAGAATTTGTTCTTAACTGACTTGCCTAGTTAAAAAAATTAACTAGGCAAGTCAGTTAAGAAACAATTCTTATTTACAATGACGGCCTACCAGGGAACAGTGATTTAACTTCCTTGTTCAGGGGTAGAACAACAGAATTTTACCTTGTAAGCTCGGGGATTCGATCCAGCAACATTTAAGTTACTGGCCCAATGCTCTAACCACTAGGCTACCTGCCACGCCATATAGGTTAAATAAAAAAATATACACTACTGGTCAAGGGTTTTTCTTTATTTTGACTATTTTCTACATTGTAGAATAATAGTGAAGACATCAAAACTATGAACTAACACATTATGGAATCATGTAGTTACCAAAAAAGTGTTAAACAAATCAAAATATATTTTAGATTTGAGATTCTTCAAATAGCTACCCTTTGACTTGATGACAGCTTTGCACTCTTGGCATTCTCTCAACCAGCTTCACCTGGAATGCTTTTCCAACAGTCTTGAAGGAGTTCCCACATATGCTTTCCGTCACTCTGCAGTCCGACTCATCCCAAACCATCTCAATTGAAAATAGTAAATAGTAAAAATAAAGAAAAACCCTTGAATGAGTAGGTGTTCTAAAACTTTTGACCAGTAGTGTATATATATTTATATTTTTTAAATTGCCCATTAACTAATCACCCATATTTAATTTCAAACTTCACGTCTCTACAATAGGCTACTTATCATAATGAGCGATATCAGCAAAATGCCTGCGATAAGTCATCGGTATGGTCGGTGTCGCTTCAGCTCTATTTCACACGCACGTAACGGTATGCATATACGCACACACCCACTCCTCCCCCTGTCAAGTATTGGCTGCAAATTCTACACACAACATCCAAACAACCCCTACGGATCAGAAAGAGGGACTTAAAGCAGTGAGGAGGGGGGATAACAGGAACAGATAGTTGTTGACAACTTGGATCGTCATGCTGTTATTGGCTGTAAGTGCATTGCAACTTTCAGATGGATGGCCATTCTCTAGTTCTCTCCTAATAGACGCGTTCTGATAAAATACATATTTGATATTATTTAATACATTCTGTCCAAATTATGTGAAAGAGAAAAATCATTTCATCCAACAAGTCCTGTCTAGAACAGAAAAAAAAGTGATCTTGTCAACGGATCTCGTTTAAGGTAACACAATGCAGCAGCAGAGACTAAACTGACTTGACATCATTCGTAACATACCATGTCCCTTTATTCCCTTACTTCTCAGAGAACAGAGAGGATGGAGATGGATGAAGAGGACTACAACTACGACTTTGGGAACTCCAGCTCCAACGACAGTGACGACTACGATGACTACCACTCGGTGTGCGACAAAGCCGCGGTGCGTTCCTTTGGCCGTCTCTTCCTGCCCGTGGTCTATGGCTTGGCCCTGGTGGTGGGCGTGGCGGGCAACGCCCTAGTCGTGGTGGTGTACGCGTCGCCGCGGCGACTGCGGACGCTGACGGACGTGTGCATCCTGAATCTCGCTGTGGCTGATTTACTCCTCCTCTTCACGCTGCCCTTCTGGGCAGCTGATGCCGTGCACGGCTGGCAGATTGACGTGGCCGCCTGCAAGCTCACCTCCTTCCTCTACACCACCAACTTCAGCTGCGGTATGCTGCTGCTAGCCTGTATTAGTGTGGACCGATATCGGGCACTGGCACACAATGCTGGAGGCCGGGCTGGGAGTGGCCCACGGGCCAGGAGACAATGGATATTAGTGTGTGTCGTTGTGTGGACCACAGCTATTTGCTTGGGCCTGCCTGACATGGTGTTCTTCACGGTGAAGAACACATCCCACCGGCTGGCTTGCACAGCCATCTACCCCAGCAGCATGGCACGACCGGCCAAGGCTGCCTTGGAGCTGCTGGAGGTGCTGCTGAGCTTCCTGCTGCCTTTCCTGGTAATGGTGGTGTGTTACTGCTTGGTTGGCCGGGCGCTGGTTAGGGTCGGAGCCGGGGTGCGCAGGGAGAAGAGGTGGCGGGCCCTGCGGGTGCTGCTGGCCGTGGTGGGGGTGTTCCTGTTTACCCAGCTGCCCTACAACCTGGTGAAGCTGTGGCGGACGCTGGACGTCATCTACGGCCTGGTGACCGACTGTGACCTCAGTAAAGGTCTGGACCAGGCTCTCCAGGTGACGGAGAGCCTGGCGCTCACACACTGCTGCATCAACCCAATGCTCTACACCTTCATAGGCTCCTCCTTCAGAGGGTACGTCCTCAGGGTCGCCAAGAGCCTAGGACAGCGCCTCGGGGGGAGAATGCGCGGTGGTCGCCATGGCAACGAGGAGCCTGCTGTGGAGATCTCGCTCAATACACACAATTCCGCCGGGCACACACACTCACACTCTGTTTCGGAGGACGAGGACACCAGCACCTTCACCATCTAACATGTCTAAAAACTCAGAAGTCTCATCATGGTAACCAAAAAGGGCTAATGCACAAACACTTCTACTGGATTTTCTAGGGGCAATCTGAGATTCAATCAGCAACAAAGCAGTCCATCAAGCGTATATTTTGGAATTCTGATTGGGTAACACAGTTGAACTAAGCTCATGAGGCATTTCTAAGTTAGCCAATTATTCAAGAAGAATCTATCATCAAGTTTCAAGGTCCAAAAACGAATGTGTACCAATCACAGATCGCCCCTTAAGCAGTTGCTCTATACCAGTATTACCAGAAGCCTGTGCTATACATAAGTTACTGTTAAGTTAACTTGATATCTAGATAAATGTCTGTATTTGTATCGTTTAGTAATGTATTATTTAGTATCTAGTCAATCTTTAGTATTGCATAAGCTTTTGTAAATAAAACAAGTTGTTTTTATGTAACCCCCCCCCCATTATTTCCCTGTATATGACATCCATCTGAAATAAATCTCAAAATCAGAAGGAATGGCTCTCTCAGGCTCATGTTCTTACAACTCTCATCACATCCTATTCAATCTCACACAGCACATGGCGCCTACAGATCAGAAGCATCTGATTCCAATGTTTTCTGTGGCTTTGAGAGAGAAGAAAGCAGGCCGACTGATTGAGCAGCGGGTTGCCAGAGAGCTCCACAAAAGAGTGAGAAGTCGACAGGGAGAGGAGAGAGAGGGCTTCCATCCGGCCATCACACAGGCAGGAAGACACTCCAGGCAGGAAGACACTGCACAACCAGCGGGGATCTGTTTTGAGCCTGCATCCCAAATGGAACCCTACTCCCTACATAGTGCACTACTTTCTTTTACCAGAGCCCTATGGGGGTGCCATTTGGGACGCACCCCCATGAAGGGGATTCCAGCATTTAAATGACCCTGCCTGTCCTCTCATGTTCCCTCCGTTTAAATAAGCTGGACTTAAAAAGTGCAACAGGGGTTTGATGTTGAGTGCAATCCATTGAACAGTGGTGAACCATTTCAGCATGGCCATTTATCCTCTTCCTTTAAAACTCATCTTCAAAAAGAACTTTTATCTGAAACTCTTTGAAATCGATCGTACACGTCACATCGCATTGAAGTCCTTTGACAAAATGGCGAATATAAAACGAAATTAAACTAGCTAAATGTATTCCATGAATAACAAAATTGGGCCCCCGAAAGCATAGTGAGATGCATTGTGTGGTGGAGAGAGTTAAACAGTGTCTCAATGAAAAGCTTTTTCCACAGGAATGAGTCACTCAGAGGATCGTCTTAAAGTGGAAAAAATTCCCCAGAACTGGAGCCACCATAGATAGGCCATAGATCATAAAAGTCCTAGCTAATGTCCTCAGTGTTTACCTCCTATTCTCTTACAGAACCTTTTAGTCATATCCTCTCCTCTGTAATGACTGGGGTCTGTGCCCCCAAATGGCACCCTATTCCCTATATAGTGCACTACTTTTAACCATGGCCCTGGTCAAAAGTAGTGCACTATAAGGAATAGGGGTGCCATTTGGGATGCACAATGTTGGGATTGGTGGGTAAACACATCAGTTAAGTGTGTGGTTGGTTGTGGAGGGATAAACTCAGGACAAGAGAGTGAATCACAGTCTCTTCACACAGCAATACCCTCAACTCCTCCGCTGTCTCCCAAATCACTTAGAATGACTGATTGGTTGCTGAGGGGAATGGGAAGTGAATGGTGCATCAGTGTAATCCGCTTCAGACTTCAAATGTGAGGCACAAGACGAGACTACACATTAGGGTCTTTAACCTGAAAGCTGGCTAGAGACTAGATGATTTTTGGCCTGTCTGCGGGCTCCCGACGAGCACTTTTTTACAACAATGCCGAAGTTCAGCCTGATTATCGAATCACTCTCCTGAGGTAGTGTCGTTAGGTGTAAGCCTCATACCGAGAACCAGCTCGGTGCGATTTGGCTTGACTGACTAGTTAAATGTGATAGGTTCTCCGATATTAAGATAAAACGATTAAGGGTGTGTCAGGTGAGCAAGAGTTGCAGACTACACCCTAAACCGTCAAGTGTGCGGTTAGAGCTACACCTGTGCGTAGGTAAACAGACTTATCTATAAATGTATCTATCTATACTATACGTATCTATATTGTTTATTCCACACTAAGATCAACTTCTCCTTTGACTTTCTCTCTTTCCTCATCCATCTCTTCGTCCTTCGCTGTTCTACTCTTTCCCACTCTCTGTCGTTACTGCTTTCTACTTTGCTATCTCCTGTCATTTTTTCCCCTACTCTATCCATCTTATGGAGAGGCCTAAAAGTACAATACAAGCCAGGATAAGAGCACAACAGTTGAGCTATAAAGCAAAACCAGGCTGTTGAGTGGCATTAAAGTATAATTTGCTACGCAGAGCTTCCAAATGGCAAAGAGCTCAACCAATTCCATAGCGTCTTGCTAATGAGCGAGAGGAAAACGACAAAAAACAGCCATTCAGCACCACGTAGTCGTCATTCATGATATCACATCACAGGACCTATCTTTCAATAAACACAGTTCCGCCTGGATTTGAATACATGTCCAGGCTTACATGGAGTCGGGAGCCCAGACGGTGTACATCTCAGATAAAGTCTGCTCCCAAAGTCATCCAGATAGAGTATTGTGATGATGGAAAACGTGTGTGTGTGTGGTCACCGTAGCCTCCAGATAAGAGGCTCACCATGGGTCTGGGAGTAAATTACCACATCCCTCGGACTGTGTTATGGCTAAAAGATCCATCACCGCACACACACACACACACACACAATTATAATGACACTGTGGCTGTCATGATACACAAGAGAAAAAAACAACCATCTCATGTGGGAACATCCTTTCGATCACTCAAATCAAAAACAGCAGAGAAACCGAAGACTGTCCCCCCCCCCCCCCCCCCACCCATCTTCTATGCAAGTGGGAGGAATATAAATGCAGGGATTATCTGTAAATGGTAGGCCTCTATCTGGACATTATTACGATGCAAATGTAACATTGAATCATGTCACAGAAACAAGTGGTCACACACTCTATACTGCATATGCTCCTAATAATTGAATGGGTAAAAAAGAAAGTCACTATTCTGTTAGTCAGCACCTCTCCCATTATTTTGGCTGCCATGGCTAGGAGAAGAGATCTCAATGACTTGGAAAGAGGGGTCTCAAAGGAGCAGAGCGGATTTAAAGTGTGTGTGTGTGTGTGTGTGTGTCTCAGTCACCAGATCTCAACTCAATTGAACACTTATGAGAGATTCTGGAATGGCGCCTGAGACAGCGTTGTCCTCCACCATCAACAAAACACCAAATTATGAAATTTCTTGTGGAAGAATGGTGTCGCATCCCTACAAGAGTTCCAGACACCGTAGAATCGGTGCCTTCTGAAAGTATTCACACCCCTTTACTTTCCCCCCACATTTTGTTGTGTTAAAAAATTGGGATTAAAATGGATTTAATTGTCTTCTTTTTTTTCAACAACGACACAAAATTAAACATTGATGAAAAATAAAACAGGATAATAGGTTATTGTCCTGCTGAATGGTGAAAATGTCTCCCAGTGTCTTTTGGAAAACAGAATGAACCAAGTTTTCCTCTAGGATTTTGCTTGTGCTTAACTCTATTCTGTTCATTTTTATCAACAACAACAACAAACAACTCCTTAGTCCTTGCTGCTGACAAGCATACCCATTACATGATGCAGCCACGACCATCCTTGAAAATACAGTGCATTCGGAAAGTATTGAGACCCCTTCCCTTTTTCCAAATTTTGTTACGTTATTCAAAGATGTATTAAATAAAAACAAATCCTTATCAATCTACACACAATACTCCATAAAAACAGAAATACCTTATTTACATAAGTATTCAGATCCTTTGCTATGAGAATTGAAATTGAGCTCAGGTACATTCTGTTTCCATTGATCATCCTTGAGATGTTTCTACAACTTGATTGTAGTCCACCTGTGGTAAATTCAATTGATTGGACATTATTTGGAAAAGGCACACACACTCACACACACACACACACACACACACCTGTCTCCATACAATTCCACAGTTGACAGCGCATGTCAGTGCAAAAACCAAGCCATGAGGTCGAAGGAATTGTTTGTAGAGGTCCGAGACAGGATTGTGTCGAGGCACAGATCTGGGGAAGGGTACTAAAACATTTCTGCAGCATTGAAGGTCCCCAAGATCACTGTGTCCTCTATCATTCTTAAATGGAAGAAGTTTGGCACCACAAAGACTCTTCCTAGAGCTGGCCGCCCGGCCAAACAGAGCAATCGGAGGAGAAGGGCCTTGCTCAGGGAGGTGACCAAGAACCCGATAGTTACTCTGACAGAGCTCCGGAGTTCCTCTGTGAAGATGGGAGTTTTTTATTTTTTTATTTTTAATACATTGTCAAAAATGTCCAGAAACCTGTTTTTACTTTGTCATTATGGGGAATTGTGTGTAGATTGATGAGGAAAAAAACTATTTAATCCATTTTAGAATAAGGCTGTAACATAACAACATTTTGAAAAAGTCAAGGGGTCTGAATACTTTCCGAAAGCACTGTATGAAGAGTGGCACTCAGTGATGTGTTGTTTTGGATTTGCCCCAAACATAATGCTTTGTATTCAGGACAAGTTCATTTCTTTGCCACATTTTTTGCAGAGTTACTTTAGTGCCTTATTGCAAACCGTCTTTTCACTCTGTCATTTAGGTTAGTATTGTGGACTACAATGTTGTTGATCCATCCTCAGTTTTCTCCTACGACAGCCATTAAACTCTGTAACTGTTACAAAATCACCATTGGCCTCATGGTGAAATCCCTTAGCGGTTTCCTTCCTGTCCGGCAATTAAGTCGGGAAGGACGCCTGTATCTTTGTTGTGACTGGGTGTATTGGTACACCATCCAAAGCATAATTAATAACTTCACCATGCTCAAAGGGATATTCAGTGTCTGCTTTTTTTATTTGGACCCATCTACCAATAGGTGCCCTTTGTGAGGCAATGGAAAACTCTCTGGTCTTTATGGAATCTGTGCTTGAAATTCACTCCACAACTGAGGGACCTTACAGATCATGTTAAAAAATCATGTTAACTACCGTTATCGCACACAGAGTGAGTCAATGCAACTTATTATGTGACTTGTTGAGCAGATTTTTATTCCTGAACGTATTTGAGCTTGCCATAACAAAGGGGTTGATTACTTATTGACTCAAGACGAGTGACGGTTGGTGACGTTTAAGACAAGGGAGGACAATCTTTTTTTATGAGCATGGCCATATTTCTATTACAGCACATTATTGGATGACTGTCATTCATATCCCATTCACCCAGCTCAATGAAACATCAATAGGTTTGGGCTACTACATGACACTCACATTTTCCCTATACCCATCATGAGGTTGCTACAACCTAGCCACTAAATGAAAGTTAACAAAGTAGGTGCACAGGTCGAGAGTAAAATTTCAGTAATCAAGGTGACAGACAGTGACACATTTAATAGAGCCTTGCACAGTCTTGCCTGCATCTAGCTGATCTAGGGTGTATTCATTAGATCAACAGTTGCAAACAAGAGTTTCTATTGGACAAATTCAGGTATGTTTAACCCCGTTTTGTTCCGTTTGCTTCCATTTAAGAAACCTTTTTTCAACAGAATAGGCAGAATGAATACACCCGTGAATACACGCACACAGTTCACTTTCATAGCAGCCACATATAAACAGCATGAACATTTTGCTTGCTGTGTAATTCCTTCTTGCATCTATGCGCTCTCCTCCTCTCACCTTTGTGGACTTCAGTGCACAACACACATCTGTCTGTGACCAGGTGAAAAAACCTTTCTAAGTCAAACCTTCATATCATAACCACAAACAGCTATGCACAGCCTACATCAGGGTTCCCCATCTGCCAGCATGCGGGCTGAATTTGGCAGTTTTATTTGTCCCCCCAAGTTCTGATCATTTTCATTGTTGGTCATAAAAGACTGTAAATACACCATGAAATCAGCTCCAAGTGATTTTAATTTTCCCACACTAACACGTGATTGTATAGAAATGTAAGCAATATTATGTTTTGGTCAAATATTATATCTACAGTTGAAGTCGGAAGTTTACATACACCTTAGCCAAATACATTTAAACCCAGTTTTTCACAATTCCTGACATTTAATCCTCATAAAAAATCCCTGTCTTTCGTCAATTAGGATCACCACTTTATTTTAAGAATGTGAAATGTCAGAATAATAGTAGAGAGAACGATTTATTTCAGCTTTTATTTCTTTCATCACATTCCCAGTGGGTCAGAAGTTTACATACACTCAAGTAGTATTTGGTAGCATTGCCTTTAAATTGGTTAACTTGGGTCAAACATTTCAGGTAGCCTTCCACAAGCTTCCCACAATCAGTTGGGTGAATTGTGGCCCATTCCTCCTGACAGAGCCGGTGTAACTGAGTCAGGTTTGTAGGCCTCCTTGCTCGCACACACTTTTTCAGTTCTGCCCACAAATGTTCTATAGGATTGAGGTCAGGGCTTTGTGATAGCCACTCAAATACCTTGACTTTGTTGTCCTTAAGCCATTTTGCCACAACTTTGGAAGTATGCTTGGGGTCATTGTCCATTTTGAAGACCCATTTGCGACCAAGCTTTAACTTCCTGACTGATGTCTTGAGATGTTGCTTCAATATATCCACAAAATGTTCCTCCCTCATGATGCCATCTATTATGTGAAGTGCACCAGTCCCTCATGCAGCAAACACCCCCACAACATGATGCGGTTATGGCGGTTTTGGAGCAGTAGCATCTTCCTTGCTGAGTGGCCTTTCAGGTTATGTTGATATAGGACTTGTTTTACTGTGGATATAGATACTTTTGTACCTGTTTCCTGCAGCATCTCCACAAGGTCCTTCGCTGTTGTTCTGTGATTGATTTGCACTTTTCGCACCAAAGTACGTTCATCTCTAGGAGACAGAATGCGTCTCCTTCCTGAGTGCTATGATGGCTGTGTGGTCCCATGGTGTGTGGTCCCAAAAATTACTTGTGTCATGCACAAAGTAGATGTCCTAACCGACTTGCCAAAACTATAGTTTGTTAACAAGAAATTTGTGGAGTGGTTGAAAAACGAGTTTTAATGTCTAATACATTATTGTCAGCATATTCGCTAATGTCATAGTCAACATAGCTACTATAACTAACGCCTTAGTAAACCCACTACAATCATGCAGTACAGAATACACTCAGCAAGCAGTTTAGCAGTTACATGGGCCCCGGTGGCAATAAATTAATAAAACCAAAAGCTTACCTTGACTTGGAAGAGATCCAGTGTTGGATAGCCATAGCCAGCTAGCTAACATAGCATCCCTCTCTGCTTGAGCCAGGTGTTTGAGTAGGCTAAACTTGCTAGCTGCATCTGCATTTGAAAGTGACATTTTTTTTTACTAAATATAGCTATTTCACTCTCTCCGTCTTGTTTCTTCATTTTTAAAGAAATTAATTTGTTCAAAAGTAGTCAACTATTGTCTTTCTACCTCTTTGAGTCAACTACTCACCACAGTTTATGCACTGCAGTGATAGCTATCTGTAGCTTATGCTTTCAGTACTAGACTAATTCTCTGATCGATTGGGTGGAAAACATGTTAGTTCATGCTGCAAGAGCTCTGATAGGTTGGAGGATGTCCCCCGGAAGTTGTCATAATACTGTGTAAATCTATTGAAAGGGGGTGAGAACCATGATCCTCCTAGGTTTTGTATTGAAGTCAATGTACCCAGAGGATGGAAACTAGCTGTCCTCCGGCTACACCATGGTGCTACACCAGTGCTGTTTAGGCTACTGTAGACTTTTATTGCAAAACAGTGTGTTTTAATCAATTATTTGGTGACGTGAATATATTTATGTATAGTTTTATCTTAAAAGGACCACTAATGTTTCAAAATTAAAACAAAAAAAATGAAATTCACTGAGGAGGATGGTCCTCCCCTTCCTCTTCTGAGGAGTCTCCACTGCTCAAGACATTATAGCTTTACATTTTATTAATATTTGTAAACATTTCTACTTTGACATTGTGGAGTATTGTGTGTAGATCAGTGGCACAAAATCTCAATTTAATAAATTTTTAATTCCGGCTGTACCACAGCAAAATGTTTAAAAAGTCAAGGGGTGTGAATACTTTCTGAACGCCAATGTATGCCAATGTGCATTGAAGCTGTTCTGGCTCATGGTGGCCCAACACCCTATTATGACACATTATGATGTTTCCTTTATTTTGGCAGTTATCTGTACTTCTCAGGAACAACACTAACGATACAGTAATGAGGAAAGTAGTTATTAAAGAAAATCTCCTTGCAAAACAAATGTGGACTTCCACTTCCCAGAATGATATCATTGGCAATCACGGCGTCTGAAGCCGATGACTCATACAGTCATGTACTGGCAGGGTATGAGTGTCATCATGTGATTGTAAATGATATGCCTAAACCAACTGAATACGTGCTAACTGCCACTTCTACACATGACTTGGGTCTAATCCTGAATGCTGATTGCTTAAAAGCATATTCCAGCAGGTGTCTATTCCACAAGTTACCACCGGCTAAATCTATGACGTTAAAATGCCTATTTACTCCTTTCCATCTGTCTCACCAGCCCAGCAATTTATAAACTTGATCGGCACTATAAAAAGCATCTAGACATTATCTTAAATTTCTTTTAGACTAACATTTTGTTTTCAACATCGGAGATTTGTTTAAAACGTGCTGTCTGTCTCTCTGACATTTACAACATTGTTTCAATATTCAAACTAGATCTCTAGCGGTCCTATAGTAATGAACGTGTTGGGAGTTGGGACGAGACAGGCAGCGTTTCTCAACCAGTCATGAATCAGCTGGCATCACTTTCATGGATATATGCAAAGAAAATGTCAATTGAAAAAAGTTCAAACAAAATTAAGCTCAGCTAGTTTGCAGTCTTTCCAGCTTCAATTTGAAGTGATTGTGTTAGCTGTGTTGTTGGCTAGCTCCTCTGAACAACAGTGTCCTGGCGAGAGAGCACACTTTCTATGCTTGGTGAACTCTCGCCTAATTAGTTAATTTCCTCATTCTTGTATAATACCATGAAATTAGCAGCTATAATAGATTGTTTGAATATCTACCAAAGGCAAGGCAATCTCTATGCTACATGTTCTCTAAAGTATACCCACTTATATTCTAATACAGAAATGACACTCTTGGTAAGCGATTGGGATCTCTTTAATCACCAATTTTTTATTTATTTTATTTTACCTTTATTTAACTAAGCAAATCAGTTAAGAACAAATTCTTATTTACAATGATGGCCTACCCCGGCCAAACCCTAACCTGGACGACGCTGGGCTAATTGTGCGCCGCCCTATGCGACTCCCAATCACAGCTGGTTGTGATACAGCCTGGTATCGAACCAGGGTCTGTAGTGATGCTTCTAGCACTGAGATGCTGTGCCTTAGACCGCTATGCCAATTGGGAGCCCACAATTACTAATTGCATAATATTCCTCCTCTGATTGACCGCTAAAGCTGGAAAACCTGGAAAACCACTAGTTGATGTCTTTGTTATACATTCAGACCACTACCCTTCCGTCCTTGGATTAAGAAACCCCTTACATACACAGTCAATTTGATGTTGTTGGCTTGTGAGCGTGATAAGTGTTGATGAAACTCAACATACCATAAGAGGCATCATTCCATAGTGCCTGTGTTCCAAATGGCACCTTATTCCCTATATAATATAGTGCACTACTTTTCAGTAGGGGCAATAGGGCTCTGGTCAAAAGTAGTGCACTATATAGGGACTAGAGCGCCATTTTGGAATGCACTGCCATTTGGGACGCACAGGTGTTTCACAGTCTGATACACACCAGATATGAATGAGTAAATAGATCACTTGGGGAGACTATATTGTTTCTGGCATAAGAAGCAACTGGAGAACAAGGCATGGTTGTGTGATAAAATGCACATAATGTACTGATGAATCACTGATATGTGGGCAACACAATAATATAAAATGTCATTTAGCATGCATTCATTTACATATGGGTGGCCCCAGCAGGAATTGAACCCACGATACAGACGATGTGCTCTATGAAAAGGAGCCACACAGGACTATAAATATTCAACTCCTCTCAGATTGAATTATTGAAAGAAAACATGCGCTAGGTTTAGACAGTCTTGAAAGGGTTAAGGATAAATTCCGTGCCGATACAGAATACAACAGGCCAATGTTCAATGCCATGTAGAAATGTTGTTATGAAAAAAGGCCTCAAACCACATTTTGTGACTCAAGGAACATCTGGAATGTCCTAAATCGGACAGTGACTGAGAACGTCTGTTAGCAACATCTACAGGCATGCATACACAAACACAACTAAAGTTATGGTGACAGGGAAAAAGGAACTAAAAAAAAACTAAAAAAAACGTATTTTATCTACCTATCTAACAGGTTAGTTTTTTCCCCTTCACTACACTGAAGCAGCAATTTGATGCTGATGACAACTGCAACCCACAGACTTTTAACGTACTGGCCGGGCTATTTTGGAATGCACTGCCATTTGGGACGCAAGAAAGTGCCAGAAACACTAGAGTCTAGGATTATTAGGATGAACGTATTACCGCCACACCGACAGTCTGGAGTGCCCGCAGTCACATTCCGCATTTAACTAGGTAAGTCAGTTAAGAACAAATTATTAGTTATTCTATTCCGGCCAAATTCGGACGATTGTGCGCCACCCTATGCAACTCCCAATCACGGCCAGTTGTAATCCAGCCTGGAATCGAATCAGGGTGTCTATTTAAAAAAAAAAAAATATTTCACCTTTATTTAACCAGGTAGGCTAGTTGAGAACAAGTTCTCATTTGCAACTGCGACCTGGCCAAGATAAGGCATAGCAGTGTGAACAGACAACACAGAGTTACACATGGAGTAAACGATTAACAAGTCAATAACACAGTAGAAAAAAGGGGAGTCTATATATACATTGTGTGCAAAAGGCATGAGAAGGTAGGCAAATAATTACAATTATGCAGATTAACACTGGAGTGATAAATGATCAGATGGTTATGTACAGGTAGAGATATTGGTGTGCAAAAGAGCAGAAAAATAAATAAATAAAAACAGTATGGGGATGAGGTAGGTGAAAATGGGTGGGCTATTTACCAATAGACTATGTACAGCTGCAGCGATCGGTTAGCTGCTCAGATAGCAGATGTTTGAAGTTGGTGAGGGAGATAAAAGTCTCCAACTTCAGCGATTTTTGCAATTCGTTCCAGTCACAGGCAGCAGAGAACTGGAACGAAAGGCGGCCAAATGAGGTGTTGGCTTTAGGGATGATAAGTGAGATACACCTGCTGGAGCGCGTGCTACGGATGGGTGTTGCCATCGTAACCAGTGAACTGAGATAAGGCGGAGCTTTACCTAGCATGGACTTGTAGATGACCTGGAGCCAGTGGGTCTGGCGACGAATATGTAGCGAGGGTCAGCCGGCTAGAGCATACAAGTCGCAGTGGTGGGTGGTATAAGGTGCTTTAGTGACAAAACTGATGGCACTGTGATAAACTGCATCCAGTTTGCTGAGTAGAGTGTTGGAAGCAATTTTGTAGATGACATCGCCGAAGTCGAGGATCGGTAGGATAGTCAGTTTTACTAGGGTAAGTTTGGCGGCGTGAGTGAAGGAGGCTTTGTTGCGGAATAGAAAGCCGACTCTTGATTTGATTTTCGATTGGAGATGTTTGATATGGGTCTGGAAGGAGAGTTTAGAGTCTAGCCAGACACCTAGGTACTTATAGATGTCCACATATTCAAGGTCGGAACCATCCAGGGTGGTGATGCTGGTCAGGCGTGCGGGTGCAGGCAGCGAACGGTTGAAAAGCATGCATTTGGTTTTACTAGCGTTTAAGAGCAGTTGGAGGCCACGGAAGGAGTGCTGTATGGCATTGAAGCTCGTTTGGAGGTTAGATAGCACAGTGTCCAAGGACGGGCCGGAAGTATATAGAATGGTGTCGTCTGCGTAGAGGTGGATCAGGGAATCGCCCGCAGCATGAGAAACATCATTGATATATACAGAGAAAAGAGTCGGCCCGAGAATTGAACCCTGTGGCACCCCCATAGAGACTGCCAGAGGACCGGACAGCATGCCCTCCGATTTGACACACTGAACTCTGTCTGCAAAGTAATTGGTGAACCAGGCAAGGCAGTCATCCGAAAAACCGAGGCTACTGAGTCTGCCGATAAGAATACGGTGATTGACAGAGTCGAAATCCTTGGCAAGGTCTATGAAGACGGCTGCACAGTACTGTCTTTTATCGATGGCGGTTATGATATCGTTTAGTACCTTGAGCGTGGCTGAGGTACACCCGTGACCGGCTCGGAAACCAGATTGCACAGCGGAGAAGGTACGGTGGGATTCGAGATGGTCAGTGACCTGTTTGTTGACTTGGCTTTCGAAGACCTTAGATAGGCAGGGCAGGATGGATATAGGTCTGTAACAGTTTGGGTCCAGGGTGTCGCCCCATTTGAAGAGGGGGATGACTGCGGCAGCTTTCCAATCCTTGGGGATCTCAGACGATATGAAAGAGAGGTTGAACAGGCTGGTAATAGGGGTTGCGACAATGGCGGCGGATAGTTTCAGGAATAGAGGGTCCAGATTGTCAAGCCCAGCTGATTTGTACGGGTCCAGGTTTTGCAGCTCTTTCAGAACATCTGCTATCTGGATTTGGGTAAAGGAGAACCTGGAGAGGCTTGGGCGAGTAGCTGCGGGGGGGGGGGGGGGGGGGGGGAGCTGTTGGCCGAGGTTGGAGTAGCCAGGCGGAAGGCATGGCCAGCCGTTGAGAAATGCTTGTTGAAGTTTTCGATAATCATGGATTTATCGGTGGTGACCGTGTTACCTAGCCTCAGTGCAATGGGCAGCTGGGAGGAGGTGCTCTTGTTCTCCATGGACTTCACAGTGTCCCAGAACTTTTTGGAGTTGGAGGAAACCAGGATGCAAACTTCTGCCTGAAAAAGTTGGCTTTAGCTCTCCTGACTGACTGTGTGTATTGGTTCCTGACTTCCCTGAACAGTTGCATATCGCGGGGACTATTTGATGTTAGTGCAGTCCGCCACAGGATGTTTTTGTGCTGGTCGAGGGCAGTCAGGTCTGGAGTGAACCAGGGGCTATATCTGTTCTTAGTTCTGCATTTTTTGAACGGAGCATGCTTATCTAAAATGGTGAGGAAGTTACTTTTAAAGAAAGACCAGGCATCCTCAACTGACGGGATGAGGTCAATGTCCTTCCAGGATACCCGGGCCAGGTCGATTAGAAAGGCCTGCTCACAGAAGTGTTTTAGGGAGCGTTTGACAGTGATGAGGGGTGGTCGTTTGACTGCGGCTCTGTAGCGGATACAGGCAATGAGGCAGTGATCGCTGAGATCCTGGTTGAAGACAGTGGAGGTGTATTTGGAGGGCCAGTTGGTCAGGATGACGTCTATGAGGGTGCCCTTGTTTACAGAGTTAGGGTTGTACCTGGTGGGTTCCTTGATGATTTGAGTGAGATTGAGGGCATCTAGCTTAGATTGTAGGACTGCCGGGGTGTTAAGCATATCCCAGTTTAGGTCACCTAGCAGAACAAACTCTGAAGCTAGATGGGGGGCGATCAATTCACAAATGGTGTCCAGGGCACAGCTGGGAGCTGAGGGGGGTCGGTAGCAGGCGGCAACAGTGAGAGACTTATTTCTGGAGAGAGTAATTTTCAAAATTAGTAGTTCGAACTGTTTGGGTATGGACCTGGAAAGTATGACATTACTTTGCAGGCTATCTCTGCAGTAGACTGCAACTCCTCCCCCTTTGGCAGTTCTATCTTGACGGAAGATGTTATAGTTGGGTATGGAAATCTCAGAATTTTTGGTGGCCTTCCTGAGCCAGGATTCAGACACGGCAAGGACATCAGGGTTAGCAGAGTGTGCTAGAGCAGTGAGTAAAACAAACTTAGGGAGGAGGCTTCTGATGTTGACATGCATGAAACCAAGGCTTTTTCGATCACAGAAGTCAACAAATGAGGGTGCCTGGGGACATGCAGGGCCTGGGTTTACCTCCACATCACCCACGGAACAGAGAAGGAGTAGTATGAGGGTGCGGCTGAAGGCTATCAAAACTGGTCGCCTAGGGCGTTGGGGACAGAGAATAAGAGGAGCAGGTTTCTGGGCATGGTAGAATATATTCAGGGCATAATGCGCAAACAGGGGTATGGTGGGGTGCGGGTACAGCGGAGGTAAGCGCAGGGACTGGGTGATGATGAGAGAGGTTGTATCTCTGGACATGCTGGTTGTAATGGGTGAGGTCACCGCATGTGTGGGGGGTGGGACAAAGGAGGTATCAGGGGTATAAAGAGTGGAACTAGGGGCTCCATTGTAAACTAAAACAATGACGCCTCGAGGACTGAGTTGCAGTGCCTTAGACCGCTGCGCCACTCGGGAGCCCACATGACCGTTGAGTCACAGTAACTAGGCTTCTCCAAAATTGAGCTCTGATGCCACTGATGGTCATTAGTAGTTTACCAAACTTGCTATCGGCCAGTCGCTTATCACCGGCGCTCAGCGCTCTATTGTCCCTCTAATCACGCTGACATCAATGCAAATGCTATCGAAAATCAAATGAAACACTTCATGACAGCCCTGGCATTCAGAGTGTGAGCGCAATAGGATAAAAAAAAAACAAACAGGCAGTTATTTGCATGACAATCACCAGTTGACATAAAGTCATGACGGCGACAGCCCGTAAATCTCATGTTATCCATTTCAAAATGAAACTGAATACAACATTAGGTAATGAGTGGAAATACTGCCCGTGAGTCACTGGTGTCCATAACTTTGTCAAAGACCCCCAAAATAAACCCTCTAAATTCACACACGATATACAAATGGTGACTTCCTGTATTATACTTATGCTAAACATCTTTATTCTATTCTACTGAGCAATTTACTTTATGCTCGTATTCTTATCTTTGATTTTTTCTTATTGTTGTTGCGTTGTTGAGGAGGAACCTGCAACTAAGCATTTGGATGGACGATGTATACCATGCGTATCCCGTACATACCACGAATAAAACTTGAAACTGAGTCAGTGTATGAAATAAACAAGTATTTAAACACAGTCACGCTGTCTTTAAAGGGCATTTTTAAGTTCACGAGACTCAATGTTTAGCATGGTCCTGTCAGTGTTTGCCTGTTCTATGACTCATGTGGGCTCAGAGGGTGTTCCCACTGATTTAACTCAAGTCTGTTTGGGTAGATCGGTGAAAATAAGCCCTGCTTTGGGTAGTAGTTGCTCTCAGGCTCTTAGAGCATTGTTGAAATGGCACGGGAGGAGTCACAGTTTACTTTACAGGCCTTTCAGATGTTTCCACCCATGCAACGTAGAGAGAGAGAGAGCGAGAAAGAGGGAAAAAAAGAGAGCGATAGAGCGAGCGCTTCAAGCTGGGAGACATTTAATTAGACTTTTTCCCCCCTTCTCATTAGTGACTCATTTAAGCGTGCTAATGGTCTATTTTGGTATAAGTGAATCGATAGGCTTTCCCGCTTTTCCAGTCTCCTGCTGGAGTTATAAATCAAAACATAATTAAAAACAAGGTGGAGTAAGTTAGTGAAATAAACATGTAGGTTTACGCACCACTGCTCGCCACCACTTCCTGCCGTGGAATGGTCTTGGTCCCTCTGAAGGGTACACACCATGTTATTGTTATATTGAAGGCTTGCTGTGTGCAACAGGAAGGAGCAATTGAATGCAATTTAAATTGTTAAAACATTTCTGGGCTGTTTATCTATGGGTAACAGGGTTGACGTGTTATGCTCGACCCACTCAGTTTTCCACCACAAAACCCCGGAAAATTGCCAAAAAGAGAAAAACCAGCTCACCTTGCTTTTGCACTATAATTTGGCTATTATGTAATAGGGGTGACCTTAAAATGAGGGACAGGTTTTTTTGTTTGTTGTAACCTTAAAATGAATCACTAATCTCATGGAATTAATAACACAATTCAGAAATGAGTCAAAGCAACAAAGGAGAAATGTTGGGGTTAAGTGGGATAAAATCTTCATAGAAGCCACAGAGGGACAAGTCAAAATGCTGAATTGTGGCACTTTAGCAAGTCTTAGTTCATATAAAAAAAAATTAAAAAGATTTTATTGAATTTTGCATGTGGTCAATATGAAAAAACGACTTCTTTTAATATAACAGGCTTTTAACATGTTATATTCGTGCACAATTTCTACTTACAATATCAGAAGGGAAGCAACATTTTAAATAAAAAAATTACTCATTTCGTGGACCAAAACAACATCTGTGTTCGCAAGAACACAAGGCAACCTCATGCCCACTTACCATCCCTTCTGACATCATTGAATGACTATGGCCGCGTCACATTCCCTACCTAGTGCCATTTGACGCACCCTATTTCTCTGTAATAAGGTCACGAAGGAAAATGGTTCATTCTCAGCATCCTGCAAGAAGAATGATTTCCCTAATAAACCTGCCCCATCCTTCAATTGGCAATGATTGTACATCCGCTAAGAGAAGTCAGGCAAAAGTTAAAACCTCAAAGCCAATATGGAGTCAACATAGTGTAAGTAAAAACAAACATAAATAAGTTAGAAATTGTGCTAGTCATGCACAAACACGTCTCGTAAAAGTAATAATGTTTTCGATTGGTTAGCGTTTGAAAATTGTACAAATAAAACATTTTCCTTCTTCAGAAGTTCCAGCTAGCCAGGCTAACGTTATCATATAGTAGGCATATATTAATAATTCTATAGTTAATATAAGTAGACATGCAATTCTAATTGACTGTAGCGCATATAAAGCATCCACAAACTACTGGTGGCTGAACGCAATCCCCGGGACGAGTGAAGAATTTCCGGGCAAAAGGGCGGTCTATTTAAAATTCATTCCTTCCTTCGCCCCTTCCCCTGCAAGTGTATACTCGTCAGACGTCATCAGAAGTGTCCACTTAATTTGAGGACTGACGCTTCGAACACACCGACACTGTAACTGAGCAAAATAGCACACAGCATCATCTGGATATGTATGCAACAACAGTTCAACATTCGCCTTCTGCTACCATTTCTGTCAAGTGGTCTACGCATTACAGTATGACGCATACGTTCGATACATCCAATGTGCTCATCACACCGGACGCACTGCAACTGCCTCTGCGGGGTTTCATTGGAAACAAATGTAGTTCTGCTGTACCAAAATGCAATGACGCTGTCGGTGTGTTCGAAGCGGGAGGGGAGAGGGTGAGTCTGATAAGTGTTTGGACTGCAGCCAGTGTAGATGAAGGGGAGGAGACCGGTTAAAGAAGGATGTTTAAGCCTTGATACAATTGAGACAGATTTGGTATGTGTGCCATTCAGAGGGTGAATGGGCAAGACAAAAGGTGTAAGTGCCTATGAACTGCGGGGGGTACCAGGCGCACTAGTTTGAGTGTGTCAAGAACGGCAACATTGCTGGGTTTTTCACGCTTAACAGTTTTCCGTCTGTATCAAGAATGGTCCACCACCCAAAGGACATCAGCCAACTTGACACAACTCTGGAAAGCATTGGAGTCAACATGGGCCAGCATCGCTGTGGAACGCTTTCGACACCTTGTTGAGTCCATGTCCCGATTTAATTGAGGCTGTTTGTGTGCATGTGCAAGATTTGTACAGACTCAGAGCTTCAAAATGGTATATCATACACTGCAGTTGGAGGAAACATGGGAAAGTTATGCTTCTTTGAAATTTGACAAACGTGTTCTCTCACTCAGACAAGTAGGACAAATGCTCTAGAAAGATTCAGTTTCTAGAGAGCTCTTTCTTCCGTTGCGCCCATTCCGTTGCCCCATTCAGTGTCGTTCACACCCTCTTAAGTCTTTGCCATCTCTTTATGAATTCACATGGAAACGCATGAGTCATCATGGCATTGTCCTCCTGAAAGTAATTGTTCTACTTAAACTCCCTCTGAGCTTTATCGGTAGCACCAGCTATATTCAGGGCAGCAATGCTTTTGAGAGCTGTGCAGGGTTGGGAGATATGGCCGAAATATCGCATCACAATATTTTTCTAATTATTGAAGGTATTTCATGTTTTTGAATAATAGTTCTAAATATGCTTAATAAGTAGTGCATGACTCTAGGGCGGAAACAAATGCATTCTAAGTGGTTTTAATAGGGCTTTCTGTCATGTTCTGACCTTTATTTCCTTTGTTTTGTCTTTATTTAGTATGGCTCATGGCGTGAGTTGGGGTGGGCAGTCTATGTTTGTGTTTTTTTCTATTTCTGTGTTTGGCCTGATATGGTTCTCAATCAGAGGCAGCTGTTTATCGTTGTCCCTGATTGAGAACCATATTTAGGTAGCCTGGGTTTCACTGTTGGTTTGTGGGTGTTTGTTTCCGTGTGAGTGTTTTGACGCCACACGGTACTGTTTCGGTTTGGTTTATTTCACGTTATCGTTTATTGTTTTGTATTTCATAGTGTTCAGTGCTTTCCTTATTAAAATCGTCATGAACACTTACCACGCCGCATCTTGGTCCGATGCTTACTCCTCTTCAGACGAAGAGGAGGAAATCTGCCGTTACAGAAATACCCACCAACAGAGGACCAAACGGCGTGGTAACGGGCAGCAGCATCGAACACAAGACTCGTGGAGGAAATTCTAGACGGGAGAGGACCCTGGGCACAGCCAGAGGGAATATCGCCACCCCAAAGCAGAGCTGGAGGCAGCGAAGGCAGAGAGGGGCTGGTATGAGGAGGCAGCACGGCGGCGCAGTTGGAGCCCGAGAGTCAGCCCCAAAAATGTATTGGGAGGAGGCACACAGGGAGTGTGGCGAAGCCAGGTAGGAGACCTGCGCCAACTTCCTGTGCTTACCGGAGAGAGAGAGGGACCGGGCAGGCACTGTGTTATGCGGTGGAGCGCACAGTTTCCCCAGTGCGTGTGCATAGCCCGGTGCGGCACATTCCAGCTCCTCGTATTGGCCGGGCTAGAGTGGGCATCGAGCCAGGTGCCATGAAGCCGGCTTTACGCATCTGGTCTCCAGTGCGTCTCCTCGGGCCGGCATACATGGCACCAGCCTTACGCATGGTGTCCCCGGTTCGCCAGCACAGCCCAGTGCGGCCTATTCCACCTCGCCGCACTGGTCGGGCTACGGGGAGCATTCAACCAGGTAAGGTTGGGAAGGATCGATGCTCAAGAGCTCCAGTGCGCCTGCACGTTCCGGTCTATCCAGTGCCACCTCCACGCACCAGCCCTCCGGTGGCAGCCCCTGCACCAGGCTGTCTCTCCGTTTTCTGCCTACAGGGTCTTCCGCCTGTTCAGCGCTGCCAGAGCCTTCCTCCTCTCTAGCGCTGCCAGAGCCTCCCGTCTGTCCAGCAATGCCAGAGTCTCTCGTCTGTCCTGAGCTGCTAGAGTCTCTCGTCTGTCCTGAGCTGCCAGAGTCTCTCGTCTGTCCTGAGCTGCTAGAGTCTCTCGTCTGTCCTGAGCTGCTAGAGTCTCTCGTCTGTCCTGAGCTGCTAGAGTCTCCCGTCTGTCCTGAGCTGCTAGTCTCCCGTCTGTCCTGAGCTGCTAGAGTCTACCCGTCTGTCCTGAGCTGCTAGAGTCTCCCGTCTGTCCTGAGCTGCTAGAGTCTCCCGTCTGTCCTGAGCTGCTAGAGTCTCCCGTCTGTCCTGAGCTGCTAGAGTCTCCCGTCTGTCCTGAGCTGCTAGAGTCTCCCGTCTGTCCTGAGCTGCTAGAGTCTCCCGTCTGTCCTGAGCTGCTAGAGTCTCCCGTCTGTCCTGAGCTGCTAGAGTCACCCGTCTGTCCGGAGCTGCTAGAGCCGCCAGTCTGTTCTGAGCCGTCAGTCAGCCAGGAGCTGCCAGAGCCGCCAGTAGCTGCCAGAGCCGCCAGCCAGCTAGTAGCTGCCAGAGCCGCCAGCCAGCCAGGAGCTGCCAGAGCCGGCCAGCCAGCCAGGAGCTGCCAGAGCCGGCCAGCCAGCCAGGAGCTGCCAGAGCCGGCCAGCCAGCCAGGAGCTGCCAGAGCCGGCCAGCCAGCCAGGAGCTGCCAGAGCCGGCCAGGAGCTGCCAGAGCCGGCCAGCCAGCCAGGAGCTGCCAGAGCCGGCCAGGAGCTGCCAGAGCCGGCCAGCCAGCCAGGAGCTGCCAGAGCCGGCCAGCCAGCCAGGAGCTGCCAGAGCCGCCCAGCCAGCCAGGATCTGCCAGAGCCAACAGTCAGCCAGGATCTGCCAGAGCCAACAGTCAGCCAGGGGATGCCAGAATCGGCCTTCACTCCGGAGCTGCTGGAGTCCCCCGTCTGTCCGGAGCTGCTAGAGCCGCCAGTCTGTTCTGAGCCGTCAGTCAGCCAGGATCTGCCAGAGCCGCCCAGCCAGCCAGGATCTGCCAGAGCCGCCCAGCCAGCCAGGATCTACCAGAGCCGCCAGCCAGCCAGGATCTGCCAGAGCCAACAGTCAGCCAGGATCTGCCAGAGCCAACAGTCAGCCAGGGGATGCCAGAATCGGCCTTCACTCCTGAGCTGCTGGAGTCTCCCGCCTGTCCGGTGCTGCCGGAGGCGTTCTTCACTCCGGCGCTGCCGGAGTCTCCTATTTTCCACCATAATTTGCAAATAAATTAATTTATTAGCCTTTTAAAATGATAAACTTGGATTAGCTAATACAACGTGCCATTGGAACACAAGAGTAATGGTTGCTGATAATGGGCCTCTGTACGCCTATGCTGTTTCCAGCTACAATAGTCATTTACAACATTCGCAAAGTCTACATTGTATTTCTGATCCATTCTTTTTTATTTTAATGGACAAAAAATGTGCTTTTCTTTAAAAAACAAGGACATTTCTAAGTGACCCCAAACTGTTGAACGGTAGTGTACGTATCAAAAGTAAAAGTTGAAATCATTTCAAATTGCTTATATTAAACAAAGCATACGGCACAAATGTTTTTGTTAATTTACTGATAGCCAGGGGCACACTCCAACACAGACATAATTTACTGATAGCCAGGGGCACACTCCAACACAGACATCATTTACTGATAGCCAGGGGCACACTCCAACACAGACATCATTTACTGATAGCCAGGGGCACACTCCAACACAGACATAATTTACTGATAGCCAGGGGCACACTCCAACACAGACATAATTTACTGATAGCCAGGGGCACACTCCAACACAGACATAATTTACTGATAGCCAGGGGCACACTCCAACACAGACATAATTTACTGATAGCCACACACACACACACACACACACACACACACACACACACACACACACACACACACACACACACACACACACACACACACACACACACACACACACACACACACACACACACACACACACACACACACACTAATGTGATGATAGGGTGTAGTTTTAGTATCATGTGAACCAAAATACCTTTCTGCAATCTGCAGCCCAACCTGGGCCAACGGCTCCACACTCTGGCCAAACTGGGCAGCATTCGGAGCACTGGCATTGCCCAGGACGTGGTGGACATAGACGCCCTAAATCAGAGAGAAAGATGGAGTGGGAATGACAGACAGAATAAAGCTGTGATCCATCTACGATCCTCCTGAATTTATGATCCTCCTGATTTTCCCATCAGTGTGAAAAAGGGAAAATGCCAATGGTGTCTATTTTCAACCGGGGGTCAGAGATAGATGAAAGCCAATGCAGATTGATGAAGAAAAAAAAGTTTTGAATTTAAGCCTCTCCTCTTTACAGAACACACCCCAGGAGTCTGCTTTGGTTTGCCGTGTTCAGGTACAGACAAAAGATAATGAAAGCAGACAAGATAAAAAAAAGTGTGTGTGTGTCTTGATGAGATTTAATTAGATGAGAATGTGGACCTGGGAATAATTTGAGCTCATTAGCTGCCTCTTCACAGAGATGACAAGCTGGGAGATAGAGAAACTCCTACAGTGTGTTTGTGTGTCCCTTCATTTACACCAGTCCATCTAACGTCAGTGAAAAGGTGCATCTTATCACACAGCTCTATGGGGAGTAATTATACACCCCTTAATGCACCCCGTGTGCATGTTTGTGTGTGAAAGAGAGCGACTAACCTGAGCAATCCCTGCCATCTTAAAGACATGGAGGGCCAGGTAGAAGTTGAGCTGAGGGAGAGAGGATGGGATCCCTCGGCAGCGGCAGTAGATGGAGATCAGGTCCTCAGGAGTGGGTACACCTGGCCATTGAGAGAGAAATGCAGACATTGGAAACTTAAGGCGTCCGCATACATAGGTTCGGTTAGCTTCTATCAGAATTCGGCTTGGCGAAGCGACTGTCTTTGCTCTCATACTCCCAAAAGTCCTTCGCTTGAAAAAGTAGAAAAAAATAGGCAATATTACTGTTGTTTGTCCCTTTTGAGCCACTGTAGCAACAACATAGGCAGAAACACTTCCTCAAAATAGTCAGAATTAATCTAAGATAAATCAAGAAATCTGTCATTCATTTTGACAAGGAGGTCTTAGTCGCGCAATTTTACATCTACAGTAGCTTAGATGTTTGATTAAGTATTTCTCAAGTGAAAAAAATGTGCATGAAAACTAGTCGTCTCTCGCTGAATGACAACAAATGTTCCCACTCCTACTACTAGTAGTACTGTTGACCAATCACAGACGAAGGGGACATAGACTTTGGTGGCCGAAGTCTTCGACTTGCCTCAAGAAAACATTTTGTGTGTGTGAACTGCCAAAGACCAGAATGAACAAAAACGTCACAAAATGTAGTAAAACTGTTCTGACTGGGAAGCATATGGTGAGCTTAGCGTGTGTGTACTTTACTGTATTTATACTTAGAATGCAGTTTTTCAATGGTAAAAGTTCAAAAATAGCTGGAGTGGGACCTTTAACTTAGGGTTTAGAGATCAGAAGCTGATCCTGCCTTCAGCATTTCTAATTTTCTGCATTTCTGCATTTCTGCAGGCTGAGGTACTGGGTACCCAGCAGAGAACAAGGCCTTCTGACACAATACTCTCTGTCCACCTCAACACACCAATGACAGAGAAGAATCCTTTCAAATAAATATGAGCAATTCATACATAACATAATGTGTCAAATTAAAAGCGTTGACAGAGTAGAGCATCAAAGCCAGCTGTTTAGCCTACTTTGTCTCCCTCTATTGGACATAAATTATACAGCTAAAAAACAGAAACAACTATGTTAATGAGGAGTGCCTACCAGATGACTGCCTCACGAAGCTGGTTGAGAGAATGCCAAGAGTGTGTAAAGCTGTCATCAAGGCAAAGGGTGGCTACTTTGAAGAATCTCAAATATAAAATATATTTTGATTTGTTTAACACGGTTTTGGTTGCTACATGATTCCATATGTGTTATTTCATAGTTTTGATGTCTTCACTATTATTCTACAATGTTAAAAAAACAAAAAAATAGTAGATCTGTCCAAACTTTTAACTGGTACTGTAAATAGTAAAGTACAGATACCCCCCAAAAACGACTTAAGTAGTGCTTTAAAGTATTTTTTTTACTTAAGTACCATACACCACTGGCTATATAGAGCGGGTGCCGATTCCGAGTCAATATGCAGAGAGGTAAAGGTTAATCGAGGTTATTTACACATGTCGGTAGGGGTAAAGTGACTAGATAATAGACAGATAACATATAATAAATAGATAATAAACAGTGAGTAGCAGTAGTGTAAAAACAGAGGGGGGGGGGGGGGGGAATGTAAATAGCCATTTGATTAATTGTTCGTCAGTCTTATGGCTTGGGGGTGGAAGCTGTTAAGGAGCCTTTTGGACCTAGACTTGGCGCTCCGGTACCGCTTTCCGTGCGGTAGCAGAAAGAATTGTCTATGACTTGGGTGACTGGAGTCCAATTTTTTGGGTCTTCCTTACCGCTGATCACACGTAAACACAGGTCAGTTTCATAGCAGCCACTTTGTACTGCTTGTCACATCTGTGTGCTCTCCTCCTCTCACCTCTTCCCTTGGCTTGTGGACTTCAATGCACAACACATCAGCTGTATGTGACCAGGCGAAGAAAATAAAAAAATCCAAGCCAAACCGCTACACACAGCCTAGATCGTTGTCACCATATCAGCTAAAGTAATGTCACAGTCAGCCTAGATAATATAACTAATGTGATAGTAAACCCACTACAATCATGCAGTAACGTTACAGTGTAGTCAGTAAGCAGTTACACCGGCAGGCCCCGGTGGCAATACATTTGTGATACCAAAAGCTTACCTTGACTTGGAAGAGTTCCAGTGTTGTGTTGGAAAGTCATAGCCAGCTAGCACCCCTCTGTTTGTGAAGGCTGTTTCAGTAGGCTAAACTAGCTAGCTGCATTTGCTAGCTAAGTAAGTGAAACTGAAAGTGAAAAAAAAGAGACAAAATCTCTCTCTAGCTTCTCCTTCATTTAGAAAAAAAATAATTTATTCAAAACTGTTCAACTATTGTCTTTCTCTCTCTTTGAGTCAACTACTCACCACATTTTATACACTGTAGCTTACACTTTCAGTACCCGATAATTCTCGGATTCTTTGATTGGGTGGACAACATGTCAATTCATGATAGGCTGGAGGACATCCTCCGGAAGTTGTCATAATCACTATGTAAGTCTATGGAAGGGGTGTGAGAATCATGAGCCTCCTAGGCTTTGTATTTAAGTCGATGTACCGAGAGGAGAACGGAAGTTAGCTGTCCTTTGCTACACAATGGTGCTCGCTACAGAGTGATATTGAGGCTACTGTAGACCTTTGCAAAATAGTGTTTTAATAAATTATTTGGTGACATGATTATATTGAGTATTGTTTAATCTAAAAAATATAACTTTTTAAATGTTTTACAATTTACTTTTTTAAATGAAATTCACTGAGGAGGATGGTCCTCCTCTGAGGAGCCTCCACTGGAAAAGTGGGGTTGGACTGTGGTGGCAGGTAGCCTAGTGGTTAGAGCGTTGGACTAGTATCCTGAAAAGTTGCAAGATCGAATCCCCGAGCTGACGAGGTACAAATCTGTCGTTCTACCCCTGAACAAGTCAGTTAACCCACTGTTCCTAGGCTGTCGTTGAAATTAAGAATGCGTTCTTAAATGACTTACCTAGTTAAATAAATGTAAATAACTATCCAGCACTGAAATGATTAGACACGAAGGCTTGGACCGTGACTCACAAAATGTAATGAAGCATTCACAATTTAGCGATTTACCTGCATTGTCAGACAGTGAGCTTGTTGGACACTCCTTATGTCTTTCCTGCTAGATATCGCTGAAGATTGACAATGTTGAACATGTGATGTTCACGAACAGGAGTCTTCCATAATTCGGTGTGGATGAATCATTTGAAAAAGCAAAGGTACAATTAATACAACATAGATTGTCGAATTGTTTCGTTTCAGTGCATTACAAATCAAACCTTGCGCAAATCAGATGTTTGACGTTTTCTGTAAACCGTCACCGCAAGAGCGACTGAGCTCAATTCACAGATCTGTAAAAGCACATTATTTGCTGAAGGCAGGCACTGAGCGATGGTAGAATTTACAGATGCCGTAGAGATCGTGTACAGTGGGAACTATTTTACTCACCGCAGATTGTTTCCGCCCGGGCGTAATTTACAGAAACGCAGGCTGACAGCTGATTCGAGCTCTGTGGACGTGTACTAGTTGTCATCCCATCGCTTGTGATCTTTATTTAATTGTTAAGGCTTTGCAATCTAAGCATTTTACATTTGAACAACGGAGAAGTTAGTGTGCCTTATTCCTTATAGAAACATGACCTCAGTCGAAGAACTGAAGCTACGAGTGAGAGAGCTGGAGAATGAGTTGATCAAGTGTAAGCAAAAGCGATGTACGGCGATGTGTGCGGAGGAACCTGCTGACAACAATCATCCTCATCACAGACCAAGGATCGACAAAATGAGTGCTGAAGTAGTGGACTCAAACCCTTACAGGTAGCTAGCTATGTTAAACTGTCAAAATCTAACGGCCGCGAATGGAGTCATTTGTGATAATAAATGCACAAGACTAGCTACCTGATCTGGTTGACACCCCAGAAAAAGGGCCGGCACGTTCCATATGGTGTAAACTGCTTACTTCAACATGTTCTTACCTTACAGTCGTCTGATGGCTTTGAAGCGAATGGGCATTGTTGAAGATTATGAGGTAATATATTACATTCTATTGTTATCTGATACACACAAATGTTACCCAATTCCAGTATTTCACCAAAATTGCCAGGCTTTGAAGAAATCCCTGTTGCATGATTCCTGGATTTCTGGAATTTTAAAACTCTGTACAGATCGAATATGACAATAACATGGCATGCGTTTCTATCCAACTGTTAAACAGAAAATCCGGACGTTCACTGTAGCTGTGGTGGGTGTTGGAGGAGTTGGAAGCGTGACTGCAGAAATGCTCACAAGATGTGGCATTGGTAAGGTAATACAAATTTCACATTATTACATCAATATATCTTTATATCATTCCTTTTAACCGTCTGCTTCCGATGGACAATGTCCATCAGTGCAACATGCATTGCGTCATTCTGCCTCTTTCCTCTTTGAACAGCTCATCCTGTTTGACTATGACAAAGTGGAGCTGGCCAATATGAACAGGCTTTTCTTCCAGCCTCACCAGGCTGGCCTCAGCAAAGTAGAAGCAGCGGAACACACACTCAGGTACAGTTACCTGGTGGGGGGGGTTGTGTCCTGCTGAACACACCCCATGAGTGATACCCCAGATATTTAAATGGTTTTATATTATATCATGTAAGGTGCTGGCATATAAAAAAAATATGTTAACAGGACTATCAACCCAGATGTGCAGTTTGAGACCCACAACTATAACATCACCACCATGGACAATTTTGCACATTTCATGGATCGCATAAGGTGAGAAGTGCTGTCCTCTCCTAAGTGCCATACTGCTTGTGTGGTCATTTGTACAGAGTGTTTTCAGTATTGAATTGCTCCACTGTGCTGTTCCATACAGCATGAGTGTTTTTTCTCTGTTCTCTGACTTTCAAGTTCATTAGATACCATAATTGCATAACTGTATGAAATTGGATACTGTAATGTACATGAGGACAACTCTGAAATAAACACGTAAAATCACGTAAAATAATCTAGAAATGGGGTTCTTTTGGTTAACGTTTCAGTGTCTAGAGAGGCACAGTACCAGTCTAAAGTTTGGACACCTACTAATTTTAATATTTTCTACATTATAGAATAATAGTGAAGACATAACTATGAAATAACACAAATGGAATCATGTAGTAACCACAATGGTGTTAAACAAATTAAAAACAATATTTTGATTCTTCAAAGTAACCACCATTTGCCTTGACTACAGCTTTGCACACTCTTGGCATTCTCTCAACCAGCTTCATGAGGTAGTCACCTGGAATGCATTTTAATTAACAGGTGTGCCCTGTTAAAGTTCATTTGTGGCATTTATTTCCTTAATTTGTTTGAGCCAGAGAAATTACATTCCATCGTTACTTTAAGACATGAAGGTCAGTCAATACGGAAAATATCAAGAACTTTGAACGTTTCTTCAAGTGCAGTCGCAAAAACCATGAAGCGCTATGATGAAACAGGCTCTCATGATGACCGCCACAGGAAAGGAAGACCCAGAGTTACCTCTGCTGCAGAGGATAAGTTCATTAGTTTCCAGCCTCAGAAATTGCAGCCAAAATAAATCCTTCAGAGTTCAAGTAACAGACACATCTCAACATCATATGTTTCAGAGGAGACTGCGTGAATTGGGTCTTCATGGTCGAATTGCTGCAAAGAAACCACTACTAAAGGACACCAATAATAAATAATAAGTCGTCTTTGTGAGACACAGAGTAAGTGAACGGATGATCTCCGACTGTGTGGTTCCCACCGTGAAGCATGGAGGAGGAAGTGCGGGGGTGCTTTGCTGGTGACACTGTCAGTGATTTATTTAGAATTCAAGGCACACTTAACCAGCATGGCTACCACAGCATTCTGCAGTGATACGCCATCCCATCTGGTTTGCGCTTAGTGGTACTATTATTTGTTTTTCAACCAGCCAATGACCCAACCCACCTCCAGGCTGTGTAAGGGCTATATGACCAAGGAGAGTGATGGAGAGTGATGCATCAGATGATCTGGCCTCCACAATCACTTAACTTCAACCAAATTGAGATGGTTTCAGGATGAGTTGGACCGCAGAGTGAAGGAAAAGCAGCCAACAAGGGTTTAGCATATGTGGGAACTCCTTCAAGACTGTTGGAAAATCATTCCAGGTGAAGCTAGTTGAGAGAATTCCAAGACTGTGCAAAGCTGTCAAGGCAAAGGGTGGCTACTTTGAAGAATCTCAAATATAAAATATATTTTGATTTGTTTAATATGTGGTTTTTATTTGGGGGGGGGATTACTACATGATTCCAAATGTGTTATTTCATAGTTTAGTTTTCTTCACTATTATTCTACAGTGTAGAAAATAGTAAAAATAAAGAAAAACCCTTGACTGGTACTGTATAATAGCATCTTCATTTCAGCCAGTTTGCTACAGCAGGATAATAATCCTGCAGCAACAAGAAATGTGAATTATAATGTCTGTAGGGGTTGATATATTTTTCGTAAGGGAAAATCAAGTCTGAAATTTCAAAGTGGAAATATATAAACTTCAGAAGCTTTTTTTGAACCTCAAATGTTGTCCTGCAAAAGGGGGATCAAATGAAGATCCTATATCTGTACCACTGGGTCACCTACATTACAAATAACGTAAAATAATATCCACATGTTCACTACAAGGTTAGCCTGCATGCTCTCCTGTTCATAAGTACTCTCTGTGTTGTCTCAGTCATGGAGCGCTTCAAGATGGAAAGGCTGTGGATCTGGTCCTGAGCTGTGTGGACAACTTTGAGGCCCGGATGGCCATCAACACAGTCAGTACTAACCTATATCCCTCCTTCCCTGACTATAAAACATTACATGATTGAGTTGGTGAAGATCTAGATGATGTATGTTGGTCATCTTCTTGCTGCCTAGGCGTGTAACGAGCTGAGTCAGATCTGGATGGAGTCGGGTGTTAGTGAGAATGCCGTGTCTGGACATATCCAGCTCATCATCCCCGGGGAGACGGCCTGCTTCGCAGTACGTCACAACACAAACTTGCTTTATAGGCAATAGACCGTGTCAGAAAATGAATCGCGGCAGATGGCGTTACGCTAACCCAATGTTAACATTTTATGCCTTTTCATAACCCTTATCTTAATTCACTGAAGCTACAGTGCCTTGCGAAAGTATTCGGCCCCCTTGAACTTTGCGACCTTTTGCCACATTTCAGGCTTCAAACATAAAGATATAAAACTGTATTTTTTTGTGAAGAATCAACAACAAGTGGGACACAATCATGAAGTGGAACGACATTTATTGGATATTTCAAACTTTTTTAACAAATCAAAAACTGAAAAATTGGGCGTGCAAAATTATTCAGCCCCCTTAAGTTAATACTTTGTAGCGCCACCTTTTGCTGCGATTACAGCTGTAAGTCGCTTGGGGTATGTCTCTATCAGTTTTGCACATCGAGAGACTGACATTTTTTCCCATTCCTCCTTGCAAAACAGCTCGAGCTCAGTGAGGTTGGATGGAGAGCATTTGTGAACAGCAGTTTTCAGTTCTTTCCACAGATTCTCGATTGGATTCAGGTCTGGACTTTGACTTGGCCATTCTAACACCTGGATATGTTTATTTTTGAACCATTCCATTGTAGATTTTGCTTTATGTTTTGGATCATTGTCTTGTTGGAAGACAAATCTCCGTCCCAGTCTCAGGTCTTTTGCAGACTCCATCAGGTTTTCTTCCAGAATGGTCCTGTATTTGGCTCCATCCATCTTCCCATCAATTTCAACCATCTTCCCTGTCCCTGCTGAAGAAAAGCAGGCCCAAACCATGATGCTGCCACCACCATGTTTGACAGTGGGGATGGTGTGTTCAGCTGTGTTGCTTTTACCCCAAACATAACGTTTGCATTGTTGCCAGAAAGTTCAATTTTGGTTTCATCTGACCAGAGCACCTTCTTCCACATGTTTGGTGTGTCTCCCAGGTGGCTTGTGGCAAACTTTAAACAACACTTTTTATGGATATCTTTAAGAAATGGCTTTCTTCTTGCCACTCTTCCATAAAGGCCAGATTTGTGCAATATACGACTGATTGTTGTCCTATGGACAGAGTCTCCCACCTCAGCTGTAGATCTCTGCAGTTCATCCAGAGTGATCATGGGCCTCTTGGCTGCATCTCTGATCAGTCTTCTCCTTGTATGAGCTGAAAGTTTAGAGGGACGGCCAGGTCTTGGTAGATTTGCAGTGGTCTGATACTCCTTCCATTTCAATATTATCTTGCACAGTGCTCCTTGGGATGTTTAAAGCTTGGGAAATCTTTTTGTATCCAAATCCGGCTTTAAACTTCTTCACAACAGTATCTCGGACCTGCCTGGTGTGTTCCTTGTTCTTCATGATGCTCTCTGCGCTTTTGACGGACCTCTGAGACAATCACAGTGCAGGTGCATTTATACGGAGACTTGATTACACACAGGTGGATTGTATTTATCATCATTAGTAATTTAGGTCAACATTGGATCATTCAGAGATCCTCACTGAACTTCTGGAGAGAGTTTGCTGCACTGAAAGTAAAGGGGCTGAATAATTTTGCACGCCCAATTTTTCAGTTTTTGATTTGTTACAAAAGTTTGAAATATCCAATAAATGTTGTTCCACTTCATGATTGTGTCCCACTTGTTGTTGATTCTTCACAAAAAAATAAAGTTTTATATCTTTATGTTTGAAGCCTGAAATGTGGCAAAAGGTCGCAAAGTTCAAGGGGGCCGAATACTTTCGCAAGGCACTGTATTCCTAACCATAACCCAATCCTTGTTTCAAACCATAACACTGACCTTAATTAACTTTCACCGTGCAATGCACTTGTTTCCTTCTCTGTGTGGACAGTGTGCTCCTCCCCTGGTGGTGGCGGCCAACATCGACGAGAAGACCCTGAAGAGGGAGGGGGTGTGCGCCGCCAGCCTACCCACCACCATGGGCGTGGTGGCAGGGATCCTGGTCCAAAACGTCCTCAAGTAAGATATGGAAGACCTTCGTTTGTAAATGAGCCCTGGGTCATAGTCATTAGGCACCAAACGGAATACAACGTATTGAAACCCGGGAGGGACTACCTGAACTTGTCCAAATAAGAAACACTTGGTTTTTCTGGTGGGAAGCTACGATGCGCCCTAATGAATATGACCCTGATCATAGCCCACATTTCACAAATGCCCATAACAGGGTTTCCTGTGATATTCAAACAATGGGTTGTGGTCCTCAGGTACCTGTTGAAGTTTGGCACAGTCAGTCACTACCTGGGCTACAACGCTATGCAGGACTTCTTCCCCACTATGGCCATGAAGGCCAACCCCACGTGCGATGACCGCCACTGCAGGAAACAGCAGGACGTCTATAAGGTGACTGACCAATGAGGCCCTTATTTTTCTATCTCTTTCTCCCTCATACCTGGGCTGTGTGAGGGGATGTACATGACCTGGTACAGTTGTAATTCAGTTGTGTTTGTGCTTTGTGACCCAAAGAAAAAAGAGGCAGAGCGGCCGAAAAAGGTTGTAGAGCAGGCGGTGGAGGAGGAGGTGGTTCACGAGGAGAACGACTGGGGTGAGTTAGCTAGAGTGTTGATGTTGCCTAAATTTGTTGTCCATAGTTAGTGATACTGTCTAGCTACCATTACTGACCTATGGTTTTGCTCTGTTAGGTATTGAGCTTGTGTCGGAGCAGACGGACCAGGAACTCCAAGCCGCCTCCGGCCCAGTCCCTGACCTCCCAGAGGGCATCACTGTGGCCTACACCATCCCTGACAAGGTCAGTACCAGGCAAACCTAATAAGAATACTATGTTATTGTAGCGATTTCTTAACGAACGGCGACAGTGCAACGCTCCTTGTTGGTCTCAAACCCGGGGTCTTCAAGCCACACCTGCTAAACACTGCTCCAATAAGGCATCTCAAGTAAGTTTAGACTAATAATGCCATGTCTTCTTTTTCCAGGAGACGGGGACATCAGAAGGGGAGACGGTGGAGGAAACGGAACAGAGTCTAGAGGAGCTGATGGCTCAGATGAGGACGATGTAACTAGGACCGGACAATCCGTCGTTATCATCGTCATGCATCGCTTATCTCAGCAACATCACAGTGAACCTACACAGCAAATTGGCCAGTGTTGATTTTTTTTTTTTGTGTAACATTTCTACTATTGAAGGCGTTAATGAGGCTTTACAGTAACCAGTGTGGTAATTTAACACTGAAAAGTGTGGACCCGTATAGACACTGAAACAGTTACATTTAAGACTGCGTTGATTTAACACTGGAGAATTTGCTGTGTACCACCTTTTTAATAACTAAGCAGACGCCACGCAAAGCTCCATTGCAGGAGGTACGCTGTATCTTACTGTCTCTCCATGTTCTAAAATGGAGCCAAGTTCCATCTTACCCTCTAACCCTACTACAGTATCAATACTCCTTAATGCAAGTACTTTTGCTCTTTTGACAAAGCGAATGCCATGCATGGTTAATGACCTTAAGTGCTGCTGTTGAGAATGATCTTCATATTCCCCAAAGGTAGGAATTTACTAGTGTACGCCCGTTCAGTATGGAAGCACATAGCTGTCGAAATGTCCATTTCAGCATCGGAGAGCACAAACTGGTAGTTGAACTAACCGATCCTGACCCTAAATTGTATGCAATTCTCTGAAATGAATTATCTTTCTGTTGTAATGGCCCAGGTACATACCAGATGTTATCGGTCTAATGAATTATGCTTATGTGTCAGCTGTTGACTGAGAGGAAAGATTGTTGTAACACTCGGAATTGAATATTGCCGAAGTTCAGCATTACAGCGTGATTTAAATTGAAAGGCAATATTCCCACTTGAGTGGAGACCGAGTTCACAGTAAAGGTTGCATGTCGGCTCAATCGGAAATGACCTAAACGGTTCTACCACGCAATCTAACGCTTCAGTGGTACAGCTTGAACGATGCCCTAAGCCTCCGATCTACTACGAATACTGTATAGAATGCTTATTAATGAATTAAACTGTATTGTTAATGCATTTCCCACCATCTAAAATATTTTTGAATGAGGCCTAACATTTCTCCGCATGACCAACCTGCTTTTACTGCACCTGCGTCCTGTCTCGCTCTGGTCCAGACCGCGACGAAGAACGAGTGGGCTCTGCATTCATTGTTGTGGTGGCACGAAGGACCACTGCTACTCCATGTCATGCTCTCAGCTGTTTAAACTGATATATATACCTGTAACCCAAAACAGTCTCTGCTGAAACTGTATTGACTGACTCTCTGTGCACACCTTGTTTCAATAAAGTATTTATTAGCCAGAATACATTTGATTAGTTTATGGTATTTCATTTACAGATTCTTACAATGACATGAGTACACAGTAAGACGATGCACTTAGTATGTTTGGCACATATGACAGGGTTTTGGTACCTTATGTAACCTTTGGCTTCATGTTCATTCACACAGACAATGAAGGCTCAACTTATTCATTAGTGCACAAAGTAGCAAAATTATGGACAAGTTCAGGGTCCGCTTCCTTCCATTTGATGTCTAGTGACTAAACCTCAGTGAAATTGTGTGGCGAGACAAGTCAGAACCTCTGCAACAGGGCAGAATTCTGGAAAAACTGATGGCATGGGTTTGAAACCCATTATTTGACTTGCATAAATACTTTACGTGAGGTAAATACATTTAAAACTGCTCAGTGACCATATATATACAATTATTGATATGCACCATGGCATGAGATCAAGGTTCCATCTTGAAACAGGCATATGTCATAGTTTACATGAATAAAATATCTATTACTGTACTGCATGAAGACTTGGCACTGATTGCATAACCGGCACAGCAAAAGCACCTGAGCTCAGTATTCTGTGACAATACAGCTCCAAAATGTGTTTTTATATGAGCATGCATACGATAGTTATGGAAGTGTACAGCTGTAGGAATTTCCATTTTGGTCATTTAGCAGACACCCTTATCCAGAGCGACTTACAAGTTATTGGTGACGGATGAATCAATTACCATTATCAAATTCAAAATGTCATTTCAACAGTTATACACTTCCATAGGTACCAACAGTGAGCTATTGAAATGTGGAAAAATTCGTAAATATAGAATAAAAAAAAACCTTCTTAACCTGAGTTTCAGGCCCCGACAAGGGCGGTGTTGACATCATTTCACATTCTTTCATAATAATAATACATGATTACATTAATATATATCTTTAAAAAAACAAAACACAATACAGCCATTTAACAGACATTAAATAAAGCATACTTCATATTTTCATGAAGGCAGTTAGCTACAGTACACTTAACAGGCGACGTTACAACACTGTTCCATCTCAAAGCAGCATAAAGAACCATTGAGAGTTCCATGGACATTCTTCTCAGGAATGCAGATTGTGGACCCTGGCTGTATTTCAATTCCCTTTCTGTGATTCCCCAGACCCTATCTCACCACCTTCTCAAAGAGCATTGTTGGAGGAGAAAATCCAAGGTCCCTACCCTTGGACCTTCTCCACCAATGAGGAAAGGTCACACGTGGAATAGAGGGAAGACACATTGGGAAAGACCCCTAGTGTTCTAGGTCCCTCAGGGGTGAGGAGATAGAGGGAGGGATCACCTGGGGGCATGTGGGAGAGGGGCGGGCCCTCGCAGGCTAAACGTGTCCCCACTGGACGAGTGCCGAGACGGGGCCTTCCCACACACCAGAGACGGCTCCGCCTCTTTGATCTCCATGGCTCGCTTGTAGAGCTCTGCTGCTTTCTCAAAGTCCCCCTCCTCATAGCTGGGGGAGCGAGAGAGAGAGAGGAGGGAAGAGAGAATAATGGACAGAAGAGAGAGAGAAAAGGTAACGGGGTTCATAAAGAGATATGGGGATGAAAATAAAACTAGTCCTTCAGTTTATAGTACTGTATATGTGTATTAACAATAAGATAATGCATGAATGAAGTCAAAGTTGATTTGGATACTATTTTCAGATAATTGGGTAACTGTTAGATGTAGTCTCGGGACATGTGATACATCCCATTATTGAATGAATGCTCTCTATATCTATCCTCTCTATATATTGCGTTCTATATAATGGAACACATTTTCTTGTGTGTGTTTCACTATTTTTCAATGTCATGACAATTCCCTTGTAAAATCATACCAAAATACAAAATCAACCAAAGAAAAGTTGGTAGAATGTTGGAAATTAGAATGTTTGGTTGATAAGAGCAACAGTGTTGATTTGAAACCCATTCTATTTCTTTGCCATGGTGACTTTATTCATAAGAATAACATTTCATTTGTATTATGATAAGATCACAAGAGCAACTTTAGTAGAATTTCAAATGTTAGAATGTTTGGTTGAATAGCAACAATGTTGATTTGGAACTCAGCTCTGGTGGCCACAACCCCAAGCCTCGATGTGCGACTTGCTTCTGCTATCTAATATTATAAACTCAGCAAAAAAAAAACGTCCTCTCACTGTCAACTACGTTTATTTTCAGCAAACTTAACATGTGTAAATATTTGTGGGAACATAAGATTCAACAACAGACATAAACTGAACAAGTTCCACAGACATGTGACTAACATAAATTGAATAACGTGTCCCTGAACAAAGGGGGGGGGGGGGGGGGGCAAAATCAAAAGTAACAGTCAGTATCTGATGTGGCCACCAGCTGCATTAAGTACTGCAGTGCATCTCCTCCTCATGGACTGCACCAGATTTGCCAGTTCTTGCTGTGAGATGTTACCCCACTCTTCCACCAAGGCACCTGCAAGTTTCGGGACATTTCTGGGGGGAATGGCCCTAGCCCTCACCCTCCGATCCAACAGGTCTCAGACGTGCTCAATGAGATTGAGATCCGGGCTTTTCACTGGCCTTGGCAGAAAACTGACATTCCTGTCTTGCAGGAAATCAGGCACAGAACGAGCAGTATGGCTGGTGGCATTGTCATGCTGGAGGGTCATGTCAGGATGAGCCTGCAGGAAGAGTACCACATGAGGGAGGAGGATGTCTTCCCTGTAACACACAGCATTGAGATTGCCTGCAATGACAACAAGCTCAGTTCGATGATGCTGTGACACACTGCCCCAGACCATGACGGACCCTCCACTTCCAAATCAATCCCGCTCCAGAGTACAGGCCTCGGTGTAACGCCCATTCCTTAGACGATAAACACGAATCCAACCATCACCCCTGGTGAGACAAAACCGCGACTCGTCAGTGAAGAACACTTTTTGCCAGTCCTGTCTGGTCCAGCGACGGTGGGTTTGTGCAGATAGGCGACGTTGTTGCCGGTGATGTCTGGCGAGGACCTGCCTTACAACAGGCCTACAAGCCCTCAGTCCAGCCCCTCTCAGCCTATTGCGGAAAGTCTGAGCACTGATGGAGGGATTGTGCGTTCCTGGTGTAACTCGGGCAGTTGTTGTTGCCATCCTGTACCTGTCCCGCAGGTGTGATGTTCGGATGTACCGATCCTGTGCAGGTGTTGTTACCAGTGGTCTGCAACTGCGAGGACGATCAGCTGTCCGTCCTGTCTCCCTGTAGCGCTGTCTTAGGCATCTCACAGTACGGACATTACAATGTATTGCCCTGGCCATATCTGCAGTCCTCATGCCTCCTTGCAGCGAGCAGGGACCCTGGTCATCTTTCTTTTGGTGTTTTTCAGAGTCAGTAGAAAGGCCTCTTTAGTGTCCTACGTTTTCATAACTGTGACCTAAATTGCCTACCATCTGTAAGCTGTTAGTGTCTTAATTAACAACCGTTCCACAGGTGCATGTTCAGTAATTGTTTATGGTTCATTGAACAAGCATGGGAAACAGTGTTTAAACCCTTTACAATGAAGATCTGTGAAGTTTTTTGGATTTTTACTCATTATCTTTGAAATAATAGTTTTTTTGTGTGACTTTAGGGCAGGACATCCTGAGTTTCTCAGAGATCTTGCATTGCGAGTGGTACTGGAAATCCCACTCCCTAAACATTGCCAGCGTCCGCTGCCACAACCAGCACCTGACTGAGCAGGAGAAACGCTGTCTGTTTCCACATGCACATGGAGGTGAGGCGCAAGGTGGAGTTCTACAGGAAAGTGAGGAGGGAGTTTTACAAGTCTTGTCTGATGAAGAGATGGAGAAACTGGAAGCCATTCCGGGGGTGTTGGGGTTGGCTGTAGAGATGGGCTTCCTGTAAATCACTGTTCTATTTTGTAGAAGTAGAAGTGAGATAAAGATGAAATAGAAAATATAGGATTGGTAGGTATAGTAAGTTTGGATACTGTCTATTTTATATCAATACAAATATGAGTTAAATTGTGTTTGTGTGATGCTGGGTGCATTCCAGAGACCTCTAAAGCACATAAAATAATAGAGAAGGTGTTTGTGTGTCTGGGACGGCTCCATATATATTGTATGTGTGTGTGTACAGTATGTTTGTGTGGTGTGTACTCACCTGAGTACAGCTAGGTTCTTCAGCGTCTCTCCGACACGTGGGTGTGAGCGTCCCAGACTATCCTCATACACTCTGAGAGCCTGTTCATACAGGGGCAGCGCTTCACTGTGCTTCTTCTGCCAAACACAATAACACACTCAGACACATCACAGATATCACTTAAGTACTTAACCAAATGTCCAGACAGAGTCTGCAAGGAGAGACAGTCAGTCTTGACAGTCTTGAAAGCTAATTAAGATGGAAAATCTATTCAAATCAAACCATATGCCGCTATATGCTTTCCAGCAGTTCCCATCTTTCCCTACAAAGCAAACTGGCCAGTGTTAGCTAGTGTTGATTCAGGTGTTAAATTAACAGTCATTGGTGTAAAAGAACCCCAGTCTTGGTGTTAATAACCAGTGTTGAACCAAAACCACGCACATCATTATATTTCCCAGCATGCTGTATTGCAGGTAGATTTTTAGAATGTTTGTTTCAATATCTATGTTTCTGCATGTACATTGATTAATTAATCTTATGCTACTCAAATTTAAATAACATGCATTTTTCTAAACAAACCCAATCTGTTACTTGGACTTATTGCACCCATTACTGAAATGGTTGTTTCAGAGGTAGTCTTATATTTTAGTCTTTCCAACCCTGGAAGTCATTCTGAATGCAGGTTGCAGATAAATAAAAATTCAAAATGTTGGACACATCACTTTGCAGGCCAGTATAATGTGACTTGCAGGCCTGATGTAGTCTGTAAACCATGAGTTTCAGGCCACTGTATTAGGGTATTATCTTAAATAATCAAATTTGTATGATCACATAATCAATTAGGATCTCACTTGGTGAAGGCCACAGGACTGAAAATTAATGAATGTAACAATCGTGGGGTTCTCTCGCTTGGGCAAAAGACTGCCCTCCGTACTCTCTCCTCCATGACCCGGAAAATAATAAGTGGCTGAGTGGACGAGGAGTGTGTCAATTCGTTAGTAGGCAAATGGAAGAGTGCTTCCCCTCCTCGATAGCTTTTCATCGAGCATACTCATGTGTGTCCTCCCGCGGAAGACTTCTGCCACACCCACTTCGAGTCAGCTTTATTTTTTGTCAAAGGACAAAAACATGCACACGTTTAAAGACAATATGCTACTTATTGTTTTATCTAGAAAATGTATTGCACAACTAACTTAATTTGATCACTTTACACATTTATTTTAGTATCCACCTCTGTAAACGTCATTTGCCTAATGATGCGCGATTGGAGAAGGGCAGTCTCATTTCAAGCAAGCGCATTTCCATCCACATTCACTCTCCTCGCCGACTCTCCTCGATTAACTTGGATCTTTTTTCAAATTAGGCGAGAGATGACGCAGGGGGTGAGTAAATCTAATTGATAAAAGGCCCATGTATCTGTCACGAACACATACGGTCATGAGTGGGAACTCTACAGTCGTGGCCAAAAGTTTTGAGAATGAAACAAAAATTCATTTCCACCAAGTTCGCCGTTTCAGTGTCTTTAGATAATTTTGTCAGATGTTACTATGGAATACTGAAGTATAATTACAAGCATTTCATAAGTGTCAAAGGCTTTTATTGACAATTACATGAAGTTGATGCAAATGGTCAATATTTGCAGTGTTGACCCTTCTTTTTTCAAGACCTCTGCAATCCACCATGGCATGCTGTCAATTAACTTCATTTGCATGGCAAAGAAGGACTTTGCAATTAATGGCAATTCATCTGATCACTCTTCATAACTAACATTCTGGAGTATATGCAAATTGCCATCATACAAACTGAAGCAGCAGACTTTGTGAAAATAAATGTTTGTGTCATTCTCAAAACTTTTGGCCACGACTGTACAATTCACTTGAAAAGGGAAGGCAACCTGGGAAATATGCAAATAAGGCCTTGTCTCGGCAGTGTGTTAATTTACACTGAAAAGTGTGGACCCATATAGACACTGGTAGTGTTAAATGTAACACCCAGTGTTGATTTAACACTGGAGAATTTGCTGTGTAGTATGCAAAAGATCTGGGTTTCAAATACATAAAATAACAATCAAAAATGTTATCTGTGCCTGTTTGAACTTGCCTGGCTTAATGAACCAATAGAACAGGCACTTATCTGTGCCTGTTTGAACTTGCCTGGCTTAATGAACCAATAGAAAAGTCAAAACTGCAAATCCCGCCCTTCTGGCACTCCAGACAGACACTCAAGCAAACACTTAAAGTATTTGAAAGGATTTTTCAAGTATTTGAACACAGGTCTGTTATGCAGTTAACTGTTATAAGTGTTGGTCCTCTCACCAGGTGGCAGTAGAGTACAGCCAGGTTAACCAATGCTGTGGCCACACTGGGGTGTTTAGGTCCAAAACTCTTCTCCCTGATGTCCAGAGCCAGCTCATACAGAGGAACAGCCTTCTCCAGCTTCCCCTGGGCAACACAAACATCTCCCCTGTCAGCCTCACGAATCAGGATAACACACAAGCTACAAGCGAATAGAATTTGAGGCGAGTGAGGAACAAGAATTCTAGGTTAACTTTCAAACAGCAATGCACATAAAGTTACCAGACATGGGACGGTTGCACTCAGATTAATCCTACATCTGGAGTGGACTAAAAGCATTTGAATGTATACTTTAAACAATTTCAGTGGGGACCCCATTTTTTCCAGCAGAATTTCTGAGGAACCCATTTTTTTGGCAAGTATTTCTCACAACCCCACCCCAAGTCCAAAGACACCCCCCACACAGACACCAAGGGTCACAATCCCGACTTCGAATACCACTGCTTTAATGTATAACTTACTCTTTGTTTTTACGCTTTATAGGGTCTGTACAACAGCCCCACGTCCCATCTCCTAAACTCACCCTGCGTTTGTAGAGCATTGCCAGGTGTTTCAGGGTGTAGGCCAGGGAGGGGTGGTCAGGGGACAGGGCTCTCTTCCGGATGTCCAGGGCTCTTTCGTACATGTCCTCAGCGGTCTCGTACTCTCTCCTCTCAGTGTGTAGGGCCGCCAAGTTGTTGAGGGACTGGGCACAGTCGGGGTGGTCCGGCCCCAACACACGCTGACGCATCTCCAGAGAACGAGTCAGGAACACTTTGGCCGCCCTGGACACAGAGAGAGGCCTCGGTTCAAATACTATTTGAATTTTTTTTTAAATACTTTAAACGTTTCTAGTGTAGCTGGAGTAGCTAGCTAGTGAAATACATTCAAAAACAAATCAAATTGAAAACCATTGGTTAAACTTTACCTTCCTTCATTTGGCAATCAAATATAATAACAGCTGTAAAGTGGAGGGTTTGAAAAAGTGAATTAAGTAAGTAAGCCTTGCGTAAGCCAGAACAACGCATTAGGGCATAAACCTGCATGTACTGTACACCCCCTTGACAGGACGCTAGTCTATGGCAGGGCCTTACCCCCAATACATCTCCTTAAAGGACAACTCCACCCCAAAAAATATATATATTTTGGTATTTGTTTCATTAGTTCATTGTTGATAGTCCCAAAATGTGTTTCATGTCAGCAATCAAGTTTTCAAAATACAGAAATCTGGCCCACATGATGCAAAACGCAGCATCATATGTGACCTGTTTCAGGAAGCTAGGCGTATGTCGCACATCACTACTTCAAAATGATTGTTTCTGGAACATTCATGTGCCTTAATAACAAACTTGTACGACATTTGTAAATACAAATACAATTGTTGGCTTAGCCACGGAAAAAGGCAGGAACCTTCCCATTAGCAATGATTGGCTGAGATTAGGGCTGTGTCGGTCATGAAATTTTGTCAGCCGGTGATTGTCAAGCAAATAACTGGTCGGTCTCACGGTAATTGACCGTTAATGAACATAAACACATTTGGCATCTCCTGGCATCTCCTGGCTTCCAAACATAGCCTACAAGCCATTTAAAAAAAAGCCTACAAGCCATTTTAAAAAGCCTAATAAATCCATGTAATATAGTGATAAAATAATTGATATGTTTAAAGATAATGATTAAATAATTCCACTCTGAAAACGTAATTGTATGACATTTATTAGAATGATAAAACTATAATCTGATGTGTGCAGTTTTAGTCAGAATTAGAAAAAGGACCGTTTGTTCCTTTTTTAGTATGTAAGCAGGGTGCAAGTGTGAAACAAATGATAAGAGGAGCTATCGACAGATGAGTTGTACTACTGTGTTCAGGACATTCTGTTAGGCTTGCAGAAAAGTATGAAACACGTTGCAGATTAAAGAAACAATGTATCTGTGTAATGGGAAAACACAGACTGTCTGAGCAAGGCATAGTTTAAGATTTGAACTTGTTTGTGTGTGTTATAAAGACTGTGTTTGTATAATGGACTTCAGAACGTTCTCGGGAATAAACTGTACTAACCTTTCGCATAAACTGAGTCTTTGCCTAATTATTATTAAACCCATGGTCTTACAAACCTCGGGGATTGGTCAAAGCTAATGATTGTTAGTTATTATCATTGGGATTGAAAATTCTCATGACATATAGCCTACACCTTCACAATAAATCCAGTATTTATTTTAGACAGATCTAATGAAACATGATATGAAGAAAATAATAGCATATTATAGCATTGTCCTTAGCTTTACAAACAAAACAGAGTTAAAAGGGTTCTAGTCTGCCGAGAAGCGTCCATCCAGGTAGACGGTCAAGAGTCTAGCTACATTTTCAGATATTATACATTTCTAATTTTGTCAGAAAGATGTTTTTCATTGCAAGTTAAAGTGTACTGTTAGCTAGCTAGCGAACGTTAGCTTGCTGGCTCACTAACGTTAAGTGTATGATCTGTGTAGTAATATTATTTATATCTCAGAAAGCCATTTGCATTGCTAGTTATAGCCTAATGTTAGCTAGCTAGCTAACATTGAACCTAGTTGATTAGCTTTAGCTACAGCATTTCATGCATGGCGGTTAGCTATGACAATCAGTTTGTATTGCTAGTAGTATAATTTGGGATTATGGTTAATTGTTTAGCTAGCTAGCTACATGTCTAAACAAAAGACTCCACTTCGCCAGATGATTACATGACCCATCAAGTTAGCCAGGTGTGTCTGGGGGTGATTATGTGTACATTGGGGTGAACATGTCTAGACAATAGTGATGACTTAGATGTGGCTGGGAGGTGGTTAAACATTTCTTTCACATGATCCATCAATTTAGACAAGTGTGTCTGGTAGGGTTGTGCCGACATGGCCATACTCGTATTCCTAATTGTATCCGTAAATTGACAGTTGATAGTCATCAAATGATACTTGTGATCGAAAAAAACCCAGAAATGTTTTAATATGCGTAAATAGATCTTTTCAAAATACCTCCCTGCGCATTCTCACTGCGAAAAAAGCTGCAGATTAGGAGCAGCGAGCGGACGGCTGGGTGTGTGTGTGTCTGTGAGTGCTCAGTTTGCAGTCGGCAGCCAAGTTTGCTGTTAGTCAAAATGTGCATTAGCGTTTCATCTATTTTTACCACCCTTGCCCCACTTGTTAGATATTATGCACCTTGATAGCAAACGTCATCGCCATGTGACTTACATACTAGCAATCTAAATGAGCAGACCGAAAACATGCGAGGAAAAGTGATGAGGGTAAATGATGACGCGAGTGGACGGAGAAATACAGCTTCACTCTATCCAATCAGAGCAGCAGGATCAACGTACAGCCCCGCCTTTCTCTTTACAGACAGGTAAAATAGCCAGTTTAGTTATTTAGACCACGCACATGACTGACTTAAGTCACAGAGTTTCTAAAACATATTGTACTGACACATGAGAAATATGCATGCTGGCACCTAATCACAAAAAAAAGACTTGGATCATAATCGTATCCAGAAAATTGCTTATATCCGTTACGACACTCATTTTGTGTCAACTACTTGGTACAACCCCTAGTGTCTGGGTAAGCATCATCTAATAATTAGAAAATATTTACACAATATTTTTTGTCTGGACACTTTCTATTTTTGATATTGCTACTATGCAAATACCCAACTTTAACTGGAGTTTTCCCCTATTGTAGGCTACTATTTCGTACCACTTTTAGTCTTTAAATATTTGGTTGTATACTACAGTACCTTACTCACTCTGTTAAGCATATGGCCTCACATGTGAATCCTTAAAGAGATGGGTGGGGCTATATTAACAATGGACTAATGAAACAAATACCAAAAGATTTCCTTTAATGCTAAATGCCAAGCAGAGGCATCATATTTCACGGGTCCCATATTTAGGACCCTATAAATCTGTGATATTTTTTGCCTGATTCCATAGAGTTTTTTCCTAAATTTGATTTGCTCCTTTTTGTTTTTCCTGGTTTCTGTTTTTTTGGGAAAAACAACAACCTTTGATGTTTTAAGTCCACGACCATGTTTAAACCACTTTTGAGGTCTGGGAAAAATCGAATAATTTAGGATTTTGGGGTGTAGTTGCCCTTTAATGTAAGTGAGCACCAGCAAGAGACCATTGTTTGGTTAGCTATCAATATTTCTTTAGCGCTCATGTGATTGCAAAGTTTGCAAAACAAACGGCCACTGGATTGATGGAAATAATCATGATATCACTCTGCCGGGTAGGTGTAGACTACTTTGTATCCTTAGGTTATCTTTAGCGTCATCGTTAACAGCTACCTACACAAGGTGTAGATGTGTAAGGACTGACTCACTCCAGGTTGTTCTGGAGGTAGTAGAGGACTCCCAGCTCGTTGAAGGTCTTGGCACAATCTGCTGTGTCTTTACCCAGAGTCAGCTCCTCTAACTGGAGGGCCCGCCGACGCAGCAGAGTGAAGCCATACTGCAGAGATAGAGGCACGGTCAATTCACTATTAATGTATATACATTACACACAAGTACACATGAACACACACACACTAAAGCCATTTTGCAGAGAGAGAGTGTGTAATATGTGTAATATGTATGCATTAGATTTTTCATTTTAGGTGAAAATTGAAAAAAAGTGACCCAATCCTTAATTAAAGCACACACAAAAAAGCCATAAAGCAGGAGGGACAACCAACCATGCTAATGTGTCCTCACCATATGGCCTTTCTGGCGGGCAGTCTTTTGGCGAATCCTCACAGACCTCTTCCTCAATTTCTCGGCTTGCTCATACCTGTTAACAGATGACCCATCAATAACAAAGTAACTTTACTTGAAACAGGCCCACCCACACACCTCCCTTCACTCTCACTCACTCACTTGTTCTGCTTCTGGTAGAGCATGGCCAGGGAGTCCAGTTCGCGTGCGACACAGGCGTGGTCTGAGCCGTAGGCGTTCTCACTGATCTCCAGGGCCTGCTTGTAGAACTGCTCTGCATTGCCATACTTCCTCCACTGGACATAAACCCCGGCCAGCTGGTGTAGGGACAGGGCAACACTGGGGTGGTCCGGGTCCAGGGCCGTCTCCCGGATCTCCAGTGACCTCTGTAAGGGAGCTACCGCCTGGAGAAACATGGGTGGACGGACGGACACGTTTATCATGTAGTGTGTCGACAGCATGACAACATACAGTGTATTTCGGAAAGTATTCAGACCCCTTCCCACATTTTGTTACGTTACAGCCGTATTCTAAAATGTATTAAATATTTTTTTTCCCTCTCACTCCGACAGAGCTCGCGAGTTTCTCTGTGGAGATGGGAGATCCTTCCAGAAGGACAAACATCTCTGCAGCACTCCACCAATCAGGCCTTTATGTAGAGTGGCCAGATGGAAGCCACTCCTCAGTAAAAGGCACATGACAGCCAACTTGGGAGTTAGCCAAAAGGCACCCAAAGGACTCTCAGACTATGATAAAAAAAAAAAGATGAAACAAAGATTGAACTCTTCGGCCTGAATGCGAAGCGTCAGGACTGGAGGAAACCTGGCACCATCCCTACGGTGAAGCATGGTGGTGGCAGCATCATGCTGTGAGGATGTTTTTCAGCGGCAGGGACTGGGAGACTAGTTAGGATCGAGGGAAAGATGAACGGCACAAAGTACAGAGTGATCCTTGATGAAAACCTGCTCCAGAGCACTCATGACCTCAGACTGGGGCAAAGGTTCACCTTCCAACAAGGCAATGACCATAAGCACACGGCTTCGGGACAAGTCTACAAATGTTTTTGAGTGGCCCAACCAGTGCCGACTTGAACCTTGATCGAACATCTCTGGAGAGATCTGAAAATAGCTGTGTAGCCAAGCTTGTAGTGTCATACCCAAGAAGATTTGAGGCAGTAATCGCTGCCAAAGGTGCTTCAACAAAGTACTGAGTAAAGGGTCTGAATACTTATTATGTACATTTGATATTATTTTTTATTTTGAATACATTTGCAAAAATGTCTAAAAACCTGTTTTTGCGTTGTCATTACGGGGTATTGTGTGTAGATTGATGAGGGGGGGGGGGGGACAATTTAATCCATTTTAGAATAAGGCTGTAATGTAAATAAATGTGGAAAAAGTCAAGGGGTCTGAATTACTGTCACGTACCCATAGATCAGAAATCCCCATTTCAAATCAATGGGTCTGTACTGGGTGGGCTGGCGGTCATTTTACTACCCACTTTCTACGCACATACCTGACTGAGCAGGCCCAAGTCTTTGAGGAAGCGACCCAGTGTCTCATACAGGTTGCCCAGCCTGATCATGCTGTCCTCACTCGCACAGCTCTTCTCATAGTGCTTCAGAGAGTCAAAGTACTCAGTGGCCATGGAGCTCTTGTCTTTGCCCACATACTGCCAGTAGGCCAGCAGCTCGGAGAAATGGCCCCTAGGAACACCAACAGACATATCAGAACTTTAATTGATGTTTATGGTTCCTGTTGATCTCATGTATTGCACATTTTGAGTCAAGGTGAAGTCTGTGCACAGATCAATCACCGATACAAATGCCAAAAAACATAGGAGAATATACTACTACCCAGACCAAGTCAAAACCAAAAGACACAGAAAGTAAACAGTAGAATGGCAAACAGTCTCATTGTTATATAGAAGTCTGACCTCTTGTAGAGGTTCTGGGAGACAAAGAGGTTAAGGAGGCTGAGCTGCAGCTTGGCCCTGTCCTCCTGCTGCTGGAGTAGCCAGGGCAGCTCGTCTGCCACCCGCCACGTTACCCTGTCCTGACTGAACACACACACACACACGTTAAATTCACACCAACACTTATTGTGTCGTCAAAGATGAACTCCAGTCACTATTGCTAATATTAATTCTATGATATAACATGATGCTGGCCATGTTACTAGTGGTTGGCCAGACCTGAGTTGCTGGCTGAAGTAGTGGATGAGCTTCTCTCTGTAGGCAGGAGAGCAGGTCCCTCCATCCATAAACTCCAGCCGGACGGCCTCCGCGGCCTAAAGCACAGAGACGGCGTCAACAGAAAGCCAGTGTGAAGCCTCTCACTTACATTTAACATAATTGAGTTTCAGAGTCGGAGAGATTATTACTCACGCGCACACACACACACACAAACTGTTGCCAGTGGACCAAACAGGGAGATTTCAATGCTCTCATCCTATAGTGTTTGTAGGGGAGACCGAAAGCTAACCTGTAGGTGCTGGAACCTGATGAGTCCACAGCCCAGGCCTACAATACAGAGTCTCTGTAGGGTGTAGAGGAGGGAGGAGAGGACAGGCAGGCCCAGGTCTGGAAACACCGCCAGCACCTCTGACTCACTCACACCGTTGTGACTGGCACACACCAGACACAGCATCTGAGGGAGGGAATCAACACACACACACACACACACACACACACACACACACACACACACACACGAAGGAAAGCAGAACAGATAATCAGCTTCAACATTCTTGGGAAAACCCTTGATGTCACATTCTAAATAAAAGGCATGTGAAACTATTCCGATGGTTAGTGGTACCACAGAATGTCCCACCCCCTGCCAAATGCAGTTAGGTTAAGGTATTGGCGGGTAACAATGTCTATTTCACCAGCCATGTTGGCGGGTGGTCAATTTACAGGGCTCTACAGTAAGAGCATTACATCATCTGATTCAGAGGGGTTGGGTTAAATGTGGAGTTGAAGGCATTCAGTTGTACAACTGACTAGGTATTAAAAATAGTAAAGTCCAGTATGAGCGCACATGTGCGGGTTAGGTTTATAAAAATGCTGCAGTAGCTGTTTTCAAAGTATTTCTGCTGTTTTGTTTCATAGCTGCTAATTGCACAAATAAATTGGAATCCTGGATTCCACCTCGCACAGAAACAATGCCTGGCATGGGAGCTGTGCGCAATGAGTGAAGTTCTGATAGATTCATTTTTGGAGGCATAAAAGTTGGTCTAATTTACAAAGTGAGACTTTGACCTCATGCTTCTTGGCTATTTACATTGTTTTGTTCACAAGTTGGGTAGTTTTTCAACGTTAGTTTGAGTCTGCTGCTTCAACGAAGTGACTTCCTAGTCAGATCCCAAATCTCACACACACACACACACACACGTGACAGGACTCAAGTGTCCCCGATACATTTACATGAAGATTTGAGTAATTTAGTAGACGCTCTTATCCAGAGCGACTTACATTAGTGAGTACATACATTATTATACTTTTGTCGTACTGGTCTCCCGTGGGAATCGAACCCACAACCCAGGCGCTGCATGCTCTACCACAGTAACCTCCCGCCCTTAAAACGGGCCAGCTGAACATTTTGTCTCTGATATTCTGTTAATTAAAAGACTCGGGTCACAAACAAAATTCTATGAAATTGAGCATTATACCACATTACTTCTTACTAATAAATGTATTGTTTTAGAAACATTTCCAAGCATGGTCATCTGTTTGTGTTTTTTGATGTAATTATGGTAAAAATCTGAGTGGCTGGCATTTAAATTAAAAACGTTTTTATTTTATTTTTTTAATCTACCTGGCCCAGTGGCTGGTGGACCAAAAAGTACATTTTAGGCCCTGGTCTTCATCCCAAATTGCATCCTATTCCCTATATTATGCACTACTTTTGACCATGTACTTTTTTCTTCTTTCACCCCCCCTCTTTTCGACCCAATTTTTCATATCCAATTACGATCTTGTCTCATTGCTGCAACTCCCCAACGGGCTCGGGAGAGGCGAAAGTCGAGTCATGCGTCCTCCAAACCGCGCTCCTTAACACCCACCCGCTTAACCCAGAAGCCAGACGCACCAATGTGTCGGAGGAAACACTGTTCAACTGACAACCGGAGTCAGCCTGCAGGCGCCCAGCCCCCCACAAGGAGTCACTAGAGCGCGATGAGCCAAGTAAAGCCCCCCAGCCAAACCCTCCCCTAACTCGGACAACGCTGGGCCAATTGTGCACCGCCCTATGGGACTACCGGGCACGGGCAGATTGTGACACAGCCTGGGACCGAACCCAGGTCTGTGGTGATACCTCAAGCACTGCCTTAGTGCCTTAGACCGCTGCGCGTTGAAATGCAACAACGTTGCTGAGAATTTTCTTGCACAGCCGGAAATGCAAACCTGTAGTGTATTTGAGTTTCAAAAAGGCTTCTAAAGTTTGTAATTTCTACAGAAATTTCAGACTAGATTTGCCCTAACAAAAAATGTATCAACCCCTACAAAAATGTCCATTGATTATAGTCCAAATAATAATTCACCTTTCCTGTTGCTGCAGGATTATTTTCCTGCTGTTGCAAATGAAGATCCTACATCTGCAGTGGTGAAGGACCGTGATGGTCCCTTACCTCTCTCATGACGTGTCTCTCCCCGTCTGTGCTGAGAGAATCTAACGCCACCTTGAGGCCCAATCTGTACAGAGACATGGTGTCCTGACACAGCAGACACTGCTCTAGAGTCCTCTCCAACGACCAGGCACACCTACAGCTGGGACACAACGCAACACATCTATAGACAATACCACACACACACACACACACAAAGAGACACGCCCACACACACACACACACACAAAGAGACACGCCCACACACACACAGTTTACTCACTTGGTGATCATCTTGGCTAGCAGGGTGACATACAGGGAGTTACATGTGGATGCAGAGCGACAGTGTCTCTCCAGTTTCTTATCCTGTTGAACGGACAGACGCTCAGCCACCGTTTGACACACACAGATCCTCTCGTCATGGGAGTTAAAAGGGGGAAGTGCAGTATTCTACTAATTGATGTTAGATGGTTCCCCACCCGGAAAGTAGTCAATGAACCAGAATAAACTGTAATCCATGGTTTGATTCTTTTGAAAACAGCCACTACAAACTTCAGCTAATTTTAAACACCGCTAGCTAATAATCTAAATGGGAGTGATGGGGGCATGCGGTGCCTGTTAAAAATTGCATGGTCAAATAAACTCAATTATTTGGTTTGATGTACATTACTTAAAAGGTGATTTGGCCTTTTCTTTTTTACACTGAACTTCCAGTAGTAACAAAGTGATATCAGTTGAACACCCACCTGGTCTTTAGTGAGTTTGACGTCAGCTGCCAGGCACTCTGTGTTGATGACACTCTTCACCTCTCTGGGGTTCAGGGGGTCCAGGTGGAGGGTGGGCCACAGTCTGGAAAACAACAGTCATATCACACAATCACTATTAGGCCACAATACATAGGCATTACACAGGAACCTTATATCATACCCCAAAATACATAGGCACTACATAGGCAACACAATACATATCTATGACATTATACATAGGTGTACCTTCTTCCAGGCATTACTCAGGCACTACATTAGCATTACATATGTTGACATAGGACTGATCTGGAGTCATTTTGTATGGACTAACTGACAAATTGTGTACTCTACCTCCAGGCCTGGGGACAAGTCTCCACGTTGACAGACACCACCACTCTGACGTTGACCGGCAGGGGGTCAATCAGCCACTTCATGTGCCTCTCTGCTTGCTGAGGGAAAATACAGTAGAATATCAAAAGATACAAACCTCAGAGTAACAAACTGACCTGTTAACTGACAATATCAAAACAGGGACATCTGGGGACATTCTATGTGCCGTAAATGTTAATTACACGTTGCTAAAAACACATCCAATATTTACAGTATCTGGCTAAATGATTCGAAAACCCGTGTAAAAAAAAAAAGAAAAGTGCATTTCAAAGTTACAGACATTTCAGTGTTCCCGAACGACCTCCATCCCCCGACGCGTTCGCCTCTCTACGGTCTTACTGTGGCAGTAGCCTAGTACCTGTATCTGGTCAATGGAGTCGATGATGATGATGATGTTGCCTTGGTGTCTGGAAGACAGTCTCTCTAGCCAGCGAGGGAACTCCTCGAGGATCTTGGAGGGGTCCATGGATAACCCAGAGATGGACCAGAAATGCTGCAGCAGCTTCACAGTGAGGCGTTTAATAATGAGTACAGGCTCAGAGCTGGTGGAAAGAGGTCGCCCCACAAAATGGTACAGGAACAACGTGTTGGGGGAGTGTTTCTGCTGCAGCTCAATCCTGGAGGAAGAATTGAGTTGATTGATTATTAAAACACTTAAGGTCAAATAATGTAAAAGGTCGTTTTTAAATGGATAATGGCTGAGCTCTTACCATTTGGACAGCAGGAGAGACTTCCCAGAGCCGGGTCCCCCTGATACCAGCAGTGGAGGGGTGGGAGGAGGGGCTGCCACCATGTCATTCAGACGATCTATGTACTGAGGACAGAGCATGACATCACCCGTCATGCAGAAGCTCCTCTCAACCCACACAAGCAACCGTTATTACTAAAGTTAACACTCATCTATTACACTTTATCACTGCTAGTCATCATTTGGAATATTCCACCTGAAAAGGGATATTTTACTCAAAAACGTATATTTGAGTATTTTGTTGATTTGTCCACTGGTAACGCATTCCAAAGTTTTCAAAAAAGCGCATGTTCAGTACAGAGGAGAAACCGTGACGATGATATGCAAACTCAACAACGAGTAAAATAACCCTTTAGTCACAAAATCCTATAAATAAAATCATGCCTTCCTACTGAGCTAGAGAGAGAGAGACCCACCTTCTGGAAGCCCAGTTGAGCTGCGGCGCTGCAGGCTTGCTGATAGGCCTCGATCTGCTCCTGCTCATCATGCAGGTCCCACAGCACGTCCCCTGAATCCTCCTCGCGCCCCTCGTCTATCCCCGAATCCTTACCGTCCACGTCGCTGCCCTCCAAACCCAGCAGTTCCTGTCAGAGAGGGAGGGAGAGAGACAAAGGTATACTACACTCTTAGAAAAAAGGGTTCCAAAAGGGTTCTTCTGCTGTCCCCATAGGAGAACCCCTTTGGGTTCCATGTAGAACTTTCCGTGGAAAGGGTTTTAACATGGAACCCAAAAGGGCTACCTGGAACCAAAAAGGTTCTACCTGGAACTAAAAAGGGTTTTTCAAAGGGTTCTCCTATGGGGACAGCTGAAGAACCCATTTCAGGTTATTTTTTCCCCACCTAAGAGTGTATCTAGTATAGTGCACTACTTTTGACCTGGCCCCCTAGGGTTTGTAGGCCTACCTGTTTGATTACTTTCTCCAGCTGAGTATAGATCATAGACGCTCCTTCCTCTGGGGAGCCACCATGGTCCACTACCTATGAAAGTGGCACAGCGGTATAATAGCCAGGCTATAGGACATTCATACACCATGGAATCTTCACTTCTGATATTGCCATAAAACACAATACGACAATTTCTGCCAGTAGAACAAATCAATCTTTGCGTATCACAAACACAACACCCAGCCAGTTCCTTATTCTACCCCTCTGTATATGTATGTATACATAGTGGAATGAATACCATATATTTAATATATGACATATAACATATGAATATCTGGAACTGGCATACTCAGCTCAAGATTTTCAGGTGTTGGGGCAGAAGGTTAGTGGGTAGAAGGTAGTGTTTAAAACTGTTTGGCCAGTAACCGAAAGGGCGCTGGTTCGAATCCCTGAGCTGACTAGGTGAAAAATCTGTTGATGTCCTTTTGGGAAATTTATATCAAATTTGATTTGTCACGTGCCGAATACAACAGGTGTAGTAGACCTTACCGTGAAATGCTTACTTACAAGCCCTTAACCAACAATGCAGTTCAATAAACAGAGTTCAGGAAATATTTACTAAATAAACTAAAGTGAAAAAAATATATATATATGTTTTCCGAAAGTAACAAGAAAATGACAAAACAATAACGATGCTATATACAGCGTGTACCGGTACCGAGTCAATGTGCGAGGGTACAGGTTAGTTGAGGTCATTTGTAAAGTGACTATGCATAGATAATAAACAGTGAGTAGCCTTTGAAAATGTTTTGAGCCTTCCTCTGACACCGCCTAGTATATAGGTCCTGGATGGCAGGAGGCTTGGCCCCAGTGATGTACTGGGCCGTACGCACTAACCTCCGTAGCGCATTACGGTCAAACGCCAAGCAGTTGCCATACCAGGCGGTGATGCAACAGGTTAGGATGCTCTCGAGCAAGGCACTTAACCCTAATTGCTAAATGTTGTGTTTGCCATACGCAAAGATAGATTTGTTCTATTGATTTCATTACTGACATAGGCCAGTGAAGGAGGAGAGAGTAAAAGGTAGGAAGGAATTGCAAGTCAGAAAAGCAATGGGTTGGATTCTAACTCATGTCGACTCTGGTATACATGTGTGCCGCAGACACTAACCGTTGGACCACACAGACCACATCCGTATGCCATTGGCTACCTTGACTTTGGCTGCCTTGTCTGCGGCGTTGACCCGCTCCAGCAGTTGCCTGGTGGGGCCGCTGAGAGGGTGGTCCTCCACAGTCCTGAGGTAGAGTACCAGGGGATGACCGTCTGGGTTCTTCACAAAGGCCTCCTCCGCATCCTCCAACACACAACTACACACGCACAGAGAGAGTAACACACTATAACCTGTTAGAACATGTTAGAACATGCTATAGCCTATAACAGCAGCACTTCACATCACTTTAACCTGGTAGTGCAGAAGAGAGGGAGCCACAGAGAAACTCAAGAGGTTGCCCTGCCTGCTTAGCAACGAAACCGAAGGGTGTGCAACTGTGGGTCAAAATAGACGGGGTTGGCTTAGATTGTAGACCGCATGTAAACTATATTTTGTCTCTAATATTTATTTAAATGAGCAATTGTTGTCTATAAAATACATCATTACAGTTGCTGGTTAGCTAGCTAGCAAATTGTAGCCATATTAGCATTGTTGTGACATCAGTCAAAACACCTAAAAACAAACATGTTATCAGAACAAGACGAAACGAGTCACCTACGATTCCCCACATGGCAGCGTCTTTTCATTGTTGCTAGTTATCTGACCAACCAGAATCACAACACACTGCCTTCTGCCCCGTTGAAGCGGGTGCATTGTTTCATGACGTTGTCAGCAGTACGTGGTCAAACAGTAGTTATACAGGGAACCACTGACCTAGTGATGGAGGATTTAAGAAGGAGCACACACACAGAGCTCCGCTCCATCTCCTGTCTGCGTTCCAGGGCATAGGAGGCTGCACTCTCCTCAGGGAAACAGATGTTCAGGTAGAAATGGCCCAGCCCCTCACACAGACTCCGCAGCCTAGGAGAGTAGCTCTGGGAAGGAAAGGAGACAGAAATGAGATAGGAAGAGAAAGGAAGAGAAAGAAAGAGAGAGAAGTGAAGAGAGATGTGTTATATAGCTAGATAAAAAAGTACTTAAGGGTGAATTCATTGTGGGGAAGTAAATTAAGCTAGCGCGGTAGACGCTAGTACTTTTCAGACCCGGCTAGTAGAAAATGTGAGAATATGACACAGATTTTGGAACCTTGGCTAGTAGAATTCCAAGCTGGTCTACGAGTCGAGCTGGTCAGTGCCCCAAATCCTTAAAGGGATAGGTCACCTGAAAACATTTGAGTGAACTATCCTTTCATTTCAATCCCTGGTGTACCAGTACCTGGGTGAAGATGTCCAGCTCAGCCTGTGTCTCCTGGGTCGAGATCAGGTAGCAGCGCACCGTGTTGCTCCATAATGCCTGGGACACGTGAGGAGACACCTGCAGCAGACTGGCCACAGCAGCATCCCAGTCATCTGAAAGATACACACACATAATACTAATACTATATAGTGTACACACACACACACACACACACACACACACACACACACACACACACACACACACACACACACACACACACACACACACACACACACACACACACACACACACACACACACACACACACACACACACACACACACACACCCTCTGCCAATTACTTTTCAACAAGCTTGCAGCAATTAACCCACTTGAACACAAAATGGCCGATAGCACTAACCCACCCCATAGTCTTTGTGTTCCAAGTGTATGACCACATAGTCGCTAAGATTCTGTACCAGTTGTGTGGAGTGGCCTAAACAATAGCTTTCACCCTCTAAAGAACACGTTTATATACACAAAACACATACAGTATACAACCAGCTGAGACACCAAGGCTCAAATACATACAACTGTGTAAAGATCAAACCCTTGCTTGCTTACCTCTGCTGACATTGGCAAATGGGCCCTCCACATCGCACAAGCTGTGAGCAAACTCTGGTCCTCTGAATGTCTGCTGCAGTTGCATCATGCTGCCCATAGAGGGCTCACTGCCCAGCACTCCACCACCCCAGTAATCACACGGAGTCCCTGCAGCTTGAGACAGGCAAATTACAGACGACTACGTCAGCTTTTTGAGTAACTGACGTTTGAGGAATTGAGACGATTGTGAAGCGTTACTTGGTTGATACTTTGACAAGTTTTAAGTAAACTGTTCAGCAATTTTGGTAAAATCTGGATTTTTTAATAGTTTAATTGCACTATTCGTTTCCCCATTTGACTGCATTGAGCTACTGGATGCTGGAATTGCCATATTCATTCCTATGGGGCCCTGCATGTGTGAGATGCAGGGTGGCCTTCAAGATAAAACGAATGTCGGCTGTACTCAGTAGATCCCCTGCGACGAACGGTGGCGATTCAACATGTAGAATTTGTGGGAAATGGGGAGAAAAAAAAAGACACCCGCTGCTTTTAACCGTTCGTCGGCACAATCTGTTTTGTCCTTTACCTGTGACAGTGGTGTGGTTGTCATCGTCATCCGAGTCGTCCGGGTCGTACACCATGATGCCCTGAGCTTGCAGCTGCTGTAGCTTGGCCTCCAAGTCCCTCTTGGCTCGCAGCAGGTCCTGGATCTCCTTCTCTTTGGTCTCCCGGAAGATCTGACATTTAGAGAAGATTCTTGTAGTTTTAAAAAAATATATATGTTAAGGTATTTAACAATTTTCTTGAACAGATAGAGAATGATAGTGGGGAAAGAAAGAGAAAGGTTGAGTCGAAGAGCAGTAGGCCGGATTTGAATCTGTGCCGACACCGTAGACGTGTGTGCTGGAGGCTACGGCATTACCGCTAGACTAGCCAGGCCACAGGGGAGAATGTTATGGTTTCATAATGATGAGCCGTAGGTTAAGTAGCTGACTTGAGATCAGAAGGTTGCCGGTTCAAATCCCAGATGGAACATCACACTAGGGTATTGTTACCCCCTACTCTCTATTATGTGCCCTACTGTGTGTTTGCCTGGGAGTAACAGCTATCTATTGGGGATACCTTAAACTGCCGTTTGACTTTGTCCCTGTCGTGCTCAAAGGTGGCGGCTCTCTCCATGGCTTGGTACTTAGCCTCTAGGGCACTCTCCTTCTCTCTCAGGATCTTTTGGTAGGTCTTCTGCAGAGCCTGGAAGAAACGTGATGATCATCACTGTTAGTGACAAGTAGTACAATAAGATGCCATGGCCAGGGAAGACCTGATCCTAGATCAGCACTCTTATTATGAGATGCTTGATACACGGCCCCTGAACTGGACTCTTGATAGAGGAAATCAAAAGACAGGCTATTGTCTACCTACCTTGCCCATGCATTGTAAAAGTTATGGGCCTGTATTCACAAAGAATCTCAGAACAGGGGAATCTTAAGACTCTGATCTAGGATCAGTTGTGCATTTTAGATCAGAATGAATAAGATGAGGCTATATGGACAGAAGGTACATTTACATCACATTTTAGTTATTTAGCAGACGGTATTATCCAGAGCGACTTACAGAGTGCATACATTTTCATACTTTTTCGTACTAAATGTCAACCCTTTTTAAACAGTGGCCCTGCTCTCACCTGCAGCTCAGCTCTCAGCCTCTTGTTCTCCTCGTCCAGCTTGGCCTCCTTCTTCTGCATGGAGGTGATCTCATTGTTCTTGCTAACCCGGAAAATCTCATACTCCTTACGGAGCCGTTCGTATTCGGCGGTGTACTCCAGGTCCACAGAGCCTGTGGATTTGAAGCTGGCTCCAATTACCCTGGGCCCTCGGCGAAAGGAGCTCCGCAGGAGGCGGGCTTTAGGTTTGACCTCCACAGGTATCTCACAGGCCTCCCCACCCTCGCCCCCATACGCATCCTCTATCACCTCCCCAGGGCTCACCAGGGAGGAGGCTGTACCCATGGTGATGGTGGCTCTGGACCAGGCACTCCACAGTGGCCTTACTGAACTAAACCTTCCGGATGGTCATTCCTGCTCCTAGGGATGAAGCCAGTGATTGGCATGTCATTGGCTGCAACACGCAGGACGGGGAGTGATGACCGAAAAAGTATGTCTTAGCGAGCTAGCTAGCAACCCAATAAATAAAGGGATAATGAATGCATATGGTGGGGATATATTATAGTAACCGATAATGCACGTGACCAAATGTAGCAACAACAACAACAAAAATAGAAACTGCTTGCCAGTGAATGTGACAACATTTACGTTTGCATTGATTTTAACTCTGGTCCAGGGCGCAACAACATCTCGCGCTGAAACTTCGCTTCTGGTCACGACCTATTTTTAGTATGCGACACGTAGCTTTAACATAACGTTAACGTTAGTTACATCAGTTTTAATGATGCTATCTAACATTAGATATCTCGTTAGCTAGCTAACGGTACCTAACATTACCTGTTATTGCAAGAACGGGTGAGACGAAGATGGAGCCAGATGTGACTGGCTTGCACAGACATTATGGACTGTCTATGGCACGTACCTAGCTAACGTTAGATAGCAATACTATTTAGCTCTTATGGACCTAGCTATATTTCGAATAGTTGGCTAGCATATTGAATGATTCCGATTGCTTTTTTCGAAAGGAGTCCAATAAATACTCACACACAGCTATCCCCGTGGCGTAGCTTCTTCCTGGCTGCCCTGGTAACAAGATATCCTCCCTACGGGTCCTCACCGAAGTCAAAGTAATTTGCGAATCACCCCCCCTAAAAAAATATCTCAAGGTTGTATCCCAAACACAGAAATACCTCAGGCTTCTGCTCAGGCTCACTGGGTGGATACATTAGGGAGGCTGTTCATTCGGAAAGAATACAGTTTTCTGGCATCTTTTTATGTGATGGTAATACACACTATTTGGAAGAATGTAATAAATTGCCCCAGACGGCATCCCTAGCCGCGTCTTCAGAGCATGCGCAGACCAGCTGGCCGGAGTGTTTACGGGCATATTCAATCTCTTGCTGTTCCTACGTACTTGAAAATGTCCACCATTGTTCCGGTACCCAAGAAAGCAAAGGTAACTGAACTAAATGACTATCGCCGCGTAGCACTCACTTCTGTCATCACGAAGCGCTTTGAGAGACTGGTCAAGGATCATATCACCTCTACTTTACCTGACACCCCCCCAATAGATCCACAGACGATGCAATCGTCATCACACTTCCCTATTCCACCTGGACAAGAGGAATACCTATGTAAGAATGCTGTTCATTGACTATTGCTCAGCATTCAACACCATAGTACCCTCCGAGCTCATCATTAAGCTCGAGGCAATAGGCCTGAACCGCGCCCTGTGCAACTGGGTCCTGGACTTCCTGATGGGCCGCCCCCCTAGGTGTTGAAGGTGGGAAACAACACCTCCACTTCGCTGATCCTCAACTCTTGGGCCCCACAAGGATGTGTGCTCAGCCCCCTCCTGTACTCCCTGTTCACCCATGAACAGGCGTGACCACACCCCTCCAACTCAATCATCAAGTGTGCAGACGAGACAAACGGTTGTAGGCCTGATTGCCAACAATAACGAGAGCCTACAGGGAGGAGGTGAGGGCCCTGGGAGTGTGGTGCCAAGAAAATAACCTCTCACCCAGCATCAACAAAACAAAGGAGTAGTTCAGGAAACAGCAGGGAGCAAGCCCCTATCCACTTTTAGGGGACCGCACATCACTGACGATCTGAAATGGTCCAACCACATGTAACAGTTTAGCTTCCGTCCCGACCCGGGCTCCCTCTGCACACATCAACAACAGTCACCCACGAAGCATCTTAACCCATCGCTCCACAAAAGCTGTGGCCCTTGCAGAGCAAGGGGAACAACTACTTCAGGTCTCAGAGCGAGTGACGTCACCTGATTGAAACGCTATTAGTGCGCACCACCGCTAACTAGCTAGCCATTTCACATCAGTTACACTCACCCCCCTTTTTGACCTCCTCATTTTCCGCAGCAACCAGTGATCCGGGTCAACAGCATCAATGTAACAGTTTAGCTTTCGTCCGTCCCCTCGCCCCGACCCGGGCTCGGACCAGGGACCCTCTGCACACATCAACAACTGACACCCACGAAGCATCGTTACCCATCGCTCCACAAAAGCAGAGCAAGGGGAACAACTACTTCAGGTCTCAGAGCGAGTGACGTCACCCTATTGAAACGCTATTAGCGTGCACCACCGCTAACTAGCTAGCCATTTCACATCAGTTACACACACAGACAGTGTGGTGAAGAAGGCTCAACAGCGACTCTTCAACCTCAGGAGGCTGAAGAAATTTGTCTTGGCACCTAAAACCCTCACAAACTTTTACAGATGCACAATTGAGAGCATCCTGTTTGGCTGTATCACTGCCTGGAACGACAACTGCACCGCCTGCAACCGCAGGGCTCTCCAGAGAGTGGTGCGGTCTGCCCAACGCATCACCAGAGGCAAACTACCTGCCCTCCAGGACACCTACAGCACCCGATGTCATAGGAAGGCCAAAAAGATCATCAAGGACAACAACCACCCGAGCCACTGCCTGTTCACCCCGCTATCATCCAGAAGGCGTGGTCAGTACAGATGCATCAAAGCAGGGACCGAGAGACTAAAAAACAGCTTCTATCTCAAGGCCATCAGACTGTTAAATAACCATCATTAGCACATTAGAGGCTGCTGCCCATAGACTTGAAATCACTGGCCACTTTACAAATGGAACACTAGTCACTTTAATAATGTTTACATATTTTGCATTACTCATCTCATATGTATATACTGTATTCTATCCTATTCTACTGTATCTTAGTCTATGCCACTGACATTGCTCGTCCAAATATTTATATATTTTTAATTCCTTAACTTTATATCTGTGTGTATTTTCGTGAAATTGTTAGATATTACTGCACTGTTGGATCTAGAAACACAAGCATTTCACTACACCTGCAATAACATCTGCTAAACACGTGTATGTGAAAAATAAAATTGTATTTATTAATTTAGCCAAAAAGTTTAATAATAGGCATACCATATGCCTACACTACAATACAATAACAGCAATGGTAAAACAACTTAGAAATAAGATTCATTTTCATACATATAGGTCTACCAACCATTATTTTTAATAAGATATTTGCATGTAGCCTTTATTGCACAACTCCACAATGAGATCATACTGTAGGATTCAACACTGTACATTGCCATTGTAATATTAAATAGTAATTGAATCACTGCAAGCATTCACTTGTACTGGTCTCAGAGCAGGAGGAGTGCTGATCTAGGATCAGTTTAGCCTTAAAAAAAAAAAAAAAGGATTATGTACCGGCGAGACCTGATCCCAGATCAGGTTGTGGTTGGCTGGTCCGCTCTCCTGTCTCTACAGAACAGCTGCAGCAGTATACTTTGATAAGTACTTGCCATAAAAAAGTACATAATAGGATCCAAAGCTCCACTCAAACAGGTTAGTGCGGAAGTGACTCGGTTGGCTAGTGCCAGAGCCTCAATGGACGCAGTTTCCATGTCGCTATGAGTGTGTCTCTCAATGTAGATGAAACGGTTCAAGTGATAGGGCACAAAAGCAACCAGGAAGTTCACCATGATGAGAAGGATCATCCTGATGGCCTTGTCTCTGATCGAGCTTCCCTCCTGTTGCTCGATGCCCTTCAGTTTCAACAGGATTAAAATATAGGATACCACTATAGTGACCAGAGGAATACTAAACGCCACCATGGTTGACACCAGTGCATTGGGAGAAGTCTTTTCCAAGTACAGCTGATTACACATGATCACGGTTGTGTTGTCAACCTGAATCATCGTTTGTTTTTTGGAGAATAGCAAGGGAGCCATAGACACAGTCACTGTGACCCACAGGATTACCACTACCACTCTGGCATATGAAGCCTTCCTCATTGACCGTGACCTGAGCGGTAGGACCAGGGCCAAGAGGCGGTCCAGGCTGATGCAGGTCATGAAGTAAAGACTGCAGTACATGTTGAGGTAGAAGAGAAACCCCACCAGGCGACAGGGGACCTCTCCAAAGGGCCAGTGGCTGTCTGAGAAGTGGTAGACCATCCGCATGGGCAAGATCAGCACGTAGGAGACATCTGCTATGGCCAGGTGCTTTAGAAAGAGCTTGGAGGGTGAGGTGTCAGCCTGACGACAGAACACCCACAATGCCAAGGTGTTGCCAGGCACGGCGACCACAAAGACCAAGATGTAAAAGCTAGCAAACAGGATGTTCTCATGGTGGGAACCTTTGGTGTAAAAGCCATGTCTCGCTTCCTCAGTGTAGTTCATCATTATTTGGTTGTCTCTTTGCCTAGAGGACGTAGCAAAGACACAAAGAGAAAAGAAGACACTGTAGTCTACATGATAACAGCACAGGGTCTAAGATTGAGAGAGGGATCCCTGCAGTTGTACACACAAAAAAAATTGCTTCCTCAAGGGTCCTTTGGAAAGGTTGATGGTCCTACATGGAACCATACTGACCAAAAGAACCCTTCAATGGTTCTTTGCAGTTAAAACAAATGGGGTTCTTTCCTGTTTTGGTTAAATGCAGGGTCAGCGGGCTCGTTTGAATATTTTGGGGCGTGAATTGAGCACAGCTTTTTTTTGTGCAACCATGAGTGAGTGTCATTCCATCAAATCTGTTGTTTTACACTATTACATGTTATATATGACCATGGCCAATGATTGTGTCTTGTGAAAGACTCACAAATGTCCTTATGTCAATTGAGAACAGGTGACTAAGTCAGTAGGACTCAATTCTCTCAGGGACCAGAGCTAGCACACCTGTTTCACCTTGTTCATTAACACAATTATAAAACCTATGGAACTTTAACAATATGACTATTTAACCAGAATAATAAAAAACCCCGGTGTGGTTCTACAAAGAACATTAGAGATTGAGAAATGTTCTTTACATAACCATTATCCATAAAAGGTTCAGTAAAGAACCATAAAAAAATATTATATTTTGCCCCAAAAAGGGTTGTAACCATAGTGGAACCCTTTTTTGGTGATATATGGAGCCTTTTTTAATGGTTCTATGTAGAACCGTATGAACATGTTTTTATAGAACCTTAAAAAAAGGGTTTTAGTGTGTACTAGTGAGTTGTGAATGATTCTGTCGTTACACATAACTGTGGTTTCATTTGTGAAGTCTACATTGTATCATATAACCCAAGCCTGTGTATCTCATATGGCACCCCGTTGCTATGCAGTGCACTACTTCTAACCAGAAGCCTATGGGGAATAGGGTGCCATTTGGGACATAACTCAAGTGATTTTTTTTTTTAGCATCAACAAGAGGTACATAGGAAATATAGCCTTCCTGTAGCAAATATAGCCTTCCTGTCACTCACACAGATCTAACCGTTTCAAAAACAGAATAGGGTGGTTATCTGTAGAGAACTAAATGAGAACTACGAGAGGAACTGATTCAAAATGGGGGTTATTTGAGTGATACGAGACATGTACATTGTGTATGACAGAGATGACGTGCAATGTATGTATGTGTAATACACACACACACACATAGTGTGTAATAACCTGTGTCTATTTTTGTACACAGCAGTACTGTGCGTCTCAGACAATTTCTCCTTGGGGACATTTAGAGTTAATCCTATCCTATCCTATTACGAGTGCTAGCCGATAAATAAAAGTTCATTTCTCCAGGTGTACACAATTGACAAAAAAGCATTTTAGGTGAGAGTGGGGTAAGTTGAGTCACCATTGTTTCTAGGAAACCATACACAAGATGAATCATTTGAACCAAATATTTAGGGAGAGGTCATTATTTCCATATAGTCTGTGAAAGAAGAAACCACATGGGAAAAGTTGTACGCAAGTTAGGTCCAATTTGAATCCGGTCATGTGCGGCTGCGCTCTGAATGGATGATTACTTGGGTGCTGTCAGCTGTAGGGAGGATTAAAATAAACCCAACCCATGGAAATCTTTCACGGTACACAACCCTTCATTCCGTGACATACAATTTATTCCTATTATCTCAGTTTTGGAAGAGACTGTTTATGATTTTAAAAAATGATCCTGTTTACACTTTGTGGTCAAATTTGACACTAGAATACATGTTTCTGACTCACATCGATGTCACATAGGTCCTTTTCAAAACAAGAAGTTGCTTTTTAGGGGCAATTGCTCTTTAACTGCATTTTAATGTTTGTTTGCAATGACCTTGTTTACAAAACAATTGACTATTTTAGGTTCTGACCGGGTAAGAGAGTTGAACTAAGCTCATGAAGCATTTATAACTTATATTCTTCAAGAATCAAATGGGTACATATCATAATAACCGAGTTATAAGTCCAAACTGGGATTTATCAACTGCAGGTCTCCCCTATAAACTTGAACTTTAAATCAACTTCACTTCAACTTTCATTTGAAATAGGACATTATTATACATGAGTCCCATCATATTTAAATAGTAAAAAAATCAACTTAAATAGTAAATAACCACTTCTAATAATATACTTACCAGTAGGCCCTTTGCCTTCAAGGAGTAATGCTCATTATCAATTAATTACCGACACGTTGCAGACTGAGGTAAGAGTAGTTCTGTTGTTCCTACTCTTAGAGATGTATTCGCAAAGGTTAATTTGCCTCTCCTCCTACACAGTTTTCACACCCTCAAAGCATTGGTCACGTTCCAGGCCAACTACATTGCAGACATCGCATTGCATCCACTTGGTTTTGTGCCATTTCATCAACCGCAGTCAAGCATCCGATTGCTATATCGGGGACGGCAGGGTAGCCTAGTGGTTAGAGCATTGGACTAGTAACCAGAAGGTTGCAAGGTCAAACCCCCGAGCAAATCCCCCGACAAATCTGTCGTTCTGCCCCTGAACAGGCACTGTTCCTAGGCCGTCATTGAAAATAAGAATTTGTTCTTAACTGACTTGCCTAGTTAAATAAAAAAAAAATATATGATGTAGTTAACTGATATGATGAACACCTATCCAGGCATTGCGCGATCTGGCGTGCACCTGCAACGCAGTCAGCCTGGAACGCTGCCATTATGTGGCCTGACCACTCACTGACACCTGTTAATGTAATGAAACAGATTATACATCACTCAGTTCTGCTTGGTACATGGTCGGAACTGTGTACAGGCTTGAGAGCGAAACAGGAGAGAAACTAAAAGTGAGTAGAAACATCCTCAAATGCATTACAAGCATGCAGACCTTTTTATTGTTTTTATTACAACACAATTATTCCTTTCTTTACCACATTGCTTTTTATGTAGTATGGTTTAAAGCTTTACAAAAAATGAGAGAGAAACCAAAATATTTACAAAAATCTATCTGTGCAAACATGAATTCTTCTTTCCCTCTCCTAAAAGCATCTTGAAGGCATGCATACAAATCAACTTTGGTATGTCAACAAAACGACTAAAGTTCTGATTAGAAGCTTTTATGTACACGTTGGCAGAACAGTTCACCGATGACTTGTGTGTTTTAGTACGGTATACATTTAGACATGAATAAACATGAACTTAAGAGACCTCCAGTAAAGCTGTCGAAGGGAAAGACTTGAGCCATCACACCTCGAGTGTGCCGTAGAGTTGTCACTTGGTATGTCATGGTTACAGTAATACAGTCAGGAAATGTCATAACAACTTTGGCAAATAGGCACAATAACTACAGAAAGACAAACAAATATTTAATTAAACCTCCTTAAAATTTTTTTTTTTTTTTATCTCCTAAAATAAATTGGCAGTGCATGATATTCTTAACAAAATAGAAGCCAATGCAGTTTCACTGTAAACGTCTTTATACATACGGTACAGTATGCATTCATAAAAGGCATTTACTAGGGTTATGCTGAATGTTGGGCAACATACGAAATAATGTAAGAGCAAAATATACTATGGTTATCCAGTCTCTGGTTTTCAAAAATAAAACACAATATTTCACATGGTCATAGTGATTGTACATCAACTTCATATTTTTCTTTCCCATTCTGAGATACTGTAAGAAAAATATATTTTCAATCCCGTTTTTAGTAGCGAATTGAGAAAGCGAGAGCTTCCACATAACCTACGAAGCAGTAAAACTATATCACTTTTGTTTTTCTTTTTAAAACTATTTACTCAGTACTCTAATACGCCTTTTTAAAATCCGGGTTCAAGTTTAGCCAATGGGGGAAATGCAACTTAAAACGAAGTCAAAGCATCGGTGTGAGTATGCGTGTGTCAAATCAAATGGAAATATGAATGGTGGGGAGTGCATCAATTACGCTTTAACAATAAAGTACAAACCAATAAACAACAACAAAAACATGAATAACGAGATTGAGAAGTAACCCAAACGGGGCTACTGTATGGGAGCTAAGTGGAGTCCTTGGCTGCTGTGGCGGTTGGGATGCAGGATTTGCCGCTGCTGCCGTTCTGGGGCCTGTAGCTGGTGAAGCTGGGGGTGTGTATGGTGCGGATGCTCTTCACACCGGGGCCCAACGGGGTGGGCGACAGAGGGGAGGGGGAGGAGGAGGAGGGTGCTCGACCGTTTTGAGTCTGCGAGGAGAACGAAAGAGCTTTACCTGTGTGAGAGGGTGTGGGGAGTTTGAGGGAGGAACCGTTAGAGAGGGAGGGGATGTGGGAGAAGGTGGAGAGGGCCGAGCCAGGGTGGCGGGGGGCGTGAGGGGATGGGATGGAGGACTTGGTGGTGTGGGGGGAGGAAGAGGACGAGGAAAGGGTAAGAGGGTTAGTAGCATCTGAGTTTGGAGCAGACTGGGAGGTGCTGCCTTTACCAGAGCTAGGGTAAAAAGCTGGGATTTTAGAGGTAGGTACAGTAGGGGAAGTAGTTTTATGATCCCCCCCCGCTCTTTTAGTGCTTCCGTTAGCCTGCAAACAGAGATGCCAGAACAAAGACTGGTTGTCAAAAAAGGGAACGGGTGATTTAAGGTAACAAATGTAAAAAAAAAAATGCAAGACAACATTGGCTTCACATAAGTTATAGACATGAAACAATCACACAAACAAACCTATGACTACTAAGATTACTAAATGGACACACAAAACTAGCTACAGTCTCTATGTTTACTGGGTTACTTGAGGCACCGTAACTGAGAAACACACTATTCATTAAAAAAGGGGAAAGAAAAGATTGAAAGGATGGAAGGAGGGATAAAGGGTTGGAGATAGGGGTGGGGGCATCTCTAGGTGCTGCCTGTGTGTTGGGAGTGGTTGTCAAGCTTTCTGAGAAGTGGAGACAACAACTGAGAGGAGGGGCAAAAAAAACAGAGATGCATCTTGGTCGGGGAGAAAAGGTGGAGCATGTTAGATAAAAAGGGGGAGAGATTTATTTATTTGAGGGTGGAAAACATACAAGTGCATATCGGGAGCAGGAGGGGCGAATATTTGCATTGACTGCTAGTACCAAGGAAGAGAGCTGGGTGGTAGAGGAGCATCAAGAGAAGGGAGGAAGGTGTAGCTTGGTGGAACCAGCCCTATCGTTGCGTTCACCATTCTGTTGAAGTGAAATATAAATGGTGAACGCAGAGATCCAGCAGGTTCCACCAGTGTCGGAGGGAGGGATATTAAAGTGTTCCTTTAGTAACTGTGCATTGTGAAAAGAAAGGAGCGTATTGGGTAGGCTGCTTGGGTTTAGTAGAGGTGCATTGAGGGTAGGAGGGAGCGTGGCTCATCGGAAGTATCAGTTTAGTAAAGCATCCTGGGGTTGGTTGGCAAACACTGTTTAGGAACTCGGCTGTGATGGAAACGGGATGGGATGGAGAACTCAGTCAATGACAGGGTATATCTGTCTTTGTCTTTCTCTTTACATTTATTTTTTCATGTCACCAACACAGCAAAAGCCGCCATGAGCAGTGTGGACCATGCACGAGCATACAGTACGATGATGTTATGGGGGTAACAGTCAAGAGTCAAACATGCCTTTCAGTCAGAGTAGATCAAGAGAAAACATCAACAGAAGCCAGAATGGCCACCTCAATCCCATTTAAACGAAACACTTAATCTCACAGCTTTGGTTGTTTAAATACACCCCCCCCCCTCCCCCCCCTTTAGCACAGGCCTCTCGTTTTCTATGTCCTGTGTTCACTATACAGGTGTGTTCCCTCTAGTCCCTATGGTCTCTGGTAAAGCCCTATAGTAAAACTACCTGTCGAAACTGCCTCTGAGTGCTGTCCTGTAGCTTTTGCTGTTTTCCTGCTTTGTCAGTAGTAGTCCCTGGCGACTGCCTGGACTTCGCAGACAGGGGCACTGGCATCCGACTAGTAGGGGAAGCGACACTGGTTGCGTTCTGCAAGAGGATCCAAACGAAACAAAACAAGAAAGAAAATAAAAGAAAGAAAAAAAGAAAAAAAAACAGAACACCATATTGGAGGTATGAGAAACTGTTATAAACAAGGCACTGACAGGTCAGAAAACTGTTCATTCAAGATTACCCTCACAGTTAACCTTAATAACACCGGTAAGAGCACATGCACCCCCTGTACCGTAGTAGCCTATACCAAAACGTATAACCCTACAGTTCATGCAGTCCAAGAACAACCGCTTCAAGAAACCAAAAAAGACAGTGTAATCAACATTGAGTGTCATTGTGTGATTAAGAGTCTACTACTGGCTGAAGCCCCGGTTAGAGTTTGAGCAGCCAACTGAAGGAGAGACATGAGAGACAGGAGGAGGGACCCATTGAAAATGCCACTCCCTAATCATGTTGAACCATGATCACACAGAGGGAGAAAAAAACAGAGAAGGGCTCTGACATTTCCAAAACACCTGGGGTGTGAGTTAATAAGTGGTTGATTGGTAAACCCAGTGGTTAGGATGGAGTGAAGGGAGGGAGGGACGACTAAAAAGAGGGCCCAAAGCCTCCCGATTGACAAGAGCTTAGAAAGAGACCTGTTGGCTGGTGACGGGGGTGACAGTGGCGGTGGGGATGACGGCTGGCCGGGGGAGGAGCTGAGGTTTGGTCTTCTTCCTCTGAGAGGAGGCCTTGCTGGGCTTGGGGACCTTGAGGAGTGAACTCTTGGAAGGGAGTGATAAGGACCTCTTCAGGCCTCCATTCTCCCCACTCAAGACACACCCAGCATGGGGCTCCACGCTGGCTGCACTCCTCACTGGTTTCTCCTGGTGGTGCGTTGCGGGGCCCATCTCACTGATGGTCGTCTCTAGCTGTTTGATGGTCTGCTCCAGGCTGTCCAGGGTCTTGTAGGTGCTCTTCCGGATCTTGTCCGTCCTGCCTTTGGAGTCCGAGTGCTCCCTCCTTACAATGGCTGCAGCTGGGGCCTTGGGCGTCTTGTTTGCCGGGGCAGCAGATGGTTTGGAGCGACTTTGGATCTCAAATCTCTTGGCCTCCTTGTGCTGTCGGACTGTGCCGTCCGACTCCTCCTCGTCCTCGTACACCACCACCTGCAGCGTCTTCTTGTCCGTCTTGGTGCCCGTGCGGATGGCCTGCGACAGAGCGGCCAGCTGCTTCTTGGGAAACTTGAACGTAAACTTCTTCTTCCCATCTGGCTTGCCATCACCGGACAACTCGGCGAGCTCCGAAGTCGAGGAGGAAGAGCGCGACAAGCTACTACTGGAAGAGCTAAGAGCACTGCTGGGGGCCTTGACCTTTACCTGCAGTCCACCACTGCTCCTCTCTGTCTCCTCCGTCTCCTCGTCCTCCTCCTCGATGCGCTCTGCGGCCAGCATGCTCTCCAGCTCCTCCTCGCACTCGAACACCGTGGACAGGCGCTTGTAGGCCGAGCGGATGTCCATGGGCTGGTCGAAGATGATGATGACCGGCTTCTTGTTGTTGAAGCCATTGTCCTGTGACCCCGCCGAGCCGCCCGGGGTGGTGTTGGTCATCTCCCGTTCCCCAGGTCCCCCACACACGGTCACGGTCTGGATGCCCCGTTTGGCATTGACCAGCTCCTGGTACTCCCCACAGGACAGGGCCTGGACCTTGCTGTTGGTGATCATGAAGGCAATGTTGTCTGGGGGCGGAGGGGCTTCCTCACCAGGGAGGTCAGGGCTCAGGCTGGCCTCCTCATCCACCTCCTCATACCAGTGTCTGGGCTGATCAGTGGCCTCACTAAGAGCCTTCTCTGGGGGAGACACCCCTGCTTTAGGAGCCTCTCTTATGGTGGTTGGTGGAGGGACTTCAGGCAATGCAGCGGGCAACACAACACTCTTACTGCGGGGAATGCTGGACTCCTGGACGACTGAGGAGACTGAGGTCTCTATCCTCTTGACTGTGCTTATCTGAAGCTTATTTACAGTGGTGGTCGCTGGGTTTTCCAGAACCCCTTTCACCACTCCTGGGCTGGTCTTCAATGACTCTGAGGTCACCACCTGTTTCTGAGACAGAGGGCTGGGGCCATTCAAGAACAGAGGCTTGGGAGATACAGGTGGCCCTAACTGCTGGGGTTTCGGTTGAGGCTGCTGGCTTGGGGAATTGTCATTAGCATTCACATTTGACACCTGTGAGGGGGATAGTGTTGGGTTGCCTCTGTGTTCCGGAGCCTCGTCCGCGGCGGCCGGGGGTGGCAGCTGCTCTTTGGAGATCTGCCCAGTGACGTAGTATATGACCTGTATACGGCAAAGAAAGGAGGAGAGAATTTATATTAAAAACCACAACACTCCATGCTAAAAGCTAGAACCACAACACTATATACCACATGACAAACCTATCGATATGGGAGCACACTGTATTTCATGACATGTAAGGCATGCAAATGACTTTCATAAGGCTGTAGAACCGGACATTTTGAAACATGTCAAGGCACGTTTGAAACTTTGTATGTCAAAAGACTATTCTTAGCTTAATAAAATGCCCTGAGATGTTTTCACTATTAAGTTTTAGCGGTCAAAATATGCTTTTCGTACCCCTGGACTTTGACGAAGAGGGGTGGTGTTCCCGTTTTCATCCGCGTTGGGATGTTTATCCTCCCGAGTTTTCTCCGAGCTCTGCTAGGACAGTTTGTGAATTAAGGGACAGCGTTATTGCGAAACTGCACTCTATGGGTGCACCGTATGGCGCAACTGCACTCTATGGGTGCACCGTATGGCGCAACTGCACTCTAAAGCCTCGTTTCCATTGACATTTCAATTCAAGGCAGGTCTTAAGTGGGCACAGATCGAATTTGGCCCTGATTTTAAAGTGCCAATTGAAACAAGGTTGAAGACACTGTGGATTGCATGGTACATTCACATAGGTATTTACATCCACAGTCTTAACACTGCATTGGGCAACAACCCTCCTATAAGGCATCGTTTGAGTTGTTGTACTATGGTATGCATTTCAAGATCGAGAAGATAAGAAGTAGATCCTGAAACGTCAGCATGTTTCAGTCCCTTCGGTGTTTACAACGTGTTTGTTTACAAGTATTGTTAGATGCCTTATAGGATAACTCATGCAGGCACAAGTGAATGGTTATGGTATGTTATGGATATTGGGAGTTGGAATGGAATGTAGTTCATGGATAAGGGAATGGATTATGTAAAAAAAAACTTTTAAGGGACAATTTGGGATTCAAACAACGAAGTAGTCTATCCTAAAAGTCCAAAAAATGGATGTACCAATCCCAGATTGCCCCTTTTACTAAGGAATTAGAGTTAACTAACTACTATTCTAATCTGGAGTATAGACTGACACTCATTCTATCCACAGACTAGCTAATGTTCAGCGTTGTATCATTTTTTAAATATCCTCACTGTTGTTGGTGCTACAAGAATGTTTTTTCAATCATTCCCATGTTGGTGAGTGGAATACAATGTTGCATGACTGAAAATGCGTATGTGGGAATAACGTGACGAAATCCTGATTGCTGATGTGGGCGCCGAACATTGGGTTTTCAAGGACGACATCAAATCTGACCCACAAAATAACTGGATCTCTCATGTACGATATCTCACGTGGCGAGGTTTCTGAGCGACGTTTCTGAGCAAGGAACATAAGATCCAGTGTACCTCCCAAATGGTACCCTGTAGTGCACTACTTTTCACCAAGGCAAACAGGGCTCTGGTCCAACGTAGTGCACTATATAGCCAATAGGGTGCCATATATGGGACACAACCACACTGTAGTTTACTGTGTAACTGTAATCTAAAACACAGACTTTTCTCCTGTGGACAACAACCACAGTAGGCATATCTTTGGGTATTAAAATGAATGAGCAGATCAAGTTACAGTTCTATAGAGGTTTAGAGAAGTAGTAAGGTATTGTTCCCAAGAAATAAAGCAAGTACAGAAAAAGAGTCAAAGGTCAAAGTGACCAAAAGTAAACCAAGTCTGCAAAAACAAGTCTGTCACCTAGGTGTGAAGTAATAAAACCTCGTTCTCCTCAATAGCCAATCCAACTCAACGTCATTTCGTATATCAAAGTCTAGAAGCAAATGATTATTATTTGAATAAATGGCAGTTATTCCAAAGAAAACAGACAAGACCATTCGACCACGTCTGGATTCAAGATAAAGGATTATTTTATTGGTTGGATCAGTCAAGGCAAACATAACGCAATCAAATACCAGTAGCAACAAGACCTCATTCATGTGTTGGATGCACACAAACTTTCCCAGACATTTTCTGCAGACTTAATCAGAGAAAAACAAGTCCAAGCCACGAGTCCCATTGAAATCAAAAAGGGAAAAAGAGAACAAGTCAGAAACAGAAGGGATGTTGGGTAGTGGAGTTGTTACAGTACAGATCTCTTGGCTGAGGCAGAAGCAGGGAAGTGTGAAAGGCACAGAGAAGGTTAAGGCAATCGTTAGTTGGCGTCACGTAGTGGGCAGCAGCAGGCAGTTAGACAGACGGCTAAACGGCGCCACATCCTTTACCTTTTTCTCTTTGAGGGGCAATAAGGCCCCGGGTCTTAGCTCTCTGATCTGGGGCTCAACTCGAGCAGGGTGTGTCTCTAGCACACTACTTTTCACCCCTACATCCTTAACTGTGCACTTCTGGAACACCTGGGGATTGAAGATAGGTCAGGGGATTAGGGTTTAGGGCCCTGATGTCTAGAGCCTACCTATGCTTTGCCTACCATATGTGAGATAGTCTGTTAGAAACACCTACGGTACCAGACAGGGAAGTGGAGAACATTCTTCTGCTTGGTGCCGGTCTGATACTACTCGGATACTATTAACCTAGTGCTGTGGTTACCGAATGGTTAAACTATCTAAGGGGAAGACCATGGTTAATTCAGCTTTTGTAAATGACTGTGTCCATCCTCTGCCAAGTGAAGGTAACCCAGCCACCACAAAAAGAAGAGACAAGAGGACCCACTCCCACAGTCAAGGAGAGATACAGCACATTCAACCTCCTCACAACCATCATCAGTGTGTATGTGGATGTGTTTTCCGGTGGTTCTATGTGATCATTATTGCATATTATAAACTGTGTGGTTCGTGTCCTGAATGCTGATTGGCTCCCAGCCGTGGTATATCAGACAGTATACCACAGGTATGACGAAACATGTATTTTTACTGTTCTAGTTACATTGGTAACTAGTTTATAATCGCAATAAGGTACCTCGGGGGGGTTTGTGATATATGGCCAATATACCACGGCTAAGGGTTGTGTCCAGGCACCCCACGTTGCGTCGGGCATTATTGCTGAAGTATGACGTATGTGTGTGTGTGGCGGTCAATGTACAGCAGCTGTTGGATGTACGGTGTGTTTCTCACCTGGAGCTCTGCCATAATTTTGTCTCCCTCGTCCTCCTCCTCCTCGTGGTTGGCTGAGGCAGCAATGGGGGGAGGGGTGGAGGGCTTGGGCTTGGTCTCCGGCGGGACCTTAGTGGGTTTGGACTGGCTAGCTGGGGCTTGTGGTGGGACCTCAGCCTCATCTTCCTCCTGGGCGGACGGGAATTATTTTTAATATGACTCGAATACTAGCATCAATACTATTTACCACAAGAGTGCAACATGGGCCATTCCAATATCAATTATAAGGTTCTCAGATTGCTTGATTAACTGTCCTTCGACTTCATCCCCTCTCCCCATGTTGTTTACGGTCAGGTCTGACCCACCCAAGTAGAAACGGTGTCTACGGTTTGCCATTCGCTCTGGTCCAGGGCGTTACGTGCGGCTTGCTGACGCTGAAGGCTCAGTGTCAGCAAGCCGAGTGTAACCCCCTGGATCAGAGCTAGTTGACCGCAGACTACCCTGCAGCCTAACTACACGGCAGACTGACCTGTCCCGAGGCAGACTCCTTCCTGCTGGTGTAAACCACCTCACCAGACCGTGTGGTGGTCATTCCAGAGCTGGAGGTGGGGAAGGTCTTTCTGGGTGGTGGAGGAGGAGGGGACTTGATGGCCTTCTCCAAGCTGACTTTGCCCACTTTGTCTGCAGCAGCGATAGGCTTGGTGGTGGCGGGTTTCTCTAGCACGGACTTGGGGAGTTTCTCAGGACCAGCAGGCTTGGCTATGGCTGGTTTCTCTGAGCTGAGCTGAGTCTCTTCTGTAATAAACAAAAAGGTCAACAATGAGGGATACCTGACAACTACAAAGGGTCATTTTCCTGAAGAAAAATGGTTTACTTGCTTCAAAAAACCTGTCCAAAATAAAACAAAATGTAGCAGTGGAATATAGTAGGAGCTAAAGCTGTATAAAAGACCCTTGCCTGGGGTTGGCTCCTCCAGGGCAGCAGAGGGTGCTGTAGAGGCGTCCCCCTCACTCGGCACATCCAGACTGGGAATGCCCTTCATCATGTTGGCCTGGGCCTCATTTAGGATCCTCTCAAACTCCCTCCCATTGTAGTGGCCCATGTTCTGCCTCCGTTCCTCCCACTCCTTCTCTGCCACCTGTGGAGGGAGGGAGAGGGGAGGAGGGGGGTGATAGAGAGAGAGAGGGGAGGGATTGAGAGAGAGCGAGGGGGGAGAGGGAGGAGAGAGGAGACAGCAGTGGAGGGAAGATAAATAATAACCCATAGGGGAAATTGTATATCATAGACTGAGGACTGAAGTGCAGTATGACGTCCATAGGGCGTATTACCTCTATAGACATGGCCCTGTTTTTGCTCTTGGTGTGAATCTCCTCGATTAAGAGGTTCCCTGTCCCGCTGCTGCCGTTATTGACCGGAGCCTGGGTCGCCAGCTCTAGGTGGGCAGCAGGGGTTTTCTTCTGCTGGGCAGGGCTTCCCCCTTGGCTGGAGGGGTTGGAGTTTGAGGCTGAGGCGGTGCCAGTGGAACCCTTGGCTGAGCTGGGGGAGTCCCGGCCCTGGCTGTGGGTGGGGGTCGTGGGTGGGCTGGGCTGGACCAGCAGGGCTGCAGACTGCTGGGACTGCTGCATGTGGACCGGAGCACTCTGGACGTGGTGGATGACCATGGGGGAGGAGGGCATGACCACTTCAGACCTGATGGAGGAGCTCTGGGGCTCGGGCAGGGCCGAGGGGGAAGCTGGAGGCTCCACTGGGGGGTCGGAGTCCACGGTGGTGGTGGTGGTGACTGGGCTGCTTTCTGATGGGGTTGGTTTCACTGAGGCACACATAGCAGGGTCAGATCCCTTCAGCAGACCCTCTGTAGCACATCTGTAGGGCGTAGAGGGCAGGATAGACTTACTATTAGACTTCAGGTTACTTTCCCAAAATGAAATTCTGGTTGGAGGATTCTGTATTTTGTGCTTATTTCCTCCTGGAATATTCCAACCAGGATTTCTGAAAATATACCCCCCCCCCCCCCCCCCCCCCCCAAAAACAAATGTTGGGAAAGTTTTGGAAAGTAGACTGATCACAAGCAGCCAAACACTGGTTAATCTAAACTGTATCCCACTAAGGTTAAGGTTAAAAACATACTGCAGCTATGAGGACATATGTCATGCTCCTATGAAAGCATGCTTCAAATCTCCTAACCTCCTACCCTTAGTGGGATACAGAACTTTGGAATTTGAAAGAACTATTGCACCATCCAAGCTTCTTTAGCCTGAAAACACAATAAACCTCCCCAAGTGAATTTGGCCCAAACCCAGCATCAAAGTGAGTGTAATCATCTCTGAAGTGCGGGGAGAAAAATGCACCGACGGGACGAGGTAATGTAGATTAGTTTGGCTGCGTTGTGTGGTGCACCCTTGGAAAAAGTGTTGACGACCCACAGAGCAGAGTGTCTCTGACAGATGTTTATATGGAAATGGAATGCCGCAGGGAGCCGTGTTGCGCCCAAATTAATTAACTTATCGGTTCAATGGAGAGCTAAATTAAGATGGACGCCACCTCTGTCCATTCCGCATGACCCATCGGATGGGATCAGAGCCAACGCCTCGCCAGCATAATCAACTGTTAGTGTCCCTTACACTATAGTCATGCTCCCCACTGTCTGACTTCTCTGGAAGCTTCTGTTTTCCATCCACTCTCAATGTCTCTCTTTTAACCTCTCACTCCCTCGATTTCCCCCATTCTCATCGACGGGGCTGTAGTGGAGCAGGTTGAGAGCTTCAAGTTCCTTGGCGTCCACATCACCAACAATCTAACATGGTCCAAGCATACCAAGACAGTAGTGAAGAGAGCATGACAAAACCTATTCCCCATCATGAGACTGAAAAGATTTGGCATGGGTTCTCAGATCCTCAAAAGGTTTTACAGCTGCACCATCGAGAGGGTAGTGCGTACGGCCCAGTACATCACAGTACACCACCGGGGCTAAGCTTCCTGCCACCCAGGACCTCTATACCAGGCGGTGTCAGAATTGCTTTTGTCAAAGACTCCAGCCACTTGTTATGTTCATGTTTTAAGTATCCCTATACACTGCTGCTACTCTCTGTTATTATCTATGCATCGTCACTAATAACTCTACCTGCACAATGACATTGACTCTGAACCGGTACAACCTGTATATAGCCCCACTATTGTTAATTACTACTGCTCTTTAATTATTTGTTATTCTTATCTCTTACTTTAAAAAATATATATTCTCTTAAAACTTTAAGGGCTTGTATAAGTAAGCATTTCACCTGTTGTATTTGGTGCAAATTTGATTTGAAATTTGATTTGAGTCTCTACCCTTCTTTTGAAGTGGCACTTGTACACTCCCTCTCATGGATTTAAAAAGAATGGACTGGTGTGAGGAATATGGTGAAGAGAACCCCCAGCCGCGCTTGCAACAATAAAATGCTTTTAAATGCATGAGGGGGAGTGAACAAGTGCACACTCCCGGTCCCTCCCTGGTACATGTACCTCCTCAGGCTACTGAGTGTCTCTGTGAGGCTCTTGACTCGCTTCAGCATGCTGTCCAGTTTGTGGGGCTCCTCCTTGAGGAACTTCACAGCCTCCACCTCCACCCTCAGCACCGCACGCATCCTGGTCTGCAGTGCCGGAAACTCCCCTGAGAAAACACACAGGAAATACCATGTTTCAGATTTATATTTTCTATTAACTTCACCAACCATCATTGGAGGACAACTTTATTAGTGTGCTGCATCAGCAGAACTCTACTGTTATTCAACATACCGTTTTCAAGCTTATTCTCTTTTTGGACACAAAAACAAAAAATAGGTATGTTTGTAGCATTATGTTACCCAAATGTTATTATACTGAACAAAAATATAAATGCAACATGTTTGTGGCATTGTGGTGTATGACAAAACTGCACATTTTAGAGTGGTCTTTTATTGTCCCCAGCACAAGGTGCACCTGTGTAATGATCAGCTTCTTGATATGCCACACCTGTCAAGTGGGTGGATTATCTTGACAAAGGCTAAACTTCACTAACAGCGATGTGGGACCCACACTTTACATGTTGCATTTAGATTTTTGTTCAGTATAAATTAATCAATTATATTATTGGACTTCTCACCTTTAACTGAAAACCCTAGCACACAGAAACCTATGGAATCCATGGCAACGCATATAATCTAAGGTACTGTATGGGTCTTAAAAGTAGGCTATACTGTACTGCAGTCTTACCTTTGAGTCCTGCCAGAGATTCTCCCACTCTCCTGAGGCTAACGGCCCCCTCCTCCACATGTTTCAGTGTCACAGCTCTGTGAGGCCCCGCCGGGCCGGTCTCCCTCTTCAGAGTGTCCACATACAGCTCCAGCTCCCTACACACACAGACAGAGAGGACATTCAAAACCACCAGCTCACCTCCATTCATAATTGGCTTCATTTTTATCACTCCTCACCTCTCCACCATGCTAACTGATGCGTGGTGAGGTTTGTGCCATAAATGGTTGCCACACATTGGTGGTGGATGAAGTGGGTTTCCCTCTAACTAAGCGCTACATAAATCCATTCAAACATTTTCATCTCCATTGATACCAAATGAGATACGGAGGCACCGTCAAATCCCTGACATACTAGAGATGCTAAGAGATCAGACTTGAGAAGAGTCACCTGAAACACTGCCTCCATTCCGACACTAGGGGGCAGACAATACTCATTTAAATCTTATGGGCACAGAGGGAGCTCCAGTTTGAGGTAACTGAATGACAAGTGAAAAGACAAGAGGGCATGAAAAAAAATATATAGATCAAATCAAACAATGTTGTATTTTAAAAAAATAATTAAAAAAATAAAAAACAAGAACATCTGGGCGGTAGGAAAGTTAGCCCTCCAACCTTAATAGCCAAAGTTGCCTTTAGTCAGACCACGCTGCACCTCCTCTATGTGAGTCCGCTCCGACTGGATCGGGTTACTTGCCAAAACCTCAACTGTGTTCACATGGAAACTGGGGTTTATTCGTGCGACCACTTCCTTACATAGGATCCTATCCGCTTGATACACTGTATCCATGGGATCCTGAGAAGTCAACTCCAAGGGGAAATGTGCTGGGCGGATGACATCAACGTGTGCTATTCTGAACTGCATGAAGAATCAACTAAATGGTGATTCTTTTTTTTTTGTGTGTGACCAACTTCCCTTGAGAACCGTAAACTTTTTGTCAAGTTGCTCTCAATAGGGAGTGAAAAGACAATAACTACTGACGTCGCGGCCCTCTTATGTCAAGGCCTCTTGATGATGACTATGGAAAAGTTCAACTGAAGAGCTGACAAGGGGAAAAAACTGCTCTTTCTTCTTAAAAGAGCTATAATGGGACTTCAGAAAGTAGAAAGTGAGTCTATAAAGTGTCGCATCATTAAAATACACTTCTAAAGATAGCTTGACAAACACTTGTGATGTCCCAGGGATCATCTATTTGAGGAGGCTTCATGGGCACTCAACTCTCTCTCATCTTTCTCTATTGCTCAAGGGCAGTAGGATCACTGGCTTAGTGCTGACAGCTGGCTCAGATCTAGCCTCTTTGACGGGCTTATGATGACTGGTAAACGGAACTGACTGGAAATAAATAGGAGTGACCAGGGACAGACTGGGACCAGACCCCCCCCACCCACCCACACAGACACACACACACACAATTGGTCCCCAAACAGGAAAAAAAATGTTTCCCTCGAGGTCCCCATTATTAGCCAAACAATGATCATTCTGTACAAAAGCCCCACTTAAGACCAACCCACTGTGCTAAAGATTGACCAGCCCATCCGGGCATTTGCCCCGATCTTCCCTATGACCAGTCCGAGTTATTTAATCGAGCCTAGGATTGGAAATGCATGTGCTTAAAACGATGGAATACCCTGTATCCTACTGACATTTGTGAAAGAATGACGCAATACACGACATCTTAATTGACCTTCCTCTGACATCCTCCACGTTAGCAATATCTTCATGTTATGTACCCTTGGATTGCTGCAGTGGTTGTAACAGTGATAAACCTTGGTCGTTTGTCGCCTCACTTCCTCTCAGAGTATTTTTAGAACCCTCAGCAGACACTCTCCCAGGTTGTATTAAATTGCGTTTCTATCCGGAGGAGAAGGCTCCGTCTTTTCACACCACATTCCCTGTCACGCACGCAGCGCTTCAGCCAAACAGAGCTCATTAACGAGCCATATTTAAAACACTACGGCAGGCCTTTGCTGAGTAAGACCTGGCACTGCGCCAAGTCAAACACAGCTGAATCCAGCGCCCTGCGCCTGTCTGATTAACCCTGAAAAAACCAACGTTCAGGAAATGCTCCTATCGTGATGTTTATCGGGGCATATGTTTACCGCTTTCTACTCAGGCAGTGCTATGACCTTGCCTGTTAAATATCAGAATTAAAAGGATTCAATTACCGTTCCCGATTGGCAAACCGCGACGAGTGAATTAAATTGAGAGTATGCTGTGAATAATTGCCTGCCCAGGCTGCCTGGTCCTATACTTCAGTGATTTCTGGGCTTGAATGAGAGACAGACATGGCCTGCCGGTGCCTGTGAGCTATGTTTGGAAGGTGTGTACTTGTAGTTAGTCAGTAACACACACTCACTCTTACCCTAGTTGGTTGAACACCCTCTCCTCCAAGCCCAGGTACTTGTGTCTGTCCTCCTCCACCAGGACTCTCTGTCTTTGGACCGGGTCCTCCAGATGTCTCATGGCCTCCGCCAGTTTCAAACTGATCTCCTGCTCAGCCCGCTTCAGCTGCACACGCAGAGCCTCCTGGTTCTGGAGCTAGGTAACACACACACACACATACACACACGCTGAGTTTTGTGTTTCTTAGCCAATCCAGATAGAGGGGGTTGAAAATGAGCTGATAGACAGTAGTTGAATAAATGAGAAGCAACGCTTGACAGCTGATATCAAATTGATAACCAATAAGAGTAGATAGGGGCTCCCCGGGTAATGTTTACCCTCGGTACAGATCTAGGATCAGCTTTCCCTCCCCCAATCCTAACCTTAACCATAAGTGGGGAAAATGCTAAACTGACCCAAGATCAGCGTCTAGGGGAAACATAATCCTACTCCTAGATAGAGCATTGGTGGCGTTACCTGCAGCTGTCTCATCTGATGGAGCTGCAGCCGAAGGTCCGAGACATTCTTCTTGCACTGGAGCAGGTTGGTCTGGAAGGGGGTGGGGCCTGGGAGTATGGGGGTGGAGCCACTCTCAGAGGGGGGCGTGGCACTTTTGGGTGCCAGGACAGGGGAACCTCCTGAATAAGATCAAATCAAATAGCCACATTTAAAACCACTATAAGCTAGTCAGTTCCTCACTTGTGATAACAAAACTGGAAAGAAAATATAGATTTGGATAGAGGGCTCACTTGCCACAAACATGCTTTATCTAGCTGTATAAAAACTGATTTAGAACAATACATTTTTTTTTTAAATGGGAAAACATATTAATCCATAGCATTTAATTATTCATATGCTGTAGAGGTTCATTCACAAGTACATAAATCCCTTTCACAATGTGATGGAAACCCTACAGATTTTGGAGGAAGCACGCAATACATAGCTCCCTTATTTACTGCAAATGAAATACCCCGCAGTCAAAAGTGCACGTAAAAAAGTCAAACGTCTCCTCTGAGATTGAATGGGTGGTGTAATGCATGAATGTTCCCCCCCCTCCTTTTCACGTACGGCCTTGTATCTGTGTGCATCCCAAATACTACCCTATTCCCTATGTGGTGCACTACTTATGGACCGAGGCCCATAGAGAAGGTGGCAATACAAAGTGGTGCACTCTATAGGGAATAGGGTGCCATTTGAAATGCAACCTCTGTGAGGGCATTGGCCTGGCCACAGCCCAGCGCTCGCTTCACTCGCCTCGCTTCACTCGCCTCGCTCATTTCCAAACACATTCTCCACAGCTGTGTTGGTTCCTGATTTAATATTCCTAATGTTAAGTAATGAGGGCCTGTGCTTCCCTAGGCGTCTCCCCCGCTGCCCAGAGGAGCACACGGGTACTTACATTGGCAGTGCTGACTGAAATAGACTTGCCGACCGCCAACCTCACCATGACTGCATTCCAAATGGAACCCTATTCCCTATGCAGTGCACTGCTTTTGACCAGGCCCCATCAAACTCTGGCCAAAAGTAATGTACTGTATAGGGAGCAATTTGGGATGCAATCATTGTGAGAAATAAGAGACGGGAGACGGGTTTGTCTGCTGTCGAAAACAACCACCAGACGTAATGTCCTCTGGCTTTGGAGACTGACGACAGAATGACTCTTGACAAGCCATGCCAACTGCAGTCTGTATTGACAGTAACTGAAGTTGAATTCAATTACACTGTTTCTCCCATTCAGAATGAAGTAGTATGACCTATGACCTTTGAAACCTGACCCTGAGGTTGAGTTCTGTCTCTGGGGCGCTTGTTGTCAACAGGTGGGAGTGGCACAGTGTCACTAAGCCACTCAAGTCCCTTAGCGGAAGAGAACAAGTCCCTGCAAAGTGTTAGAACAATGAGAGAGGAGAATGTTCTGAGTGAATGAGAGAGAGCGAGAGCGAGCAAAAGAGCGAGCAAGAGAGCACTCCTTCCACACAGAGTAAGATCTTCTGCGTCCCAAATGTTACCCTATTCCCTATATAGTGCAGTACTTCTGACCGGGGCCCATCAAAAGTAGTGCACTATAACGGGAACTTGGTGCCAATTGGGACACAACCATGGTAGAGCCCTGCAGTGGGGCTAGAAAACACAGTGCTATTGTCACTTTGTAATCCCCCTCCGACATTCACCACATAGTCCTCTCATAGTGAATGACAGCTGCACAGACCTGAAGTGCAGGTTCGGATGAAGGCTGCTCATGTGTGTCACACTGTCTGTTTCCCAGATGGCACCCTTTTATATGGTCAAAAATAGTGCCCCATACAGGGAATAGGGTGCCATTTAGGATTCCTCCACTGTTTGGAGACCGAGAGGATGCTCTTGTGATGGGGACAGCTTATGAAGTAACAACAAGGAAATATTTGAGGAATCAGAATTATGAGCCATAGTCAATTCTTCGTGTTCTGTATATCATGAATGGGAACAATACGCAAAGGGAAACCTGTAAGAAGAAGAAGAAACCCAAAGATGTGAGGCGTTGCTTTGGCTCGAGATTGCATTTCTGTTATCGAACTCTCATCCACCCTGACCGCTAGCTAGACCAGATTGAATCGTCTTGGCGGGATCGAGAAATAATACATCTCTCTTGTTTTAACTAATGCTTTCAGCAGCACATATTCAGTTAGTAGCGTTTTTGCCCCTGCCTAGAATGTATGACGAGAGAGGATTTGAGGGGAATATGAGTCGGCGAAGAGCAAAGACGCCTGTCTGACTGACTGGGTGTTTTAGTGGGGCAGTAGGGGAGAGCATATGGCAGGTTGTGTTGAGTGACATTACGAGACTTGTCTATGCAATGCATCCTGGGGGGAAACTTGAGGGATATGCAACAGAGAACTGTACCTCTAAGTAGATCATGGGTTGCGTCCCAACTGGAACCCTATTCCCTATATAGTACACTACTTCGCGTCCCAACTGGAACCCTATTCCCTACATAGTACACTACTTTGCGTCCCAACTGGAACCCTATTCCCTACATAGTACACTACTTTGCGTCCCAACTGGAACCCTATTCCCTACATAGTACACTACTTTGCGTCCCAACTGGAACCCTATTCCCTACATAGTACACTACTTTGCGTCCCAACTGGAACCCTATTCCCTACATAGTACACTACTTTGCGTCCCAACTGGAACCCTATTCCCTACATATTACACTACTTTGCGTCCCAACTGGAACCCTATTCCCTACATAGTACACTACTTTGCGTCCCAACTGGAACCCTATTCCCTATATAGTACACTACTTCGCATCCCAACTGGAACCCTATTCCCTACATAGTACACTACTTTGCGTCCCAACTGGAACCCTATTCCCTACATAGTACACTACTTTGCGTCCCAACTGGAACCCTATTCCCTACATAGTACACTACTTTGCGTCCCAACTGGAACCCTATTCCCTACATAGTACACTACTTTGCGTCCCAACTGGAACCCTATTCCCTACATAGTACACTACTTTGCGTCCCAACTGGAACCCTATTCCCTACATATTACACTACTTTGCGTCCCAACTGGAACCCTATTCCCTACATAGTACACTACTTTGCGTCCCAACTGGAACCCTATTCCCTACATAGTACACTACTTGCGTCCCAACTGGAACCCTATTCCCTATATAGTACACTACTTCGCATCCCAACTGGAACCCTATTCCCTACATTGTACACTATTTTGCGTCCCAACTGGAACCCTATTCCCTACATAGTACACTATTTTGCGTCCCAACTGGAACCCTATTGCCTACATAGTACACTACTTTGCGTCCCAACTGGAACCCTATTCCATACATAGTACACAACTTCGCGTCCCAACTGGAACCCTATTCCCTATATAGTACACTACTTTTGGCCAGGGCCCATAGGGCTCTAGTCAAAAGTAGTGAACTATATAGGGAATATGGTGCTATTTGGGACGCACACCATAATGTGATACATGCAGAAGGGTAATAATGGTCCTCCTGACCTGCACTGGGTGCACTATGAACCGGAGACGCTTGCCTTGATGTCTTCATGGGTCGTTCACTACGCACACAGAGAGGAAAAGAGACATTAATTATGTTGAATCACAATAGAAGACAATTCATGCAAAACCCTGGGAACTGTCCTGGAGTTAGGGTTGACATGTATTAGTAAAAGCATTGTAGACGTACAGACAGCCATACAGTATGGATGGACAGACTGACATAGACGGACAGGTTAACATGATGACTGTTAGGAGCAGTCTGTTCCCATAGTAAGCCATCCCATTTTCATTCCAATCATGGTGCCCACATTGAGATTGATGATTGGAAACTCAAGCAAACAGTAGCACAAAGATCTCCACAGAGTAGGTTGAAATGCAAAGATAACTGCAGCCAGTCAATATCAGACCCCCTCGTCCACACTATTTCCCTTCGACAATGTTCTGTTTACCTAGGCTGGCAAATATCGAGAGCTAGTTTATCTGTTATTATCTTTGTCCACATTTGCTGGGGCAACCTGGGCTTATCTCTGAGAACTCAATGTCCCACGCTGCCTCCCTTCTTCATCTTCTTGCTTACCTGAGAGAATCGTTGGTGCCACTAGTGTTTGGGGACTTTAAAAGTGCATGCTGAACAAGACCAGTCAAGCTGGCAATCTGTTGCTCCATAGCCTTCATTCGCTTTCTGCAGGAAACATCAGAAAATCAAGCTTTTAACACCGGGGCTAACTAGGCGTTAAACGTGGCATTTCTAATATTTAAGTTGGGAGTACTTCTTAAGTTGGGAGTTACTTCCTAAATACTACCGGAATTGTTTTCATGCCAGACGTGTTTGCTTAGCGATCAAATTAGCGATATAAACATAGAGTGGGTCAAGTACAGGATTTGGAGAATATTTTCTATCTTAGAACATTTATGAATATCTTAATGAATAATTTATTGATTTGTCAAGTAGATGGGGTTTCTGCTATGTAAACAACAGTTAAACACGCTGTTAAAGCAACAACTGTAAGTGTTCCAAGCTGTCAAACTACCGTGCTAAGGCAGTGAATTCTCGATTCAGGCTGAAATAAACCATATATTCCAGCTAACATGGTCTAATAACATGTCTGCTTTGCCCTCCCGGAGTCTGCCTGGAATAGTCTAGAAAAACAAGTGGGCTAGCCTGAATTTCGAAAAACAAGACAAGGGCTATCTACTAGATTTAGCCCAGAGGTTGGAGATGAATCGGACCTTAGGGCGCAAGAGACTGTGCCACTCGTGGCCGGTGCCTGGACGAGAGATTACGCCGGAAAGCCAAAGACGGGTGAAGAAGGACCTTTATGCTTGGTGATTGCTTGGTGACCAGTGAGGCTTAGACATAGAAAAGCACTGTGTTTTCCTGTCACCACTTATCCAATGGCACAGGAGGAAGGGGAAAGGGAGGCGCTTAAAGGGGCTCGATGAGGACGAGAGAAATGACTGTGATCCCGACTGTACTGCCCCCAGACAATGTACTGTAGAGAAACAGACAGTTAGCTATGTCTCCCCCGGGGCACTGAAATGTAATGTCTTCTTGTACCTATTTAGCTGTTCTAGAGCACCGTACCTACAGTACCAGTCAAAAGTATGGACACACCTACTCATTCAAGAGTTTCTTTATTTTTGCTATTTTCTACATTGTAGAATAATAGTGCAGACATCAAAACTATGAAATAACACAAGGAATCATGTAGTAACCAAAAAAGTGTTTTATATTTTATATTCTTCAAAGTAGCCACACTTTGCCTCGATGACAGATTTGCACACTGTTGGCATTCTCTCAACCAGCTTCATGAGGAATGCTTTTCCAACAGTCTTGAAGGAGTTCCCACATGCTGAGCACTTGTTGGCTGCTTTTCCTTTACTCTGCGGTCCAACTCATCCCAAACCATCTCAATTGGGTTGAGGTCAGGTGATTGTGGAGGCCAGGTCATCTGATGGAACACTCATCACTCTCCTTGGTCATATAGACCTTACACAGCCTGGGGGTGTGTTTTGGGTCATTGTCCTGTTGAAAAACAAATGATAATCCCACTAAGCGCAAACCAGATGGGATGGCGTATCGCTGCAGAATGCTGTGGTAGCCATGCTGGTTAAGTGTGCCTTGAATTGTAAATAAATCACTGACAGTGTCACCAGCAAAGCACCTCCTCCTCCATGCTTGACGGTGGGAACCACACGTGGAGATCATCCGTTCACCTACTCTGCGTCTCAAAGTCACAGCGGTTAGAACCAAAAATCTCAAATTTGAGCGGTTAGAACCAAAAATCTCAAATTTGAACTCATCAAAGGACAGATTTCCACCGGTCTAATGTCCATTGCAGGTAACTCTAATTAACTTATCCTCTACATCAGAGGTAACTCTGGGTCTTCCTTGTCACGGTCCTCATGAGAGCCAGTCTCAACCGTGACGCTTGATGGTTTTTGCAACTGCACTTGAATAAACTTTCAAAGTTCTTGACATTTTCCGGATTGACCTTCATGTCTAAAAATAATGATGGACTGTCGTTTCTCTTTGCTTATTTGAGCTGTTCTTGCCATAATATGGACTTGGTATTTTACCAAACAGGGCAACATTCTGTAAACCACCCGTGCCTTGTCAAAACCCAACTGATTGGCTCAAACGCATTAAGAAGGAAAGAAATGTGTCACGTGTGCTCCCTCTCAGGTCTCTAGGTCATCCGGATGCTCGTTATGACACACGCCTGTCACCATCGTTACACGCACCTGCGCGTCATCTGACTCAGCTGGACTCCAATCACCTCCTTGATTACCTGCCCTATACAGTGGGGCAAAAAAGTATTTAGTCAGCCACCAATTGTGCAAGTTCTCCCAAGTTCTCCCACTTAAAAAGATGAGAAAGGCCTGTAGATGAAAGTCCGTGTTGCCCAGCAACAACCCCAAAACATCACTGCTCTAGAGGAGATCTGCATGGAGGAATGGGCCAAAATACCAGCAACAGTGTGTGAAAACCTTGTGAAGACTTACAGAAAACGTTTGACCTCTGTCGCCAACAAAGGGTACATAACAAAGTATTGAGATAAACTTTAGTTATTGACCAAAAACTTATTTTCCACCATAATTTGCAAATATATTCATTAAAAATCCTACAATGTGATTTTGTGTAATTTTCTCATTTTGTCTGTCAAAGTTGAAGTGTACCTATGATGAAAATTACAGGCCTCTCTCATCTTTTTAAGTTGGAGAACTTGCACAATTGGTGGCTGACTAAATACTTTTTGCCCCACTGTATGTGTCACTCCCTTTGGTTCTTTCCTGAGGCATTATTGTTTCTGTTCCAGTGTCATGTCTGTGCGTTGTTTGTGTTAATTGTTTTGTATTTAGTTGCATTTATTTATTAAAACAATAACTCCCGACTTAAAACAATAACTCCCGACTCTCAGTGCATCATTACAAAATTCCACAAACTTTTAACAAGGCACACCTGTTAATTGAAATGCATTCCAGGTGACTACCTCGTGGTTGAGAGAATGCCAAGAGTGTGCAAAGCTGTCATCGGGGCAAAGGGAGGCTAATTTGAAGAATCTCAAATATAAAATATATGTTGATTTGTTTAACACTTTTTTGGTTACTTTATGATTCCATGTGTTATTTCATATTTTTGATGTCTGCACTATTACTCTACAATGGAGAACATTGTCAAAATAAAGAAAAACCTTTGAATGAGTAGGTGTGTCCAAACTTTTGACTGGTACTGTATATGGAATGCTCCTTGTGCATGTAAGTACAACTCATGCTTGAAGGCCACTCTGTAGTTATAAAGTAAATGACCTAAAATACCCTTTTTGTTTTATATGTAAAGTACCTTCACACTAAAACTCCTTTCCCCCTTTCTTTCCTATACGCCTGGGCCATTTAAAATGGGGAACGTAGGTGCTCTGTTCAAAAGTATTGCCATATAAAGGGAACAGGGTGCCATTCGGTAGCCGTCATGGTGTTTGTACCGTGCAGGTGGTCCTTGTGATCTGTTCCCCTTGGTTTGGCTGTTTCAGAAAGCCCAGGTCTTATCCAACCAACCTGGTTCAATATTTTCTTTGGTTTTCCTGAGCGGTGCACACACAGACCCCTTGGCCCCCTCACTCTCCTATCCCTCCGGTCTAATGCATTCCAATGAAACCACATATGATTGTATGGCTGGAATATGTCCCTCATGCCCTCTCCTGTGTTTGTGTGTTCTGTTCTTAGTGCAACCAGAACCAGCCTAGTTGAACTAGCCTCAGAAATGAATGTCGGAGGGCCGGTTTAGATCATCTACACGGGCTTGCAGACAGTGTGTTATTAAAACAACAATACCACAAGATAACATGATAATATACAGTCTGAATATGGGGAGTGAGGCACTATTCAATTACTGCAGTGGCTTGGATTGCTCTGTCAACTATGGGGCACTGAGTACACCAACTCTCTTTGACTGGAATAAGCTACTCGTACAAATAGAGCTAGTCACACACACACCTAACTGGTGTAGCTGAAAGACACAATAAGACAAGACAATACATAACAATAACACACTGTTATAATAGCCCACTCTGCTAAATGTGATGACCTTGACAGGATGGGCCAGACACACAGTGTGTGTGTGTGTGTGTGTGTGTGTGTGGGTGAGGGTGAGAGAGACAGGCAGACCACAATGTCTCTGCCCTGCAGTGGTGATGATGAGACACTGAGCTGAGATGAACACAGAGCAGCCCGCGGTTACACTTAGAACAGTGCAGGAATGCAGTGTTAGGTCATCCATGCTCCCATGCAGTATCATACCCTTTCACTGACCCCCACCCCACACTACCCCACCTGTCCCGCCTCAGGTCCCCCGGGTTGGCTTACCGTGTCTGTGGGTCGTTGGCTGGAGGGATAGGGCCGTGACCCTGGAGGTCCAGCACAACTGGAGATGCCATGTTACTCCTGCTTTTGACCACTTCCTCCTTCCTGAAGGCCTGGCGAACAGGCGAGGAGCGCTCCAGGGGAATGCTGCCATGAGGAGGCGTGGCCCCATGGATGTCAATCATCCTCACTTCTGCCATCCTGTGGGGGGAGGGGGGCGGGGTCTTGGAGCCCAGCGTAGGCAGCTGGCTGTCTCCGTACTTCCTGGACTTCTGGCGGTAGAGTGAGGGTTGCTCCATGGCCTCGGTGGGGCTGGGCCCGCTGTAGGAGCCTGTGGAGCGGATGGAGGCGCGGTGGTAGCCAGCCAGGCTGCCGTGGTCCACTATGTCCCCAGGAGGAGGGTGCCCTCCATGGGCAGGGCCGTGGCCCATCCTCCCCTCGTGGAGAAGGTACGGGTCAGCGTAAAGCCCCTCTCCCCCTCTCACCAGGCTGTGACTCTTACCGCCCATGTCCTCATCAGGTTTGACGTCCCGCCTCTCCAGAATGGCGCTGGGGCAGGGTGACACGGAGCGAGGTGTGGCGTTAGATATGCGCTCCCGGGGCATAGTGGCGCTGCAGGGCATGGACCCCGGGCGCGGGCCGAAGGGGATCCGGGAGGGTGAGGGAGGCACGGAGTGGGCCGTGGTTGGGGACAGGGAGCCCTGCATGGGGTGGTGTGGAGGGTGGCCCATAGGTGGGTGTCTGGGGGAGTGCTGCCCATCTCTGCTGGCATACATCATCTCTCTGTGCATCTGGAGGAAACCAAAATCATGTTATTACTACTTTACACATTAGTCTACCATGTTTACCAAACACAGTAGCGTGTCAATGGAGGGTGAAGTTGCGCCACTAATGGTTAAGGTTAGGAGTGGGGGAGGGGAAACTGATCCTAGAGCTGTACCTAGGGAAAACTTCACCTTGGCACATCAGTTGTCACAGCCCTCAGGTAGTCGGCCATGACACCTCCCGACACGCACCATGTCAGCATCCCAAATAAAACCCTATTTCCAGCATCCCAAATAAAACCCTATTTCCTATGTAGTGTACTACTTTTGACAAAGGCCCATAAGGCTCTGGTCAAAAGTAGTGCACTAAGTAGGGAATAGGGTGCCATTTGGGATGCAGTCCATTACTCTCTTAGGAAATAAGGCATGAGAAACCAGGGATTATCATGTGAATAACTCCCATCTGGGGCAGTGCTAAGGCTCAACGTGGAGCGTGTTATATTTACAATATCTGCAATTACCTCTGGCTCACTGTGTGGCCTTATCTCCACAAACAAGAGTGGGACAGATATGCTCTGATGAAGGTCGACTGACCGAAATTAAAAACATTTGCATCTGACTGGAAGTGTGCAGAGACTTTTTCCTGTTTCTCCAGTTCTGCCTTTTGCCTCCAGCACCTTTACAAATCAGCTCTGGTTGTGCGGTAGATTCCGCCTATTATATAAAATGGTTATCATCATATTTAAATAAAATATGAATGACATTTTTTTATTAAAAACGTTATTTTAATGAGTACATCTGTTTTATTTCATCCTTCCACCAAACGCTGTAGTCAAGGCCAGTTGTTAGTTCTGAGATTCTGAAGTTGCTAGGGAAATGAGCTGGTCGTCCATTACAAAAGTTCTAAAAGGGTTGCCATGCAGGCAAGCTACTTCTCCTTTGCTAGCTAGCTAACTAAAACCAATACAAAATCACAAGCAACATGTGATAACATGAAACTACACATGTGATTTTCCACATGTGAAATCATGTGTTTTTTTCTGTAAGCACGGCATGTTGTAGAAAAACACTGCAACATTATCGCACAGGTCGGAAAGGCAGGCAAGCTGTTGCAAACCAAACGCTAGCCTAGTAGCATTGGGAAATAATGTCTAGACACTATTGTCCAGGGGAGATTAAGTTTATAAATTGTCTGGCTGAGCTGTGGATAACTCAAAATGGGTTTGGTTTTGGCTCTATCATTTTTTAAAACCTTAAATGCATTATAAAATAATCACGTTACAATAATTTTAAAGCTTTTTAATGTAAATTCCAAAACCAAAAATAGTGGACATTCAATTGCCAAAACATAAAAAATATTTAATGGTCTGTCAGGTCTACATTGGGTAAATATATATGGAAAAATAGGAAATTACAATGAGATAATACAATATTTCAGTTGAGTATATTATATTTATTTAATTACTTTATTATTTTTCATTAAAAGTAATCTCTGCTCCAGGCAGTAGCAGTCAGCCAGCCAGACCATCTAACTTTACGCACTCCCCATAAGGTACTGTCTTTAGTCATCCTATATAGCCTGCCTAAGTATGCTGCAGAGTTGTTCCTCAAAGTAAATAAGGCATACTTTCACAAACGGTATCTGTCCCTCTCGTCATTGTCTTACGTAGATTCCTCCCTCATGCGGTCTATGTGAATCTAACCTAACGTAGCAGGCGTATATGCACGTCTCCGCCCTAACAATGGAAGTCATTGTCCCAAAGGCGGGAAGGCAGACAGTAAATTTAGGTCCAAAATAAGTCCATACAAACACATTGGGTTTATTTTGGACAGATTTTGGCGAGATTTAAACCTCTCACTATGCTTGTTCCCCTCTGATCTGTTGCTGTCCGAGCCAGAAAACACAGGCGCAATGCATTATGGTCATTGTAGTTAATTACCACGGTTCTGACCTGAACTAGGTTGAATATTTGCTTAATGAAAACTACAACCCCCTTCAGTCCAGCGTCCCGCATAGTTGACTTGAATTCTCAAATCAACTATACGCGTTAGGCGCAACATTTTTTTTTACTAAATGGAAATCAAGTAATTTAACCGTTTCTCAATTAGTTTTTTAATAACCCCCCCCCAAAAAACAAATGTTGATTAATCGCTCAGCACTAGTTGACAGGCATTACCCAGGGATTGTTGTGAATAACTCCTCCCTGCTCTCAACCAATCAGCATCCAGAATCCAAACAACCTGTTTTATAAATGGTTTTCAACCATATGTTTAGAGAAAATAATATCTCATCAGCACATTCTCAGGGTGAGAAAAACAGTTGATCTTAAGTTCTGTTAAGGCCACAGGGATACTTTCCCCCCTATCAATATTTTACTAACATTTCACAGACACCCCACATAGACTATACCCCCAGGCTTCTAAAATAAGATTTGACATGAAAACAAGATTTTGGGATAAGATAAGGTTTTGGGATTTTGGCAGCATATTCCCATTTCTTTTAAGCTAGGAGATTACTTTGAGTGTTTCTTTAAGGTTCATGCAAGCTTGTGAGCTCAATTGCCCCTGGTTGCTGATAACAGTGTGTCTTTAAAAACAGCCCACATGTGAAAACACTGAGAGAGAAGGATTTCAACTATGTGCGTACAGGCAGGAAAGAAGTAGCTGGTAAATTAACAACAGGTTCCGTTGTCTGGCACAGCTTTTTTAAACAGGCAGCTTGGCCTGCAATGACCACCCATGAAGGACCCCAGAGTACCTGTGGATTTTGAAACTAACTTAATTCAGCTACAGCGAAGTTAAAGGAAAGGCATGACTGAAGCAGCTCTCTGATTTATGGAGTTAAAAGTGGGCAGAGAGTATGTGTAGCTTTACACAGAGGAATGTACGGGTCAGCGTTGTGAGAGAGAGTTCATTTCTTCAGAATGCACTACTACTGCTGTGGTTTAGTGTCTCTGGTGGCCGGCCACCTGCTTCGGGGGCAAATGAATAGTCTAACATCAATCCAATTATCTGATCTGAATCAACACAATGCTTCCACATACTTTACATACATACTTGATGTTTCCGCTACAGGAGCCTGGGGTTACTGTACAGAACTAATACATACACATGGCCAAAATGATGGCTGTTGGAGATGTTTTGTATACAGTGACTTTCTTTGACTTGACTACTATTGTGATCTCTCTCTGCGTGTTTTGTTGTTCATACTTGAATAATCCACTCATCTCCCTGCTCTCTTTGATTAAACACTAAACCCACCATTCAGAGGATCTCATCTGACTACTGTTTGATGCCCTACGTATGACCACCAAGAGTTCTCTCTGAAGTCAGACAGTTTAAATGTGCCTTTGCCAAGCTGGTAGTCATTGTATAAGAGAGAGAGAGAGAGATATTGCCCATGAACTGTCATCATAACAATGAATAGCCCTATTTGCTCACCCAAGGACTCCAGTGGAGACCAATAGAGATACAACAAGTCTCACTAGTTCTCCATCAGAACTCTTTCATGTTCAGCCAATCCTGATTCCCGCGGGTGTGTATCTGGCCCGGTGCCGGACTCTAATAGCCTGGTGTAGTACCCATATGAAACTAGACTTTCTGAGACTCTCCCAGACCTGCTGTCCTTCTAATGAGAACCTTGAGGAGGCAGTGAAAAGAAATACGGTAGATTGAGGTCTTTAAAAAGTCCACATGAGCCAAACTCAAACCAAATGTTCCCAATTTCACTGCTTGTTCGTCGCCATCTTCGGATGAGTTTATTTATTTTATTTGTTAAAGGCAATGTTTTATATGTCTGCAGACAAACCTGGAACCGCTGCCTTGTAAGGTCATGATATTGAAGACGCAAAGTGGTCTTCCAAGAGGGTGAAAGGAATTGCTTACTTCAGGTACAATTGGCAAGCCACCACAGACTGCATAGAACAGCTGTGCTTGACCTCATACAACTACTTGGGGCCTTTTCTTTGTTAGGGCGAAGTATGTAGTTACTTTGTCCACCTTGGCAAAGAAAATAATAATCCTATTAAACCCTCAGAGAAACCGTTTTAACATCGAGCATTTCCAAGAGAGGAGACGCGTGAAAACATTTGACTTTGACACCGAGGCGTCTGATCTCAGTAGCTTGCGCTTTCCACTAGTCTCCATTACACGTTGTTCCATAGCCATCGAATAGAATATTCCCAGACAGATTTTTCTTGAACAATATACAAATAAAGACGGTGTGTTTTCACTTATCAGCCAATGAGCGAGTTTGTCTTTGTTAGCTGCGGATCCAGCCCAGTCTTGAGTCTTTGTTCAGGCTTTTAGCTTTTGTCTCCTTTCACCTCTCACACAACACATCAGACGTCACACCCTCCCTATTATGCTGCTCATTGCTGTTCACTTCTAGAAAGAACCATTCAGTAAACACGTAATCATTTCTGGAACATTAAACATGATTTATGTATCTTATACAGTACACTGGATCTTTCTTAATGCAAGCTCGTTGATAAACCTTGTGGAGAATGTTAGAATCTTAAGAATTCCCCTTCTAGATTTAGTTTTTGGTTTCTACAGATGTAACCTATGACTCATAACCTGAAGTGAACAATGGCTTGTTTGTTACACCTAGAAGCAGGAAGGAGGATTAATTGTTTGAGGCTAGCAATGTGAAGATTATTACCCTTCTCACCATGATGTTGTCATCTTCCTCAATCTCCAGCTATGAAGACATGAAAGTACTGAAATGGAAAGGTGTCCTATTTTGGGGGGACTTCCTACTGAGTTATTGAACTAAAAGGGATGGAGTTACCACCTATACAAGCAGCCCTTCTCATTGCCCAGCTCTGACCTATTATAGCGCACACCTAGGGACACTTTAATACCTACCCTGTATTCTGATAATGACACTAGATAGATTACCTTTCTGAGTCTGGTAAGAACATTACAAACAACAGAGGATTTTTTTTTGACTAGAATAAAATGGTGATGCCTATTTAATAGGCTACTTGACTGTCAGGAATATATGGCTTATGTAGAGTGGAAGTGTTTTATTCCAGTCACCTCTTACACTTCCCTGATGTAAATGAAGCATCCTGTGTCTGGTCTGCATGGAAGCATACACTGTAACAGAAAACTGTAAATTATACAGTTATTTTTTGTATTATACTCCAGCATACTGTACATGATGGTGCATTGTGGGAAGATGTGGGTGGGGAAGAACTGCTGTATTTCGAATGGTACTGTAATTCCACCCCACAGAATACATTAAATTTTTTGTTTAGCGCCAAAAACCTTTTAACCACTAGTGGTGCATGTTATTGTTGTTTCTGTCTCATTAACACATTTTGAGGTGTGCCTTGAAAGAGGCTATATTTGTTGCACCTGTGAGTGAGAACGCTGCACCAATTGAACTCCTCTGTGGTTATAGTATCCCATCAATTTGAAATGTATATAGGGAACAGACTGGAACGGCAGCAAGTCTTAACTGGTGGAGAATTTTGCCATGTCTGTTTTTGCCCTGTAGTCACTGCCAGTTTGGAAGTCTTTGTTAAGGCCTGTAGAAGTGCAAGCGATATGAAACACCAACTATTCATTAACATTCTGTAACGTTTGTAAACACTTTACCTAGCAGCCATCCTGCTTGCACCAATCCCTTTTAATCACAGTGAAATACAATCCCCACCTATCAATTCATTCATTAATTCACACCGATTACGGTAGCATAAACTTTTTTTTTTTTTTTTACAGTATAATACAGTACATTTTACAGTATTGTACTGTGTGTCATTACACTGTACTTGCTTCGATACCGCATTAATTTTTTTTACAGTGTACTGTAATACACAATCACTGAAATACACAATCTTTCTTGCCACTGAGCTGCCTGTAAAGCCACTGTAAAATTCACGGTAACCCCTTTACAGTGTACTAATTATCGTTGCACACATGTAGTCACCATATGAGTGAGCATGGCTACCGCTGACTTAAATAACCCCACTAATCCAGTTAACCCCCAGCACATCTGGAAACAATCTCTGAGAGGAAAACAAAACAAATGGAGACCAATAGCAGAAATACGATCTCACTGATTTCTTAGAGAAGACGGGACAATGGATAGCCCTACTGAGACGTGCAGCAGGGTTCCACCTCTCCAAACGCTGCGTTTAAACAGGTGCAGGCCTCATTTGGTTATTATTTGCTCTTTGGTTATTTGTATTTGCTCTTTTCCGAGAATGCCAGTGTTTGGCTTCGCAATTAAGAGAGCCGGCTAACACAAGGAGGCATCAGAAAGGCGTATTTGTCTCGAAATATGTTTTAGAAAAACATCTGCACTCTCAGCTTCACATCTGTCAAGAATAAAGCCACTTGTGTGTGTGTGCGTGCATGCACACATTTGCGGGTGTTAAACTCTCGGCGTTGAGGTAAAAAGTGTTGTGAGTCATATCTGAGTGTTGATTTCGGGAGGGATTGAACTTGACGTCATTTTCGGTGAATAAATGAAGTGTTAACCAGGTGGTGTTGTTGTTACACGACTGTGTTGAGTTCATTTCCATTAACTCTGGGGCGCCAGGTAGCCTAGTGGTTAGAGTGTAGGACTAGTGACTGAAAGGTTGCTAGATCGAATCACCGAGCTAAAAAAAGTTGCATGCAGGTTGCTTTTTTTTTAGAATAGTTTGTCTAAATAGACATTGATTGATTAATTGAACTTATACGACACGAAGATAAATTACCTACATTTTTCTAAACTAATCCAATCTGTAAGCGGTTGGACTTATTTCCCCCGTTTATTAAGATGGTTATCCAAGTTTAGATGGTTTAGGTAGTCTCTTTATGGATCTCCTCTATGTGGTCCCTGGAAGAGGAAACAAGACGGTGGACCAAAGCACGTTTGTTTGAAATGGAAAAACGTTGCGGCAGATATTGGGTATAGAAGAACATCCAGACCAAGCAGCTGCTTTACAAGTGGGATGCACTGTTGAGCACTACATCCCCCAGGGTTCGGCTGATTGTACGGAGATTGTGACAGCCGGTTAAATAGCGTCCCTTGAGAGGTCTACAACAAAATGTATGTCTGGAGAAGTGCAGTATTATCATAAGAAGACGTAAGTACACTTAAGTATACTTGCAATACAGAGGAATGGAGAGAGAAAGAGAGGCAGAGGAGGTCTAAGAGAGAGAGAGAGGGAGGAAGAGGGTGAGCTTGAGTCGGTTAAAATGGCAGAAAAAAGGGAGATGGCATGTTAAAGAAGAATGGTAGAAAGTGTAAGCAGAGTGAGCTGTGCGCCGGATCGAAGACAGAAGGAGAAATGGAAGTGAATGAGGGAGAAGTATCTGAGGTGGTAGGCATGGTGAAGTTCTCAGAGCCCAAGGCTTGCACTGAGGGTCAGGATAAAGATGAGTCTGTGACAGTAGGAGTGAAGTTTTTGGAAAAAGTGGACCCTTGCCTTTTGGCTGATCCATTTGTGGATTCATGGTGGGTGAAAACAGAGTTGGGTGCTGTGGAATCAGTGAAGGTAACCAGAAGTGGTCTTGTGATAATTGTTTGTTTCTAGTCAGAGGGAGCAGGCACTCCTCGTTAAACGAATGGGGGCAAGAGATGTGAATTGTTTTGCCCTCGTGAAAATGGTGCCATTGAAAGGAGTGATTACTGGCGTAGCGGTAAATGTGAAAGTTGACCAACTGAAGCAAGCGGAAAATTCCCGGTGTTTGTGATGCTCGTCGTTTGGGCGGCATGAGTGGTGAAAGAGAAAGTGATGTTAGGATATAAGTTTTTGTGCCGAATGCATTACGTTGTTTCAGGTGTCAAGCTTATTGGCATGTGTCAGCAGTGTGTAGGAGGGAGGTTCCTAGGTGTGCATGAGACAAAGGAATGTGTAGCATTGGGGAAAGTAGTGGTATGTGTCAATTGTAGGGGTGCCCATGGGTCTGGGGATCAGAAATGTCCAGTGCGAGAGAGGCAGGTTGAGGTTTCCAGGGTTAGAATAGTGCAGAAGTTGTCATATGCTGAGGCAGTGAAGAAAGTAGAGAAAGATGGTTCAAATGGGAGGGATCCTGAGAGGAGTGGTGTGAGTGATAAACCAACAAGTGGTGTTTCAGTAAGATTGGATTATAGGCATTTATAGCAATGTTTATCAACTGTACTGCAGGGATGGAAGGTCAGTCGCAGACATTGTGGTAGCAGCTGCAGAGAGGTTTTTGTGTGTGCGAGACTTGACATCAGAAGAGTTACAGGGTGTGTTAAGTGGTGTTGTCCCATCCTTTCAGGCTGATGACCCGAAGTAGGACTAAATAGATTTAACTAGTAGGGTGGTGTTTTTTGTGTGTATTTTTTTAGTGTAGGGTTAGATGGCAGGGCATTTGTTGATTAATTTAAAATATATATATTTTAAGCAAAGTATAAGGGACTTATACTTCAGTCTAGTAGGTGGCGGTAATGCAACATTTATTGGATGCCAACAGCCTCATCGAATAAAAATATTCCCTACCTTGGCAGTAATTCTAACTGCAGATTGTGGGTGATTTAAAAAGTTTCAATCGTTGGCTATCCTAGCTCCAATAGAAATGATATAACACTTTGTAAGCCAGCATTTTTTGACTTGCCGATGTGGCCTGCAAACCAGGAGTTTCAGACCAGTGTGTCAGGGTAAAACTAGACTTTCGAAGTATGACATTGTAAAAAACAAGTTATCTATTGTCAACAGCGTTACTTTTATGATAAAATATGCACTTATACACTCACTGACAGCCATCGAAACACAGGCATGGTACCTCTAAAATTTACTTGAATGGCACCCTGGGAAATACATATGCAAATACAGTAAGGCTTTACACCCTACAGTGTTAAAACATCACCCAAAAATGTGTTACGGTAACACGACAGATGTTAATTCCCTAAGCCTGAGAAAGTGTAAGAGCATCAGCTTTAATAAAGTGTTAATTTAAGTCTGAATATGTAACACCCATTGTGTTAGGGACCCAACACTCTCGGGGTGTTAGTGTATCAATACTTTGAAAAGTGTTAGTTTAACACTATTTCAGTAAATCACATATAATTACTAAGAAACTGTTCAATTTAACACTGTGGGTGTAAAAATTATGATTGCAAATTTTCTTTGTGTGTGTGTGTGTGTGTGTGTGTGTGTGTGTGTGTGTGTGTGTGTGTGTGTGTGTGTGTGTGTGTGTGTGTGTGTGTGTGGACACTTCAGCATTAAAGTGTGTATATGACTTTCCCCGGTCCTTATTTAAAGGCAAACCTGCCATAAGCTATTATGGCTCATTTGCATATCATAGCAAAAAAATATGAATGGACTAATTTGTTTCATTTGTCAAATTCAAACAGAGTTTTCAGAATACTATACACATACATTATAGCTGTATAACGTCATGGGCAGGTCCTTCAATGAGGCAATCTGTGATTGGTACAGTTGAAGTCGGAAGTTTACATACACTTAGGTTGGAGTCATTAAAACTCGTTTTTCAACCACTCCACAAATTTCTTGTTTAACAAACTATAGTTTTGGCAAGTCGGTTAGGACATCTACTTTGTACATGACACAAGTACTTTTTCCAACAATTGTTTACAGACAGATTATTACACTTATAATTCACTGTATCACAATTCCAGTGGGTCAGAGGTTTACATACACTAAGTTGACTGTGCCTTTAAAAAACTTTAGAAAATTATATCATGGTTTTAGAAGCTTCTGATAGGTTAATTGACATAATTTGAGTCAATTGGAGGTGTACCTGTGGATGTATTTCAAGGCCTACCTTCAAACTCAGTGCCTCTTTGCTTGACATCATGGGAAAATCAAAAGAAATCAGCCAAGACCTCAGGAAAAACAATTGTAGACCTCCACAAGTCTGGTTCATCCTTGGGAGTAATTTCCAAATGCCTGAAGGTACCAAACAATAGTACGCAAGTATAAATACCATGGGACCACGCAGCCACCATACCGCTCAGGAAGGAGCGGTATTCATCCTAGAGATGAATGTACTTTGGTGCGAAAAGTGCAAATCAATCCCAGAACAACAGCAAACGACCTTGTGAAGATGCTGGTGGAAACGGGTACAAAAGTATCTATATCCACAGTAAAACGAGTCCTATATCAACATAACCTGAAAGGCCGCTCAGCAAGGAAGAAGCCACTGCTCCAAAACCGCCATAAAAAAGCCAGACTATGGTTTGCAAATGCACATGGGGGTAAAGATCGTACTTTTTGGAGAAATATCCTCTGGTCTGATGAAACAAAAAAAGAACTGTTTGGCCATTACGACTATCGTTATGTTTGGAGGAAAAAGGTGGAGGCTAGCAAGCCGAAGAACAATATCCCAACCGTGAAGCACGGGGGTGGCAGCATCATGTCGTGGGGGTGCTTTGCTGCAGGGGGGACTGGTGCACTTCACAAAATAGATGGCATCATAAGAGGGGAAATTATGTGGATATATTGAAGCGACAACTCAAGACATCAGTCAGGAAGTTAAAGCTTGGTTGCAAATGGGTCTTCTAAATGGACAATTATCCCAAGCATACTTCCAAAGTTGTGGCAAAATGGCTTAAGGACAACAAAGCCAAGGTATTGGAGTGGCCATCACAAAGCCCTGACCTCAATTCTATAGAACATTTGTGGGCAGAACTGAAAAAGCATGTGTTAGCAAGGAGGCCTACAAACCTGACTCAGTTACACCAGCTGTCAGGAGGAATGGGTCAAAATTCACCCAACTTATTGTGGGAAGCTTGTGGAAGGCTACCTGAAACATTTGACCCAAGTTAAACTATTTAAAGGCAATGCTACCAAATACTAATTGAGTGTATGTAAACTTCTGACCCACTGGGAATGTGATGAAAGAAATAAAAGCTGAAATAAATCATTCTCTACAATTATTATTCTGACTTCACATTCTTAAAATAAAGTGGTGATCCTAACTGGCCTAAGAAAGGGAATTGAGGATGTCGGGAAATGTCAGGAATTGTGGAAAAACTGAGTTTAAATGTAGTTGGCTAAGGTGTAGGTAAACTTCCGACTTCAACTGTACATCAATGTTTTGACTTTTAAATAAAGCCATTAATTCTTGAAAAATATTGGTTGCTGTTTGAATCCCAGATTGCCCAGTGTCATATTGACTCGATGAGAGTAAAGTCCATAACCTAACTCATATGGTCTGTATTTCTGCTGCAATAGTTTACGTGTCAGGGGCCTAGGGTCAGTCTGTTATATCTGGAGTATTTCTCCTGTCTTATCCGGTGTCCTGTGTAAATTTAAGTATGCTCCCTCTAATTCTCTCTCGCTCCCTCTCCCTCCCCTCCCGGAGGACCTGAACCCTGGGATCATGCCTCAGGGCTACCTGGCCTGATGACTCCTTGCTGTCCCCAGTCCACCTGGTCGTGCTGCTGCTCCAGTTTCAACTGTTCTGCCTGCGGCTATGGAACCCTGAACTGTTCACCGGACGTGCTACCTTATCCCGGTCCTACTGTTTTCGACTCTCTCTCTCTACCGCACCTGCTGTCCCTAACTCTGAATGCTCGGTTATGAAAAGCCAACTGACATTTACTCCTGAGGTGCTGACCTGTTGTACCCTCTACAACCACTTTGATTATTATTATTTGAACCTGCTGGGGGGGGGGGGGGGGGGGGGGGGGGGCGCGCAGGTTTGTGTTGGAGACCGATGAGTGTGTGTGTGTGTGTGTGTGTGTGTGTGTGCGAAAAACAATGCCCATAGATCTCAATTGCATAAAAACAATTGTCCGTCATTATATATCATAGCAAAACATTTTCCTGGATCTAATTGGATTCATTGGTCTAATTAAGCAGAGAAAGTATTTGCAGACCATCCACTACAAATCCACATTAGTTTTCACAATATGATACACAATTACAGCTGTATCACTTCACGAGTAGGTCCTTAAATGAGGCAATCTGTGATTGGTACATCCGTTTTTTTTTACTTTTAAATAAAGCCATTGATTCTTGAAGAATAGAACCGCTTTGTTGCTTTTTGAATCCCAGATTGCCTTTGTCAATATTGGCTGGCTCTGATGAGATCAAAGTCCATAGCTTAACTCATATGGTCTGTGTTTAAAAAAAGGTCATCTGTGATTAAAAAAAAACAACGAAGCAGTTACCCTGGCCTTTAAAGAGACACGCAACTTCATCTAAATCATACACCAGTGCCTGACCAGAACAAATAAACTCAAACTTGGTGTGTGTGTTTGTGTGTGTGTGTGTGTGTGTGTGTGTGTGTGTGTGTGCGTGTAAAAAAAAAACCTATGCCGTAGGTCTCCTGGAGTCGTCTGGTAGTCTAATGAAAAAGAGTGTGTGTAAATTGCTTCTGAGTGTTAAGCTGATACGACAGCTCATTTGATCTGGGTTGATCTGGTATCCGTGTAGTGTGTGTGTGTGTGTGTGTGTGTGTGTTCACGTTTCATACCACAGCTCATAAAATATGTCTACTCCGTGTTAAACAACTTGAGTTGTATGCCACGCATGCAGTAGTTGCTTTAGTAATAGTGGCTTCTCCTTTGTTTCCTATGTGTTCCAGTCATTTCAATAAAATACTACGCAGTGTATTCATAGGTTATAGAGGCAGACCGAAGCACAGTTTCATAAATAAGTGAGAGAATCAATTAAAAGTAGACTCAAATATAACTTTCTTTATCGCTGATGTCCAGTACTATAGTCAAACACGGTGGAATCTGAACCCACACTCCACTTCCCATAAAGCAAAGCTACCGTCTCTCTAGAAAGACACAATGCATGACGCTGGGGCTCATTGAAAAAAAGTCATTGTGACAACTGCAATAATACTCAGTATTATTGTGTGCGTGCGTGTGTGTACGTGTGCACACTGTGCTGCATGGCAATCCACATCAAATCAAATCAAGCTGTACTTATACAGCACATTTCAGACGTGGAATGAAACAATGTGCTTCAGGTGTGTGTTTTAAGGTCTCTTTTAAAAATGTCCACAGTTCTGGCATAGTAACTAAAGGCTGCCTCTCCATGCCTATTGGTCATAGGCTTTGGGATAGTTTAAAGGCCAGTGCCAGAAGACCTGAGGGACCTACTGGGTACATGAATTAAAAGCATGTCTGACATGTATTGGGCTGCACAATCATGGATTGATCTTAATGTATTCTAAAACTCACAGGCAGCCAGTGCAGAGACATTAAAACCGGTATAATATATGCTCTCCGCCTGGTCTTGGTCAGTACCCGTGCTGCAGCATTCTGTTTGTTTTGCAGTTGACTAATGCCTTTCTTGGGTAGACCAGACAGGAGAGCATTACAGTAGTCAAGCCTACTTGTAATAAAAGCATGGATGAGTCTCACCTTGGAAATGTTCCTCAGGTGGTAAAAAGCTATATAGCTCACATGGAGACTTCTCTCAGCTAGATAGATAAAGCATCGGAGAGGATTAGGGAGGACAGGGGTCAGCTGGCCAGAAAGGATTTGGGGAGGAACACACAAGGAATGAGGTCTTTGCGCTTTAGTTCCGCTACATCAGCAGGAAACCAACAGGAGGAGGCAGCAGCCTTGTGGGAGATTAGCAGGAGATTTGGAGAAGAAAAGAACAGCCCTGTGAATGGAGTTCAATTCCTTTCGGCGAGCTGCACTAAGGCACACACAAGGCTCCCTCGATCCCACCCGAAATTAGGCACGGAGAACAGAAGAACCCCATAAACAGATTAAGGAAGACGGGGGACGGGGACGGACGGGGGGGTGGCATTCCGCTACCCAGACGCTGAGAGGGTGGGATGAGAAGGAGGACAGGGGGGAATTTAGGGAGGGGAGGATAGAGGGAGGATGAGGGGAAGGAGGGTGAATGAAGGAGGTTAGGAGAAGAAGAGCGGATTATTAAGAGAGAGGAGAGAAGAGGGTAGGATAGGGGGGAGAGGTAGGGGTAGGGCCCCCATAGCCAGTGTTATTTGTACATTAGACTAACTAGACTGGCATATTCCCTACTGGAGCTGTTTCTGTGGGAACGGCTGGCATGCTGCAAATAATAATACCTGTCATAAATAATGTACCTTTTTTTACACAAGCACCACAGTAGGTGTGGACTTAGTAATTAGACTCTCTATCTTTCTTTGCCCAGACAGGAATGTGATAAGGAAGACTGAACCATACCACTCTGTCATCTGTTGACAGGTTTACCCTACAGTAAGTTTGGGTCTAGGATAGAGCTGGTTCTACCTGCTGTAAACCCTCCAGATGCCCCGCTAGCCCGAGGTTAGACCAGGGGCTCGCCTGGTTCAGTATCCCAGTTTCGATGCTCCTCAGATGGGTCAGTACTCACCCTGGTGTCAACGTTGGTGGGTCTGGGGCCGTGACTGAAGGCCTGTGCTGGGTCCTTGTGGTACACCTTCAGGCAGGAGTGATCTGTGATATTCCTGTGGGGGGGGGGGGGGGGGGGGGGGGACGTCCAGAGGGAAAATGAGGAGGCCAGAATATATCACTATTGGATAGTGGTCTCCTATACCCAGACGTTGGTGTGTGCTCTGACATGGCTATGTCGTACACAGTCCACAGTCTGCTGTACTGAGCCGTCCTGGTGTTGCGTTAAAAAAAGTGTCCAGTGGTGTTACAGTGAAAAGGATCCCTCAAATAAAACAATAAAGCTGCGTCTCGTCTGCTGGTCTTTGTTTTCCCGTGTCAATTATTGCTCCTGTGCCGTCTACTACTGAGGCAGCCGGCGAGGAATGAACACGTGATAACTTTTACAGCCCTGATTTTTTTTAAAAAGGTTAGAGCTAGTCACAAAGTACACAACACACCGCCGCAAGAACACTACAGATAGAGATGGAGCCAGAATACTTTTTTTTAATTCACTTTGAGCCTTTAAAATCACAGGGGGGGTGAGGACGGCTCATAATAATGGCTGGAACGGAGCTAATGGAATGGCATCAAACACATGGGAAACCATATTTATTTGTATTTGATACCATGCTACTGATTGCGCTCCAGACATTACCATGAGCTCATCCTCCGCAATTAAGGTGCCACCAATCTCCTGTGTTCAAAATGGAGTATAATCGCCTAGTGTGCAGTAAGCTTGTATTCTACAGAAATATAAATATATATATTTTTTTTATGTAAAAACAGGTCCTGTATGAACTGTCAATTCATTGCCCTGGGTATTGAACAGTAACTTATATCTATTGTTGAATTTTATGATGTACCGGGAAGTGGGCAAACTGGGTGAAGGTGATTGGTGACGTGACTGTGAGGGCAAGAAACCCTTGTCATTGTTGTCTTATGAGTCATACCCCTCTGGAAAACTCAAAAGAACAAAGACGACTTATTGTGTTTTTAAAAGGCCAGGCTAATGACAAAGCTGCATGTGCCTGTACACGTGCCTGTACACACTTTCTGCACAGAGAGGAGAAGACACCACCACTTAACACACCCTGCAACTCTTCTGACGTTAAGTCTCGCACATAGAATGTGGCCAAGTTGGCTATAGCTCACTCACTCACTTTAAATCTGAGGCTCTGGAAGAAACAAGACTGTTTATAGGTTATTTTCCGATCCTTTTGTTCTGCCAACTGAGCAGCGATGAAACGTGTCAAAACAAATGAATTCGGCCCCAGCTGAACTTTCCACTTTCTTCTACCATCACATGGGTGTGAATGAGAGGAAAAAGAGGCTCGGAGACTGGTTGCGACCCAGATGGCAACCTATTTTCTATGTAGTACACTACTTTTGACCAGGGCCCATAGGCAAACCGATAAGGCTCTGGTCAAAAGTAGTGCACTATATAGGGAATAGGGCACCAATTGGGACTCGCACACGGTGTTGTTTGGGTTTGTTTTGTTGGTGGTGGAACTAAAGGTTCTTCCACTATTGTAGGGCACCACATCCTGAGCCCTTTCATCCACACAGCTATTGAGTTGAATGGAAAGTGGGGAGGAAGAGGATCTGTCGCAGGCTGCTTGCAGCCCGGGTCACTTCCTGTGCTGGGATAGCTCATTAGACAGGAAGTACTTAAAGAAGGGAGAGAGGAAGGCTGCTGGGTAGCTCTGAGGATCTTACACGGGTGAGTCTGAGACGACACATTGGGAAGCAACCCACAAATAACCTACTCTATAACCCAGTCTGGGAAAATAGAGACGAAACACTCACACACACATAGGTATTGGACAACAAAAAAAACACACACCCATTTACCTGACGTCGGTGAGCTCGTAGTACATGTTCCTCATGTCGTCTTTGACATAGACAGCCACACTGGGAGACTCCAGCATCTTCATGGTGAGCTGCTGGGGAAAGGCACTCACAAACAGAGCCCTGATGGTGTCTCCGCTGGTGATCTCATTGGGCATCCGGATCTGCTTAGTCTCGTCTCCGTACTGCAGGTACAGCACGCCTGGGGAGAAGACAGGGAAGGAAAGGGGGTTAATGGAGGGTTACTGAGGGGTTAATGATTGGTTGATAATGACCTGGTGGCTCTTAACCATGTAGCTACAGAGGTGTCACACCAGTGTTGTGTCAATGACTTTGTCCCAAATGGCACCCTATCCCCCTTAGGCCTATAATTATAGTGAATATAATGCCATTTGGGACGCACAGTGTATTTATGTACTATGGTGCTTGTCTTTCTGTACTGTGGCCCACAGTCCTGTCCTATTATGTGCAGTCCGACATATACCACAAACACTACCTTTACTGTATTTACAATGAGTAGCTACAATATCTTTACTGTATGTACAATGAGTACCTACTATATCTTTACTGTATTTACAATGAGTAACTACAATATCATTGCTGTATTTACAATGAGTAACTACAATATCTTTACTGTATTTACAATGAGTAACTACAATATCTTTACTCTATTTACAATGAGTAACTATAATATCTTTACTCTATTTACAATGAGTACTTACAATATCTTTACTGTATTTACAATGAGTAACTACAATATCATTGCTGTATTTACAATGAGTAACTACAATATCTTTACTGTATTTACAATGAGTGATGACAATAGCTTTACTGTATTTACAATGAATAACTATAATATCTTTACTATATTTACAATGAATAACTACAATATCTTTACTATATTTACAATGAGTAACTACAATATCTTTACTGTATTGACAATGAGTAACTATAATATATTTACTGCATTTACAATGAGTAACTACAATATCTTTACTGTATTTACAATGAGTAACTATAATATATTTACTGTATTTACAATGAGTAACTACAATATATTTACTGTATTTACAATGAGTAACTACAATATCTTTACTGTATTTACAATGAGTGATGACAATAGCTTTACTGTATTTACAATGAATAACTATAATATCTTTACTATATTTACAATGAATAACTACAAAATCTTTACTATATTTACAATGAGTAACTATAATATCTTTATTGCATTTACAATGAGAGTTTAGATAATGGTGAGAAAGTTAAAGACCCATAAAACTATAAGCATGGGTGTGTATGTGTGCATGCCGGCGGATGCATACAGTACGTGTGCTTAAGCAGTTCGTAAGTCATGTGGGTTGTAGGAGGGTGAGGTTGATGTGGGATGGAGAAGGAAGAGGGATGTGGCTGGGTGTCGTGGGTGGGAAGGGCGGCCATTAGCAAAGCATCGAACAGACAAGACACTGAACTCCTGAACTCTGGGTGCGGCTTCTGTACTGCACTCCACCAAAGCATACGAAATACATTACACGCTCACAAACAACACACCCCGTGCCCACAGACAAGAACATACATTTTCAAAAGACTGACAGCTTGAAAGACGTTATATGTCCATACAGGACAGTGCAAATAAAGAAGCCCGTGAGCTTGACTTTTGTATATTGTTTTCTAGTCGAAGCCTCGTCATCTGTATTATAACAGATGCGCAGCTCATAAATCACTGAAATCAGAGCTTCCTGTATGCAACAGAGTGCATACAGTACACATTGTGTGCCATTTAGGATCAGTCACTATGTAGTGTGCTGATAGAGAGGAGCTTTTCCTAACACGGAGTGGCTCCAGAAAAGGAGCGGAGCAGTAAAATCGGCTACACGTTTCCAGAAATGTAACACAAGATCCTACAGGCTCTTTTAAAAAGAGAGGGAGGGACAAATCCAGGGCATAAAAAGTGCTGAGCCATTCTACGGCACATACATCTACGGCTCGACCAGGATGGACTTGTAACAACTTAACAAACGTCCGCTTGCCATCTAACTCGCTGCTCCTTTGTGTATTGTCAGATGAAGGACCACGCAGACCCTCCTAATACGACGTGTGTTATTCAATGACTGGTTGTGCGTCCCCACACACACACACAAAAAAGCCTCTTTTTTTTTTTAAAAGAGCGGGCCATTCCCAGTCCTTTTTGAGCTTGACTGACGAGATAGTAACGTGTTAGAAAGAATAGGACGAGTCGAAGGGAAGTATTCGAACCCATGCCGACTCTGGCATACACGTGTGCCGAGGTCAGCGGCTGAAACCGCTGGACCACACAATAGTGTTCTATTTTTTTTTTTTTTTTTACCAGCGCCCATAGTGACTATATAAGGAATAGGGTGTCATTTGGAACACACACTTGGCTTCATATTCTATTATACATGCAATGGAAAATTCCCTCAAAACCAAACTTTAATTATCTCCTGAGACTTTGGATGGCTAAATTCTAGCGCAGAGTTGGATTGCAGGACTGTATGTGGCCGCTGATTGTCTGGTTTCACTCTCTAAATCAGAACCAAATGGCGTGGCTGCACAGCAAATGGTCAGGGGAGAACATACTTTGTCTACATCCCAAATAGCACCCTGTTCCCGATACAGTGCACTACTTTTGAGCAGAGACCTATGGGCCTTGGTCAAAAGTAGTGCACTATAAAGGGAACAGGGTGACATTTGGGACGAAGTCTTGGTTTCCAGGGCTTGCTGCTAGGTTTTATGACAGTCAGATCCTATTCCAGACTCTGCTCTTATGCATCTCCAAATGGAACCCCAATCACCTTCAATTACGTTCATTTCAAATGCAGCATAAATAGAGTTCTTTATTTCCCTCTCTTCCACAATATAAAACACAGTACAGCAATAAAGAACAAAACAACTACCACAGTACTGTAGTATAAATATTTTGTAGCAATACTACACATCAGCTATAAGTAACATAGAGAGAATAGAGAAACTCACTTGAATAGAGTCATTTCAAGATGTCCGCTACTGCAACTCCAGTCTTGTGTTAAGGAGTCTTCTGACTGAAGGCACTACTTCTATTGGCGCAGGGCTCTTAAGGAAGACCAGATGTCTCTGGGGACACGACTGTGTGTGTGTGGGGGGGGGAGGTTCCGGGGTGAAGTTTCCCCAAGGTACAGATTTAGGATCAGCTTCCCCTCCCCAATCCTTAACCTTAACCATTAGTGGGGAAAATGAAAAGCTGACCAGAGATCAGCAACCAGGTGGCCACCAGAGGAATGCTGGGTAATATGCCCTCTTTTCTCCACCCCCTTCATAACCCAATCTGCTGCCATAACGCGTTTGTGTGTGTGTGTGTGTGTGTGTGTGTGTGTGTGTGTGTGTGTGTGTGTGTGTGTGTGTGTGTGTGTGCGTGTGTGCATATCTGTGTGTGCAGTAGTATATTATTGTAGATGTTTATGTACAATGTCTGCAATTCAGCATCTCAACCTAAGCAAGAACCCACTTTTGGCACAGAGCAGCATGCTTCCTGTTGGTTAAAGGGGTGTGCTGCCCAAATGTAAACAAGTCATTTAGAGGCACTTGAAGTAAATGAAATGAGTCAACCTAAAGTCACATTAAACTAAGATGTGTGTCCTCTGCTTACATTTTCAAATAAGCTTTTTAAGAAGCCGTATCCTGTGAGGCTCAGAGGCTGATTACATGTTGAGATGATGAGAGTTGAAGCACTCTCTCTCTGTTTAGTTCATCAAAATTAAATGACTATCTCTTAGAAGAACTGCATCATATGAATACAACTCTACACAACTGAAGGCGTTTGTCATATTGATGCAAATGAAGTGCCCTTTGCGTTGTTAACAAACCCCATTTCTAATCCTGCCAATAACAGTGTGTGCGTCTGTGTGTGTGTCTGTGTGTGTGTCTGTGTGTGTTAAACAGGGTGGCATATTGTTGGAGGATTCTGTAATCTCACTATGCTAAGGAAATTCATTCTAATTAAGGCTAGGAGCAAGCAGGCGAAGCAAAGGGCGAGGAGGAGTGTGGGGGGGTGAAGTGTGTTTGTGTGTGTATGTGAGTGTTTGTATTTGTGTTTGTAAGAAGAAGCTAGCAGTCCTTGGTCTATGTGTGGTTAATAGCCTCATAATCACAGTGTGGTCATGTTGCGGTCGCCTACCTAGCGAGCGGTCCCTGGTCTGGTTGGTGGAGCGCACTACGGGCAGGCTGGCACGGGAGCGGCTGCCTCTGGTGAAGGCAGAGGGGGCATCAGCCTCTGACATGGTGTCCAGAGACTCCAGAGAGGCCAGGGAGAGGTGCTCAGGCTGCTCCCCTACAATGGAGCTGCTGGGGCCGTGCGCAGGGCTTCTGCTCTGGGGGGGGGGGGGAGAAGAGGAGAAAGAGGGTAAATTAGAGGGGTCATGATACACAGGAACAGGGTTGTAAAAACTCTGGTAACTTTGGTAACTTTGAAAGTTTACCGGAATATTGCAACCCTACATAGGAAACGAACACAAACGGAAACACAATTATTGTAGGACAATTTTGTCCATCAAAACCAGCACAACACTGTGCTGCAAGCACCCTTCTTCAACCAACAAAGCCATCTGAACCACACGATAGTGTTAATGCTTTTTTCTAAAGCTGCATTAGAAATCACTCCGCCAATTCCCTGGTTGCTAAAATTCTAATAGTTTGCCTAATTTCAATTTATGTGTCAAAACAAGCATGTGTATCATTCCATCTAAACTGTACCATCTAAACCACTGTATTTTGAGGTGTCTGAAGCTGGTGTACAAAACTGAAAGTAAAAGAACGGGAAGCATAGAAATAGTGCACTTAGAACAGATATGCCGCTTCTTAGACTTGCTCTCAATGAGAATGATAGATCTATAACTAACATTTCTAGGTGAATTTGGTCAGGTCGCCCAAAAAGTTACATATTGCAGCTTTAAGAGAAAGATAAGCTTTTTAACTACAATGTTAACACAGTGAAAACCCCAGTGTCATTTTTGGACTCCCAGCCATGCATTCCAGTCTATTTGGGTGTAATTTGTTTGCATCAATGCAGATAGCAGACACACAGACTGACACCACCTGCTATATTTCACACAAGCACACACACTATGATTTTCGCAGTTGCAAAAAACAAGGGGGGAGGGGCAGTAATTTGGGTGTGCTGGATATCCCCCCCCCCCCCCCCCCCCTTGACTAATGTGGACAGTGTTTTTGGCAGGAGAACACAGATCAGGTGAGGGGAGGTGGAGAGGGCAGGAGAGCATATGCACACGCACACACACACGTGTTAGTTGGGATGCAGACAGAGCCACATGCCCAAGCATGATGCAGATAAGACACTCCCTGTTGTATTTTCACACTATGATTTTCCATGTTGCAGCTGCTTAAAAGAACCAAGACAAGCGGTCCCTAAGCCTTATCATGCATGTTTCTCTCTTGCCAAGCCTCACACAACTTTAGTGAAGGGTTAATACAGGCCCAAAATCGACATTGTAGAAAAAAAACACAAATAACTCCAGCGCGCGCCATTTTTCTTTCCGGTCTGATATCTTTTTCAAGCTTCGCACAACAACCGAGGGGAAAGGGTGTAGTGAGGGTGATTAAAGTCACCAATGAGTCCACCAGGCAGGCAGTCCTGTGGGCCTGGCAGAGTAATAGAGAATGTGGAGCTCATTGAGGGTGTGCCAGGCTGACAGTGTGAATAACATGGAGAGGAGAGTACACAGAGAGCCCTTTATCAAGCTAATGGCTCCACGGACACAGCCAGGTTAACAACACAGTCATTGCGCACACGCATAAACACACACACAAAGCACTCTGAAAGGTGATGGTGAGTGTGGGGAGAGGGGAGAGGGGAGAGGGGGGAAGGGGAAGCGGTGGGGCAGTAATTTGCATGTGCTGGATAACCCCCCCCCCCCTCCACCTCCCCCATTGACTAATGTGGACAGTGTTTTTGGCAGGAGTACACAGATCAGGTGAGGGGAGGTGGAGAGGGCAGGAGAGGTCAACACACACACACAGGCCAGTTGTGATGCAGGCAGAGCCACACGCCAAGTCATGATGCAGATAAGATAAAAGGCAGACTAACTGTGTGGGGCAATTGGATTTTCAGCAAGTACCTCTGAATGTCAAGCTCAGAATGGAGAGAAGACAACATGCCCTGTAATGACTGATGAGAGAGAGAGAGAGAGAGAGAGAGAGAGAGAGAGAGAGAGAGAGGAAGGAAGAAGCAGGGAAGTGGGGAAGGGGAGAGATCGAGGAGAGGCAGATGGTCATCCAACATATCAAGAAACACAGCAATGTGAACAGAACAGAAAAGGTCACAATCGGAAATGCTCCTGTGTGTCCAATACGTGTGAGATCATCTAGCTTTGGAGCGAGATGATAGCGTACTGTGCAGTATCTGCTCTCCAGCAGCTCCAACATAACAACCGCCTAATCCCTGGCTTTAAATAGTTGTATGATTGTTTTGAATAGTCATCACTCTTCTCACCAGCGCCCTCGTTATTATCCAGACTAGCTCTGTGCTGAGTCACCATATGATATTGTTGACTTGATACGACGTGTAACCTTTGGTGTCACCCCCACAGGCGGGACCTGTCACCTGACACAGCAGCAGCATCCTCTGTCCATATCTGGTCAAAGGGTAGTGCACTACATAGGGAATAGGGTGTAATTTGGCACGCTGACTGAGCGCTGGGAACACCAACTCCATTAGAATACGCTTACTCCATCTATATTGAGTAGATAGTTAAGGTCCTTTATATGCATGGCCCAGGATGAGTCACGTGGAGGGTCAGGTTCAGTTGACGTGTCATCCGAAACCATGATGCATGCTCGGTAAGTTGAACCGAATTGTAATTATTTATGAGTGAAATGTCATTATTTATGAGTTTACCCAATTATGTTGAGGTAGATACAGTACCAGGCTGCTACTCTGAAAACCAGGCAGTGTTATACAGTATACAGTACATGCGACACGTGGTAGAATTCTTACTGAGGCTGAGCAGAACGGAGTGAGATGCTTGAGCCAATCAAGGCTCTTCAGTGGGATTGTATTATGTGGATAAAATGGAAGATAGACCTACCACCTCTCTGGGGATAGTGGTGAAGGAGTTTACACACAACACCAAATGATAAGGTGTCCATCGGATGAGCTTAGCAGGTTATTTCCTCCCCCGCACACACAGACACAGACACACACACACACACACACACACACACACACACACACACACACACACACACACACACACACACACACACACACACACACACACACACCCTCTCTCTGGCAGGTGCTCTACTTGGCACCCCTCTATCACAGAAAAGCCACTTCCTGTTCCCGCTGAAACCACTTCCTGTCATGGCTACAGATAGTGAAAACCACAGTTTAACCTATGATTACAACCGCCTACCTGCTGTTAGACACGTCGACCCGGTCACGGCTGGGAGGAGAGACCTAAATTCCACATATAACTCTGTGTGGCTTAGTTAGCTATGACAGTCAAGGGTAACCACAGTGCACTTACTATTTTAACACTGAGTATCATATCATATGTAGATCATTTACTGCAGAACAGACATGAAACATGTAAAAACACATGGCACTGAGAAGTGAGCCAGTGTCACACAGACATAAATACAATTCTCACTTGTAAAGATCTGTAGAAGTTACTGTGAAATTGATGAAAAAAATATATATATAAGACAATTATTGAAGTACTTCAATGTTGATGATTTTGTCAGGGGTTCTCAAAGAGGTACTGCAGGGGGTCCGTGGACAGATCTCCCCCAAAAATGTTTTACATGTCATTTTTTTATGAACATTACTAACAACAGATCAAACTAATTTTGGCCAAGGGATCCGTGGAATAAGTTTAGAGGGTGTAATATAATACAATGTAATATTATTAATCAAAAATGTATGTTCTTAACCCTGGGCAACATGGGCCTGGGAGGCTCACAGGGATATTGGTATCCACAGTATCAATTTCAACTCAATACTTTATAAATGTGATTTTTTTAAATTCTTTACATAAATGCACTCTAATTCAAGTTTTAAAACTGCACAGTTTTCTCTCTGAAAAATGTTCCTTCCCAGAGCCCGAGAGTTGGTTCGTCCGGGCCACGCACTTCCGAAGTCAGAGTAAAACTCATTTTTATCTCACTTGAGTTGTGTTCTGATAGATTTTCTATCACAAAAGGGGTCCACGGCCCCAAAAAGTTAGAAAATCTATGGATTATGTAGCCTGACTACTCACACTAAATTCTTCCCCTGCTCTGTATTTCGATAAATACTTTAGTCTGAGACTGCCATCATGGAAGTGATTTGTGGTGACGAGGGGCGATGTACGAAACAAAATCATCAGCGACTGGAACGTCTCTAACCAATCAGACTCTCAAAGTCAATGACACATTTTCAAACCGCCCCTTTTCCCACGTGTTCTCACTCTGGCCCAAGCCATCGGTTTCTGGACCAATCGGATGGCCCCGAATGTGTTCGCATTCGGTGAAGGGTCGGGAATGTACTCAGATCCAGACTCATTGCGGAAATGAAGCTAACGTCCACGGGCGTGGCGTAGCGTTTGGCCAGGCAAATGATTATGACCTTTGGGAAGAAATTAATCAAACACATTCAGTCTGAATAGCGTTACAATATCAAGGTCATTTAATATAATTATGATATTATTCCGTGAGAACATGTTCTGTTCTCACCTGACTTCAAAGTCTATACAGAAGAATGAATCACGAGGTATATAAAAAAAAAAAATGCTCGGGCGTGCCTTTGAGTTGCAGTTTCTCCATTGTTCCCGTTTTATTTCCAAAATGGTTTCCCGAGGCAGGGTCCATTGGGCTTTGCTGCACAAAGGTGTTTGATGTCTGATGCGTTGTTATACTGAATGACATTGAATACATTCCTTTTTTTAATAAATGTCTTTATTACTCTAGCGCCGTCAAGTGTAAGCATTGGTTTAGCTGCTATACATTCGTTTTACTGGCTCTTTACTGATTTAGCTAAATTGAGATTTTTTTATAGTAGCATTTTACTTTGTGTGTGTGTGGATGGGTTGGCGGGTGGGTGTGTGTGTGTGCACTCTGACTCTTTGTTCTTTGTTCCAGGAAAGCTGACCTGTATCCAGGACATCCTACTACTGTCATTCACGAAACAACGGTTCGACGTGCTGCCATCAAAGGTAAAAGTCAGGTCTGTGTTGCGCGTGTGCACAGTGCCAGTGGCGGTATACTGCATCTACTGCTTTTCAAAAGTGTCAAACCAGGAACATTTTGGTTAATAAAGCTGAAGAACATTTTCTGGATTCACAAACGATCAGATATTCGACACAAAAAAAAAAGTATGAATGAAAAGCCAAGATAAAACACAAAATGCCATTAGATTGTCTAAACATCTGGCCCTGACACATACGTTAAAGGAAAAACCCACTCAAAAATGACCTTTTGGTCGTTTTTTCGTCAGTCCACTATTGATACAGTCCCAAAATGTTTTGCATGTCAGCAGTCAAGTTTTCAAGATATTGGACTTTCAAGAAGCAAAGTGTCACCTGCCACATCATGACGATGATGCGTTTTGCTTTAAGATTGTGTGTCTTGGTTTCAGACAGACGAGCAGATGTACAGTGCAGTGCCAAGACGTGGTGATTCAATTGAGTTATGATACAAATAATCACTGCTTCTATCAAAGACTTGCTGTGGCAGCCAATTCATGGAGAATATAGTCATGCCTGCCAGGGGGCTGGACTGATTTCTGCGAAACAGAATCAACTTCACAAGTAACGTTTTCTAGTATTTGTTTAAGAGCGCTTAAAGCACCAGGTGGTGTAGAGAATGACAGAAATAGGATCTATGGCAATGTCCAAAATCTGGCGTGCCTACTACTGACTTAAACTGCATACCGTGTACTAATCATACTACATACTATTTAGAACATACCGTTTAGTAAAAACAATAATGCATTAAGCAACACGTACCAGCATACTAGGCTGAGAATTACTGAAAATGTGTCATCTAATGGGCAATTGCGTTGATTCCCGCCATTGGTTCCATTGGGTACAGAGCGTCCCCTCAGCTGATTATCAGCTGTTGTCAAACACCAAGTCACGACTCTCTTTCTCAATAGTGTACGGCAAATTCTACTGGATGAAAAGTCGAAATTAGTCAAACACCCTGGCATTTAAAGCCTATTACATTTTAGAAATGGCACATACTGTAAAACATAGTTTTTTTTCCTTTCGCATAACCAAAATGTCAAGGAATTATACTCTATTCGTTATTTATGAGTTGAATTAGAAACAAAGACATGACTAGTTAATATCTAGGTCTATTTTGGTGTATCACCCTCACTCTCACACACACACACACACACACACACACACACACTTTTGCTTACCAAACTTCTCCTCTTTCAGACATTAAAGTGTGTGCAAAAGCTCATCAAGTTTAGGCCCCACACTGGTGATGTCAGCAAGCCTTTTCACTTAAAGCAGAAATCCACTGGTTGTGGGCAGTCCCTATGTCTTTGAACGAAAACAAGGAGGCTGGTCGTACGATGCTCTGGGCTGACATTCTGGGCAAGGTGTGCCTTTTCACTAAATCCCGCCCACTCAAATTACATTGGTAGAGAGAGAGGAAATGGGAATTAACTTTCTACAGCCGCTAATGATAAACACAGCAGACGTAGCCGTCAAGCCACAAAGTTAACAGGCTAACTTGGTTATAAAGGCAACCCAGCAATGCCAACACTGATCTGAACAGGAGAACCTTGGCCATTTCTTTGTCCCTCTTAAGAAAAATTACAGTGATATGAAATAATTAAAGATTGCTTGCGTCCCTGAGCTGAGAGCATGTTTATTTTCTGAAGCAGAAGTCTCACAGGGCGGCGGGTGAGTGATAACAGCAACACAGAAGCCAGGCACCGAGAGGCAAATGCAGCAAGTTACAGATGTAGGATCTTAATTTGATCACTCTTTTGTTGCTAAGAATTTTCTTGCACAGCAAAAGTTGCAGACTTGTAGTGTATTTGAGTTTTAAAAAGGCTTCTAAAGTTTGTCCTTTCCACTTTGAAATTTCAGACTTGATTTGCCCTAACGAAAAACGTATCAACCTCTTCAAAAATGTCCATTAATTATCATTTCCTGTTGCTGCAGGATTATTTTCCTGCTGTAGCAAACTGGCTCAAATTAAGATCCTACATCTGTAGCTTGAACCTTGTACAACACGAAGAGACACAGTCCTTTAATAACTATACATCTATGTGTTAACCCTGTCCAATCTGAGCCACTCTGTTATCTGTACGTCTACATGGTCCATGCAGCTACAACAGGGCAGACGTTCAGGTTGACATGGTAAACCCAAAAAGTTTTGCTGAATATGTGACCTGACCAGAAAGAATGCAAGACCTGTTAGACACTGTATGGCTCACAACCAAACACACCATGGCAAACACACCATGGCAAACACACCATGGCAAACACACCACTCACTACTCTAAAGACAGTGGTCTGAATTCCCTGATCATCTCAGAGATGGCTCCATTTGGGTACAGTGCAGCTCAGGTTGCGTACCAAATGCTACTTCCTATATAGTGCAATACTTTTGGCCAGAGCACCATGGGGAATAGGGTGCCATTTGGGACGTTGACCCAGTGTTAATAACATTATACACCAGAATCCCCTTGTCATCCCTTTCCATTCATTACGGCTGTGTCCTCCTCCCTACGACATTCCACCTTTAATCCCACTACGTCCAAATCCTCAGATGACCTCCCCTAGACAGAGTGCCTGCCTGGCCTGGACAGGGCTGGCTAATTGGTTCGTTAAAAGGGGTCGAACTTCACAGTATCAACAATCAAAGCCAATCACGCGTTCTATAGAGAAATCCCGCTACGTGGTGTTCAGGCGGTTTGCACTGTGGCTGCACATGACAGCATGCCAAATTCCTCGGCTATTCCTTTCTTGTAGTCCAAGCAGACAGAGCAGATGAAATATAACATTCCTCACCCTTACATGTCTGTCAGTAAATACGTTTTCATGGCAAAATGACAGAAGTAGGAGTTGTAGTCCAACAGGATAGAGCACATACAGTAGAAGCATTCAGAGGTTGAGTAGCTACTTTGTTTACTATGTATGTCCCTCTATCCTTCTGCAGTCATAAGATCTAGAGTCCAGAGATAGTGGCTACCTTCACAATGGGTTAGCTGTGTGAACGTACCTCCAATCAGAGATGGTGGCTACATTCACAATGGGTTTGCTGTGTGAACATCCCTCCAATCAGAGGTTAGACTGTGTCCCAAATGATACCCTATTCCCTATAAGTGGGCCCTGGTCAAATGTAGTGCACTTTACATGGGACAGGGTGCCATGTGAGATGCACTCTTAGTCCATATGAGACCACATGACAATAACAGGTCCATTGACCTTCCCAGATCTATGTTGATCTCTTTCTGCAACTTTGACATTTGAACAACTGATTTGGCCCAGCCATTCGATTACATTCACTCAGGCAGACCTAAAACAGACACACACATCGACCTCTGTGTGCATGCACTGAGAGAGCCTATAAAAAAAAACATATTAGCCCGAGCAAACAAACAGTAGGTTTGGAGACAACGCACTCCTACGAGAGACACAAATGGAACGTTAGAAATGTCCAGAATGTTGACATTCTGAAAGTTTACATGCCCTATGTGGCAATCCATCCACTGTCCCTCATAGGTTACTATTCAAGCAGTCAACTTACGACAAATACTGAATCCCTACTATCTCAATAGCAACCTATGCATTAGAGGCATACGTGCTCAAACACCATAGCTACAATCCTGATTATACGCATGAGAGCTTAAATGTAACTCCCAGTTAGAAGACATTGAATAGAATTATATAGAATCAATGATATTTACAGTAATTAACAGCACAGTGAATATCACCCTCATTCAGAGCTTTCCAAATCCTAGTCTAGTGGAAACTCCCCTGGTCTGGTCTGAACTGAACACACTTCCTGCTCTGTTATTCTAGACCCACTGTTCTGTTCTCATCTGGATGGATGGTGGTGACTCCCCTTCGGCAGCCAAGGCAACCCAGGACCAACTCACATGGAAGTCCTATCACCACCATGGTGTCAGGGGAGAGCAGCCAAGGGAAGTGTATGTGGAAAGCCAGGACATACAGTGGATCACACACACACACACACACACACACACACACACACACACACACACACACACACACACACTACTCAAAATCAACACCCATCTGTAAAAACGTCTGACTTATGCAACAAAGAAAGATGTATATTTGTGCACTGAGAAGAGATCTATCTCTGAGCAGTAATGGATTTACAAGTTTGGCAGTGTGTTTCAGCGAAAATGAACAGCCCCGAAAAAGTTCCCTTTGATCTTTATAGCCTCCAGTCTCATAGAAACAGGTCTTGATGGAAGGAAGAAGACAGAAAAATGACATCGGTCTCCAGAACAGATAAGACCTCAGCCTGGTCGGCCTGGCTCACCCTCAGGGTCCCTGTCACTGGTAATACTGACAACTTAATCAGTCTCTCTCAGAAACAGACTGGAGCAGTTGCAGCAAATGACAGATGGTCCTTTAACCCAGTGGGCCGGTATAAAATTGGTGTATAATTATCATTATTTGTCCAATAGTCATGGCCTTGAGGGGAAAAAAAATGGGCCAGTGTTTGGAAAATCCCAGGCCGATTTCTGGTCCTAGTCCCCCCCCCACCTGGTCACTCCTCGGGCAGGATGAGACAGAGACCCTAACCACAACTACGGTATAAACCAAATACTGGGGTATCTGGAAATAGCCAAGGGATGGTTTTTCAATACTGTCAATACCGTTGGAACAATGTAATGAATTTTCAATACATTTGTATATTTGTATATCTAAATAAATACCTGCAGTTGACTTGCAATATGTCAGGAGATAGAGCAGATCGCGCTCTTCATTTCAACTGTCACATTATTTTACATTATGAAGCTTGTTCCCCAGAACAGTTGAGCCAGTCACGTGTTTGTTTGTAAATAGCACAACGGGAGAAAGCGGGAGCAGGTGAGTCCAGATTTGAATTGACAGGGGGTCGCGTTTAATATGGAAAGTCCAACAGTTTTTTTTGTTTCAATATAGTGACCAGGGACGTGCAACTATAGTTTTCCTTCACAGAAAATATGTTAGTAGATTTATTTTCTTCCAATGACAACAGAAGTACAATGCTATTTGGCTGCGAGCCACACAAGTAAATACGCTTAAAATCAAGGTATTCTTTTGCAAAAACGATGCATGGCCATCACATTTCTAATGTTTATCGTAGAAAGGATGTAGCCAGCTACATTTCCTAATGTTTTGCTTAAAGTTGACCTTGCATGTTACAGGAGAAAAGTAGGCTGGCTACACTGAGAAAAGTACTGGAGGAAAGTAGCTACACATCAGTCAGAGCGCTGTCTGCTGATAGAATGCCTGTTCGTGAATTCTCATCCGAGTTTAGAAGTGCAACTGAAGCACAAAATTAGTCTGATGCCGAGCAGAAAATACAATAAGAAGCATTTTAGATCTGTATTTTGATTTTTTTTCCTGTGTGAAAAATGAAGACTTCTGCATGAATGCAACCCCTAAGTTTAACTTGCTAGTTATGGCTGAATGACAGGGCATCATTTGTGTTAGCTTTCTGCCATGTTTGAGAAGTCAAAGCCTTTTGGATGAGTTATCGGTACAGCTGCCACTGCTATCTTTTGATTTCCTTGCGTTCTTCTCTCCTCTCCGTTCTCGGACCCGTCTGCTCTTCCCCAATCTTCTCCGAGCAGAGCAGGTAGGCCCGTTGCCCTAGCGACTCCAGACTCCACACAGACACAGCTTGTACACGTGCCGCTCCAGAGCCAGTACTGTTCTTCCTTCAGACAAGCATTCGTCATAACTTTGTTCATTTGCACATCTCTCATTCACATTCGCTTGTAAATGTCCAAACTCACCAAAAATGACATACGATACCTCCTACATATATATGTATAACTTTATGAGCTGGATTGCCTGTCTTATCAATATGTTTATTTTCGTTTGTGCTCGTTAGCATATTTAGCTAGCAGCCTCCATTGAAATGTGCTATTATTTGTGCTAATTTTGTTAGCATTCTGGTAATAGAAGGCCAATGGGTTTAATGCATTTTTTTGGTACCCCCTTATGTACTAAACCAGTAATAGCATAAATCCTGGGATGAGAGGAGGACGGTATGAGGATATCAAAATCTGGATGCAGCCCAACCCTAATTCCCCATAGTTTTACTACTAAATTGCTAGCATTTACCAAAATAGCACGTTCATTTCCATTATGTTGCACAGTATTTAAGTTACACGAGAAGAGAAATGTCTGAAAGGCTGGAGAAAGGTTGGAAATAATACGAGGTTGTTAGTCAGGGGATACGGTGCACGCTGCAGGGTCATTTAACTGCTACTGTTATTTACTGCTGCTTGCAACTGTCGTGCAACTTGGGGGCTATGCAAGCCAGAGTTTTACAGGTTCTTTGCAGATCATTTACTCATTACTGTACTTTCCATGCACCCACACCAGACACTTGCATGCACACACACACACCAAGTATTTGCTGACAGCGCTCTGGCATCACGTCCTGTCCAGACTTGCTCCTTAATGTCATAACATTAACACAACATGATCCCTGCTGACGTTTCCGGCTTTCCCGTAATAACTGCTCTGCTAGTTTTCATTGGGGATCCACACCCGCACGCGCACACACACACACACACACACCCGCACACACACACACCCGCACGCGCACACACACACACACACACACACACACACACACACACACGCACACACACACACACACACACACACACACACACACACACACACACACACACACACACACACACACACACACACACACACACACACACACACAAACACACACACACTCAGTCCTGTCATCCTCAACTGAACTTCTCCAGTCTCCAGAAAGTGTGTCCTGGCCAGTGTAACCATAAGCCTCTCTGGGTTCACTGATGAATCTGAAGATGGGAATATGGCTTGGAGCCTGTAGTCAGAAGTTCTCAGAACAAAGAAAGCCTTATCAAGCACACGCCCACAGCGCTGCTTGTTCTTTCAGGTCAAACACACACACACACATGTGCAGACACACATGCAGGCAAACACAAACCCAGACAGACACACACACAAATCACACACGGGCACATAAGAACACACACCAGGGTTGTGGGTTCGTTGCATGGACAATGTAATCCAATATGTATGGACTGTAATTTCCATATTACTGTATCTTTAGGCCTATACATTAAAATACAGCAGACTGAAGACAGGGGAAAAGGTGATGAGAAATGTGAGATATTAGCTTGGTTACATAGCTAAGCAATATCTGATTAAATACACATTTGTTGGCCGTGCCTAATATGAAAAGTCGTCTTAGCATCACATCTCCCACATTCTCTCATAATTCATTTAACGCCTCGTCTGAGAATAAATCACCAGGTATGCGTCCCAAATGGCACCCTTTTCCCTATATAGTGCACTACATTTGACTAGAGAGTGCCATTTGAGACAGAGCCTAGTTGTAGTTTCTTCAGAGTAAGGAAACATTGCAGGTGCCTGATCCCCATTATGAAGGTGTTATATTAAATTTCCGTGGTTGCCATGGCGCTGTGTGGATACCTAGGCAGAGAGCTCTGTAAATATTGTACACATTTTTGCTATTTGTAAGTGTTAAAAAATATTCTTCTGGTGTTTTTGAGCAACGGATTTGCAGATTGACTGACAGGTCAACTCTTTTTTGGCTTGGCTAACTAGCTGGAAAAAATCTGGACTAGAGGTGGACCAATTAATCGTAATGGCCGATTAATTAGGGCCGATTTCAAGTTTTCATTACAATCAGGGGTGGGGGGGGGGGGGTGTACACCTTTAGTTAACTAGGCAAGTCAGTTAAGAACACATTCTTATTTTCAATGACGGCCTAGGAACGGTGGGTTAACCGCCTTGTTCAGGGGCAGAACGACAGATTTTTACCTTGTCAGCTCCGGGATTCAATCTTGCAACCTTTCAGTTAACTAGTCCAACGCACTAACCACCTGCCTCTCATTGCACTCCACGAGGAGCCTGCCTGTTACGCGAATGCAGTAGAAGCCAAGGTATAAAAAACGATCAATCAATCAATCATAATCACTAGTTAAGTACACATGGTTGATGATATTACTAGTTTATCTAGCGTGTCCTGCGTTGCATATAATCGATGCAACGCAGGGGGATGATTTAACAAAAGCGCATTTGCGAAAAAAGCACAATCGTTGGACGACTGTACCTAACCATAAACACCAATGCTTTCTTAAAATCAATACACAGAAGTATATATTTTTTAACCTGCATATTTAGCTAAAAGAAATCCAGGTTAGCAGGCAATATTAACCAGGTGAAATTGTGTCATTTCTCTTGCGTTCATTGCATGCAGAGTCAGGGTATATGCAACAGTTTGGGCAGCCTGGCTCATTGCGAACTAATTTGCCAGAATTTTACGTAATTATGACATAACATTGAAGGTTGTACAATGTAACAGGAATATTTAGACTTAGGGATGCCACCCATTAGATAAAATACCGAACGGTTCCGTATTTCACTGAAATAATAAACCTTTTGTTTTCGAAATGATAGTTTCCGGATTCGACCATAATAATTGTCATTATTACAAATAAATAAAAGAATTGGCTGATTAATCGGCATCTGCTATTTTTGGTCCTCCAATAATCTGTATCGGCTTTGAAAAATCATAATCGGTCGACCTCTAACCTGGACACAGTACCAGCTTTTTTCTTTCACCTGGCTGCCAGTTCCTGACCTTTTGAGAACATAATTTGAGGAGTCGCCTGAAGCTTGAGAGTAAGGGTGATACAGCAGTACCGAGGCAGAGGTCTCATATTGAGGACAACTGGCTACAATTCTGAACTTTGTCAGGTGAGCTTTTTGGCCCCCAGAGTTGCTGAGGCATCACCCAAGTGGGTGTAACACCGAGTGGAAGAGGAGAAATCCAGTGGCTATACGACTTGCCCTCTACAAGATCATCAGCAGACTGCATCACCATCATCTACCATCCTCTGACCAGCTCCCTCCGCTTAAGCCATGAAACAGCCAGGAAAATAACCTCTCACTCAATATCGACAAAACAATAGGAGCTGATCGTGGACTTCAGGAAACAGCAGAGGGAGCACGCCCCTGTCCACATCGCCGGGACCGCAGTGGAGCAGGTGGAAAGCTTCAAGTTCCTCGGCATACACATCACTGATGATCTGAAATGGTCCACCAACACAGACAGTGTCGTGAAGAAGGCGCAACAGCGCAACCTCAGGAGGCTGAAGAAATGTGTCTTGTCACCTAAAACACTCACAAACGTTTACAGATGCACAATCAAGAGCATCCTGTCAGGCTGTATCACCGCCTGGTACGGCAACTGCACCGCCCTCAACCGCAAGGCACTCCAGAGGGGTAGTGCAGTCTGCACAACGCTTCACCAAGGGGCAAACTACCTGCCCTCCAGGACACCTACAGCACCCGATGTCACATGAAGGCCAAAAATATCAACAAGGACAACAACCACCCGAGCAACTGCCTGTTCACCCCGCTATCATGCAGAATGCGAGGTCAGTACAGGTGCATCAAAGCTGGGACCGAGAGACTGAAAAACAGCTTCTATCTCAAGGCCATCAGACTGTTAAACAGCCATCACTAGGCAGCTTCCACCCAGTTTACGTAACTCTGCACCTTACAGGCTGCTGCCCCAAATACATAGACTTGAAATCACTTTAATAATGGAACACTAGTCATTTTAATACTGTTTACATATTTTTGCTTTACTCATCTCATATGTATATTCTGTATTCTATTCTACTGTATTTTAGTCTATTGCTCATCCTAATATTTATTATTTTACTTTTAGGTTGTGTGTATTGTGTGTATTGTTGTGAATTGTTAGATATTACTGCACTGTTAGAAACACAAGCATTTCGCTACACCCGAAATAAGATCTGCTACATTTGTATGCGACAAATCAAATTTGACTTGAACTGACCCTGTCATGATACTGCCGTGATACTGCATCTTGAAGCACCGTGAGATTCTATGAAAAGTGCTATAGAAGTTTAATAAATTATTATTATTATTATTATTTTATTATTATGTGTCTTATTAATGCTCACTGGGAACCACACGTACCCCTCTACTCTACCCACACCAAATGATCCTCCATCTTCCAGAGGAGAGGTAAAGGGAGGGGTGGGCGGGCAAAAAGGCACGAACAAACACACACAGCAGCACAAACACACACAGCAGCACAAACACACACAGCAGCACAAACACACACAGCAGCACGAACACACACAGCATCACAAACACACACAGCAGCACGAACACACACAGCAGCACAAACACACACAGCAGCACAAGCACACACAGCAGCACAAACACACACAGCAGCACAAACACACACAGCAGCACAAACACACACAGCAGCACAAACACACACAGCAGCACAAACACACACACAGCAGCACAAACACACACAGCAACACAAACACACACACAGCAGCACAAACACACAGAAGCACAAACACACACAGCAGCACAAACACACGCAGCAGCACAAACACACACAGCAGCACAAACACACACAGCAGCACAAACACACACAGCAGCACAAACACACATTCACAGACAGACACTCTTAGTCACACAATGGTCTTCTCATTAGGTCTGACATTACTTAACAAAAGCTGTCTGATAGTTTTTATGTCCTGTAATCCCAGCGTACGCACGCACGCACGCACACACACACCTCCAGCTCTCTCGCTCACACACACACCTGCTGAGAGTTATCAACACAGTCCTTCTCCAGTGACATCTGATACTGATTCTGGTGCTCAGCCAGCATCCAAAACATGATTTATTCCATATGAGAATGGGAAACAGATATGAACTTAAACACAGTGTAAACAAATAACCGTGTTGCTAGAGAGGCTTAGGGAAAACGTCTTTCCCTGCAGTGAGGTGCATCGACCGGTTTCACAAGCCATGATTCCAAGGCAACTCTGTACACACCTTTATACAGTATATCAGGGATAGTCAACAGGTGGCAAGCAGGCCAGATCTGGCCCATTTATCAATTTAGGCTGTCCCTTTGATCAATTCTGAATACAAATTAAAATCGACAAACACAATCCTCACAAAATAAGACGTTTAGTGGCAAAATATATGATGTATCCTAACACGAACAATCATACAGTGAGAAGTATAAAGTTGCCATTAAATCTACTGAGATGTATACTTTTAAATGCACACGCCATCCTGCCTCTCTGTGACTTCTAAGACATCGCAAATCATGTCACATCACAACCACTGTCAAATCAAATCCAGTTTTACAGTATATCATCAATGATGTCATCCATAAAGCATTTTAAAACTTAACGTCCATGAAAATACCTTCTTCAAGTTTCCAGGAGTTTGTCGGTGGTGAAATCCTCCTGTGTGCTTTGAAGTTAGTCAGCCACGCACCTGGCCCAAGGTGGAGTCCAGACGTTGGGCTTGGTGCATGCAGGGAGACGGTGGAGGTAGGGGAATGCCCCCCCCCCCAAAAAAAGTAGCGCACTATATAGGGAATAAGGTGCCAGTTAAATATGGAGTCCATAGCGATGAAACTGCCACGTCCGTTTGCGATATTTACAAACAAACAAAGACGTCACTTCAAAAAACGAACACCGTTTTTTTCCTTCCCTCAAACACCATTGCACACGTGCGATAGAACAGCACAGTATGTACAACCATTTATTTTTTTACCACCATGCTGGATGGTCATTCCTCAAAATAAAAACAATAACAAATCCGCCTGGGGTGGTGAGTAGTGCTGTTCTGCCTATCCCGGATTTCAGCCCACGAACATTCAAAGTCATGAAATCGGATGATATTTGGATGAAACCAGATCAAAGTATGACGACTAAAGTATGAAAAACGACTGTTGCTTCTTCATCGATAGAGTTTGATCATAAAGTTACTGGTCCCCTCCACCAGGTCAGGGCACTCTCAAATTATGTTTTTTGCCATCACTGTAAGCCTGCCACACACACACACTATATGATACATTTATTAAACATAAGAATGTGTATGAGTTTGTCACAACCCGGCTCGTGGGAAGTGACAAAGAGCTCTCATAGGACCAGGGCACAAATAATAATAATAATCTATAATTTTGCTCTTTATTTAACCATCTTACATATAAAACCTTATTTGTTCATCAAAAATGGTTAATAACTCACCACAGGTTAATGAGAAGGGTGTGCTTGAAAGGATGCACATAACTCTGCAATGTTGGGTTGTATTGGAGAGAGTCTCAGTCTTTTCCCACACACAGTCTGTGCCTGTATTTAGTTTTCATGCTAGTGAGGGCAGAGAATCAGCAGTTGGGTCATCCAAACAACCCAGGATGTTTAAGAATGTACACCACTGCAAACAGAGCTGTTGTGTCTCGTTCTGTAGAATCCTGCTACACGTGAAGATTAGCTGAACCAGTCTGATTTAGGGACAGTTTGAAACTTACTGTGGTGGGGGTTGTCTAACGTTTTTTTTTTCTTTGGAAAGAGTTGTGTGTTGTTTTATTGGGCACAGGGGAGGGTAGTGCATTTTTCTCTGGTTAACATTTGCTCTTTTGCAGGTTTTACTATATAATTTCTTCCATACTAGCCAAATCTCCTAATCTGCGTGCATGCGCCTCCCCTACTGTATATCAAGGTGCTTTGGTACTTCCCTTTTCACTACGCTTTTCCGCATGCCAACTATACCACAGGTTAATATAGCCCACCAGTCTAACTGTCTATCGTGCCCTTTATCCACAATTCATAGTGACAATAGTGTAATATCTCCATATCTGCAATAGGCTACCTAGCAGCATATCACACATGAACCCATTTTCAATTAAAGCAGGGCGGGCAGGTGCGTCATTGCACATCAAAGAACAAGTGCGTACATGAGACACGCAGCTCAAAAAGCTCCCCTATTGATCTTGTTTAGGGACAATACAAACGATCCTACCTAGACTAGCCTACAACACCACAATGCAATGAATAATTGCATTATTGTTTTCAAGTGAGTAGAAAATTCTACTCTAGGCTGTAAACTGCAGTGACATTTTTTGGGGGGAAAAAGGGCGCAAAAGCCCTATGATTTGAATATTTCACTCTATTTGGATCAGTTGTGGATCTACTCTCGACAGTTTATACACAGCAAAATCGTCAGTGTTCATGTCCTGGTGTAAGCAGGCTGTATCACAACCGGACGTGACTGGGTGTCCCATAGGGTGGCACACAATTGGCGCAGCGTCGTCCGGGTTTGGCCGGTGTAGGCCGTCATTGTAAATAAGAATTGGTTCTTAACTGACTTGCCTAGTGAGAATTTTTTTTTTATTGCATACTGGATATTTTATCGAATTCTAAATATACCATCAACATAAAAAATAAATACAACATTTCTACCTGAGTATTGTCTGCAGCCGACTGATCGTAGTGTAATAAAAAAAGTCAGGGAAAGTTAGCTCATCTGTGGTGGTCGGCGAACACTTAACCTTCTGGCCCGTAGCCCTGCGTGGCATCGGCTGAGCCACAAAAGCATGCTGAAGTGACAAAGTCGATATCCATGTTCATAAACATAGGGTCGCTACAGTTATTGTTATTTGTGGTCGTAAACATTATTTTGAGTTAGTCGTATGAGGAGGGAGGGTGTGCAATTTATTTTACAGTACAAGGGGAAGGTCTTGTGAAAAGATTTTGAACGTTTGGGAGGTGGGGTGCATTTTGTTTGCATGTCTGTTGTTGTCTGTCTGGGGGTGTTATCAGGTCTGATCAGGTCTGGTTTTGTCAAAGAGGCTTAACCCCCAGCCCTCGTCGTGTCCCCCCTGTCCCTCAGGATTAAGCCCCGGCGCCAATCTATGGGTCACTTGTCCCTCATTTGTGGGGTCGCACACCATCAACCTCCAACCCCAGCCCCCCACTTTAACCCCTCTAGGCTGACAGGTCAACTCATACCTGTCGTTAACCCCCCAAGCCCCTCGGACATCATTTGTTTCAGTCAGAAGAGCCTTTCGTATCTGAAAGTGGCACTTGTGGAGGAGTGGCTGGCGGTGCTGAGCAGAGACCATTAAATGGCCTCAGCTCCCGCCTACTGTTCTGACAGCCGTCAAAACTGCTGAGAGGGGCTGATTAAAAACAGATGTCTGGACGGATGCCTGCTACACTGATGTGATTGTGTGAATCCAGACACACAGGAATAAGAGCCATGACAAAGTGGCACTTTACAAAAATACCTCAGTACCTCGGTTGGACGGTTTGGAGAAATGTATTACCTTGTCTGGTTTGAAACACAAGCTTTGAAACCTAGGGAGAAAGTCAAAATCCAATATGGTTGCTTTTAAAAAATTAAAAAATATATATATATATATTTTTTTTTTATTTACCGCCCCTTTTCTCCCCAATTTCATGGTATCCAGTAGTTTCTATCTTGTCTCATTGCTACAACTCCCATACAGGCTCGGGAGAGACGAAGGTCGAGAGCCATGCGTCCTCCGAAACACAACCAAACACAACCAAGCCGCACTGCTTCTTAACACAGCATGCATCCAACCCGGGAAGCCAGCCGCACCAATGTGTCAGAGGAAACGCCGTACACCTAGCGACCTGGTCAGCGTGCACAGCGCCCAGCCCGCCACAGGAGTCGCTAGTGCGCGATGAGACAAGGATATCCCTACCTGCCAAGCCCTCCCTAACTCGGCCAATTGTGCGTCGCCCCATTGTCCTCCCGGTCGAGGCTTGCTGCGACAGAGCCTGGGCTCAAACCCAGAGTCACAGCTAGCACTGCGCCACCCGGGAGGCCCCAATATGGTTGCTTTTAAACAGTTGTCATGACGTTGGCCTGGGGGTAGGTTTATGACAGTCATAAATAACTCTTCCCCCCTTTTCCCTCTCTCTACCCTACTGATGTGACATTTGAAAATCCCTTGGTTAACATAGAGGTTCTGGGAACATCAGAAGGTGGGGGGAAATTAACTATATTCTGGTAATCCGACCAATTGAACATATGCGGTGGTACTTAATGAATATGATGTCAGTTTGGTTGTCATCTGAGACATTCTAATCAATGATAGGATGACATAAACTCTACAGTGGAAAGTCTGCACATTGTAGTTATCGGATTCACATGGAATTGTTGTTCAATTTAAATGTTTGAATATAAAATTATTGGTGAAGAGATTAAATGTAATTTTAGCTTCCAAATGAGAGATTTGGGTTTTCATAAGGTTAGGGCTCTGCTCAATCAGTGGCCCGCCCCTGTGAAGAGACATGGGTTATAAAACTTTTCAAACACACCCTTCTCGCTCCACTATATAAAGCCTTGACGAAAATGTAACCTCCTGTTCCGAGGATGTGAGGACGACAGTCCGATGTCAGAATGGTCCAGATAATAACTACAGAACGAAGCCAACCTCAGCGTGAGCTTTGGTTGCGAATGGTATGAACTTTGAACTCTTATTCACTACAGAAGGGATGCCTCCTAGCTGTTGAGTTAGCAACAGCAGCTGCAAACGTGGGCTAGGAAAGAACAGAGAGAATATTCCGTCTACCACACAATGACGTTACTACAACGTACCAATTTACCAGCAGAGACATTCTTCAAAGGACTGCAACACAGCCTTCCATCTACCACCAACCTACGGAAGCGCAGCTCAGAGTAAATATTTATTGCATTTTCCTTTTCCAAATGGGATGTAATTTAGAATGCATAAGATACTGTATTTATGATAGAGACATCGCTTCTCCCTTTGTTCCTCAGTCTTCCCGCTCTTTCACTCAAACCCAGACCCTTTTCTTTGTGTAACCAGCTGTCATATCTGTTCCCTCTGCTAGGGATGTTTTCCTTCATGATATAATTGGTAATCAAGGTATGATTAATTCTGTGTATATGGAATTCTGTGTGATTAGTTAGGTATTTAGTAAATAAATAATTAAACCCAATTTTGTATTGCTGATTCAACTTGTTAGCCAGGGTTCGTGAAGATAACCAAGAATTTACAACTTTCAGATGAGACTGAAATAAGGTGACAATTAATATTGACTGCTATTGATGTAAAATATTACTAGGTCTTTAAGAGTTTATTCGGAAGATAAAAGCTCTATAAATATTATTTTGTGGTTCCCCCGACTTTCTAGTAAATTACATTTACATGATTAGCTCAATCAGGTAATATTAATTACAGAGAAAGGATTTTATAGAATAGCATGTCATATCACTTAATCCGGCATAGCCAAAGACACGACACAGTCCATCGACATATTCATCTAATAATAATTTCAGTATCACAATGCACATAGCAGAACGGTATAGTAGACTTGCAATCGTGTAAGACTTCTTGAAGTGGCCTAGATTCCAAACCATTACACCACCTCAGGTTATTTAACATATAATACAGCAATAAAACATCAGAAGAATATGGTATAGTAGTATAGTAATATAGTAATATAGTACTATCAACTCTGACAATAAGAATGAATAAATCAAATGAATCACACTGGAACTTTTTTCCTGCATGTGTTCAGAGACAGCATTACTCTCTCCGTCTTTCAGTGGATGATCTCAAATTCCAGCCAGAGAGGGAGAGTTGCTTCTCCCTGTGCCACTGTTATCTAGCTGACCTTGGTGTTAAGGAATAACAGTGTAACTGGGCCACCATCCTGGGGAGAGAGGTATGCAAGGGATCGGACAAATGTTGCAAACATTGAATAAATTCTCAGACGGAAGGGAGAAGATATAAAGTTGAAGTCGGACGTTTACATACCTTAGCCAAATACATTTAAACTCAGTTTTTCATAATTCCTGACATTTATTCCAAGTACAAATTCCCTGTCTTAGGTCAGTTAGGATCACCACTTTATTTTAAGAATGTGAAATGTCAGAAGTAGAGAATTATTTATTTCAACTTTTATTTCTTTCATCACATTCCCAGTGAGTCAGGAGTTTACATACACTCAATAAATTGGGTGAATTTTGGCCCATTCCTCCTGACAGAGTTGGTGAAACTGAGTCAGGTTTGTAGGCCTCCTTGCTCGCACACGCTTTTTCAGTTCTGCCCACAAATTTTCTATCGGATTGAAGTCAGGGCTTTGTGATGGCCACTCTGATACCTTGACTTTGTTGTCCTTAAGCCATTTTGCCACAACTTTGGAAGTATGCTTGAAGACCCATTTGCGACCAAGCTTTAACTTCCTGACTGATGTCTTGAGATGTTGCTTCAATATATCCACATAATTTCCCTCCCTCATGATGCCGTCTGTTTTGTGAAGTGCACCAGTCCCTGCTGCAGCAAAGCACCCCCACAACATGGTGTTCTTCGGCTTGCAAGAATCCCCCTTTTCCTCCAAACATAACAATGGTCATTATGGCCAAACAGTGCTATTTTTATTTCATCACAGCAGAGGACATTTCTCCAAAAAGTATGATCTTTGTCACCATGTGCAGTTGCAAACCGTAGTCTGGCTTGTTTATGACGGTTTTGGAGCAGTGGCTTCTTCCTTGCTGTGCGGCCTTTCAGGGTATGTTGATATAGGACTCGTTTTACTGTGAATATAGATACTTGGCTGATTTCTTTTGATTTTCCCATGATGTCAAGAAAAAAGGCACTGAGTTCGAAGGTAGGCCTTGAAATACATCCACAGGTACACATCCAATTGCCTCAAATTATATCAATTAGCCTATCAGAAGCTTCTAAAGCATCATTTTCTGGAATTTTCCAAGCTGTTTAAAGGCACAGTCAACTTAGTGTATGTAAACTTCTGACCCACTGGAATTGTGATGCAGTGAATTATTAGTGAAATAATCTGTCTGTAAACAATTGTTTGAAAAGTTATTTGTGTCATGCACAAAGTAGATGTCCTAACCAACTTGCCAGAACTATCGTTTGTTAACAAGAAACTTGTGGCGTGGTTGTCAAACGAGTTTTAAAGACTCCAACCTAAGTGTATGTAAACTTCCGACCTCAACTGTACTTGATCTGCTGATATGAGTCACTCAATGAGTTTTATGGATTGTGATTATGAATGTGACAGCTGATAAACCATGGAGCTTCCAATGAAAATGTACAGCCTGTGTCCTGTGTGATCTAGCGGTTAGTGCCACATACCCTAGCACACATACACTAAGCATACAAAACATTATTATAAACTGGGTTGTTCGAGCCCTGAATGCTGATTGGCTGACAGCAGTGGTACATTATATCAGACCGTATACCACGGGTATGACATAACATTTATTTTTAATGCTCTAATAACTTTGGTAACCAGTTTATAATAGCAATAAAGCATGCGGGGTGTTCGTGGTATATGGCCAATATACTATGGCTAAGGGCTGTATCCAGGAACTCCACGCTGTGTCGTGCATGAGAACAGCCCTTAGCCATAGTATATACCACACCCCCTTGTGCCATATTGCTCAAATAGCACCTGCTCTTTCCATGACATACACTGACCAGGTGAATCCAGGTGAAGCTATAATCCTTTATTGATGTCACTTGTTAAATCCACTTCAATCAGTGTAGATGAAGGGGAGGAGACAGGTTAAAGAAGGATTTTTAAGAGATAATTGAGACATGGATTGTCTATGTGTGTCATTCAGAGGGTGAGTGGGCAAGACAACGTTTTTAAGTGCCTTTGAACGGGGGATAGTAGTAGGTGCCAGGCACACCGGTTTGTGTCATAACTGCAACTCTGCTGGGTGTTTCACACTCAACAGTTTCACATGTTTCAAGAATGGTCCACCACCCAAAGGACACCCAGCGACACAACTGTCGGAAGCAGTGGCGTCAGTGTGAGCCAGCATCCCTGTGGAATGCTTTCGACATCTTCCATCCTCCATGGCCCGACTAATCGAGGCTGTTCTGAAGGCAGAAGGGGGTGCAACTCAATATTAGTAAGGTGTTCCTAATGTTTGGTACTCAGTGCATACCAGAGTTTACATGGGTTTGAATCCAACCCAGGCCCTTCAGACTCACTCTTCTTACTTTCCAGTCTTCTCTTCACTGTCCACCCTGCAATTGTGTCCACCCTGCAACTGTGTGCAAGTTATATTGTGTCCACCCTGCAACTGTGTGCAAGTTATATTGTGTCCACCCTGCAACTGTGTTCACCCTGCAACTGCCTGAACCATCCAATGTATCAGGTAGAGTAAAGTGGCCTGGCCTGGCTGTACACATAGCTGCAGATAGCTGTCCTAACATGGAGGCTGTAATCCCTCACACTGAGGACCAGGCAAGCCATGGCACAGCTCAGCTCCCTCATGGAAGGTGTGTGTCCAAGTGTGTGTGTGTGTGTGTGCATGCGAGTGTGTGGGAGGGGAGAGGAGAGGAGGTTTGATCAATCAAGCGCTCCAGTGCGTGCTCATCCAATACCCAGCAGAGAGGATGGGGCCATGGGCAGCTATCTCATCTCCTTTGGGTGATCCAGGTCTTTACAGGCATGATGAGTAGAGGAGGAAATGAAACGTCTCTGGTTTTGTTACGGGTTGAGGGATCAGGGAGCAAGAGAAAGAGAGACTTGGGGGGTGGGAATTGTAAAAGAGCGTGAGTCATTCGGTATGGAGTCATCAACTTCCACTGTGCACAGAGAGATATCATCTTCCCGACCTCTGTTTAACCTTGAATAAAGCCCTGTGAAATCTCAACTCAAAGTGAGATTACAAAAGTGAGATTACAAAGTGGCTGCTATCTAGCACTGCTGCCACTGTTGTTGTTCTTCCTGTTTTGATAGGGCCAGAGACTGGAAGACGGTGTGAAAACAGTAGCGTGGGAGAGAATGGCCTTGTTGCCTCGGGCTTCTTCTAGTCTGCACTGCTTATAACAACAACAATAACGTTGGGCTAGAGTTATTGACGTGATCGTTGAAGAGTGAGAGGGTTCAGTCCACTTTGTTGACAAAATCAAACCTCATTGGAAAGTTCCTTGACGTATGTTTATATTTTAGGTGATATTAGGCCATGGTTAGCTCAATTTTGTCTTGAGAGCTTGGGACTATAAGGTTCTATCTGCAAAATGGTGATTGTGAGATAATTGGCTTTAAAGTATCGAACCCTCATTGGTTTGAATGGTGTCAGCAATTTTGTTTTACCTTGTATTCCGTTGAATTTAACAACATGAATTGGTGTATATCGGTAAAGATCAATGAACCCAACAAGGCTATGTCAATAACTACATTCAGACAAAAAATAAAGATAGAACCTTATAGTGTAAAAAAAAAACAATAATCTAAATAACTAAGTTGTGTGCATGACTAATAAGCCAATCCTTCAGTTTCTTCTTTAGTAAGCACCTGTTTCAAACATTTAACAGTAGGGCTATTTTTTTGCTGGCAAAAAAAACCCATCTTGCCTCATCTTCCATAACAACAAGCCACCCACATCACTCTTCAAATCAGATCTTCCCATTTGCTCATTAGCATATGTTGACTTTGAACTCCATCCATGAGAAAACTCTGCGAGACAAGCGACGCTAAACGAGACGTTGTGCTCCAAAAGCTCCATACAGTAAAGAACAAATGAACCACGACCCCGGAATGACCCACAACAGTTCCTTGCAAATGTAACAATTACTGCACTACAACTCTGGGAGACAAAGCAAGTGTCTTTCTTATTGCGCCATCCTGTTTACATTTTGGATCATGTGTGAGTGCTTTGCAGTTCAACAACATTATAACAAAAATTGATTTCATGAAGACAACACCAATGATTCAGTGTAAACTGATATACTAGTAAGTAGAAACCAACGCAACACACACATTTGTTGACATGTCAGAGCTGTAGCCAACGGAATCAATTTGACAGTTGTACAACCTCGAGATTTTTTGCAGAATAAATATTGCAATGGTGTGACATCCAAATTCAACAAGAGTCCACAAATGTAGGCTACACATGGAGGTGAGCAAGGTTTTGTTGCAAACACGATAAAGATAACCCTAGATATTCGACGGGTCAGGAAATATTTTCATCAAAACAGCCACTGAAATTGCACATTGTTCAAACTTGTAATTCAGAATAGTTTAAAAGTTTAAAAAGAAGAATATATCTAGAGAGATTATGAAATATCCTATAATTTGCACCAAGGTAAAGTTAGTTTGTTATTGGATATTCAGTCTTCTTTCAGCAATAGCTTTTAAACAAAGTGCGCCATGACTATGAAAATGTTATACTCTGAATCAGGGAAGGATGGAGAACAATCCAAACATCTCCTATTTAGGAATGTTTCCCTTTTTTTGGGGGGGGGGGGGGGGGGGAGAGTAATCTTCAATAGGTCTTAAACAAGTGTGCCGTGACTATGAAAATTATATTTAAAGAATGTGTAATAATAGATGTGGACTGTTCTCTATCCACCCTTGATGCAGAATATATAATTATCATAGTGATGGCAAGCTTGGTTAAAGAACTATTGAAGATTGAAATCCAAATCTGGGGATTAAACTCTGGGATTAATGCTATTTGGAGAACAGCAAAAACAAGCAAAAATGACCCCAGCCATTATCACCTTGGCTGCTGTAGTTTTCATTCACCTCAGTCCATCTACAAACACATAGCCTATTAGTTTTACAATTAGCCGCTACACATTAACTCACATGAACTCAGCACCAGGATTAAAAACTTAAATTTATACAGAGGGATCTGTTAGCAGAAGAGTATTTTATAAACAAAATGTAAACAAATACGTTTGCTTTACAGAATTTGTTGTTGTTGTTGGGGGGTGCAGTTGTACAGCTAATTTCCTGCAGTTCCACACATTTTGCCATTACTTATGCCCCCTCTGGAGGTCAGGGCCCCTGGGCATGTGCCGTTCATGCCAGGTCGGTAAAATCGGCCATGATTACTACATGTTTAGATAGCTGGCTAGACTAACTAGACTAATTAACTGACATGGGCTAATTGAGTGACTGTCAGTGAGTGACATATAATAATAAGAAAACTGCTGATGCACAACCAATTTTCAAAATTGCACCTTGCAAATTCTACAACTCTCACTCTCAACAGTAAATTGAGACCCCGACAGAGTTCCTAAAAAAAGTTGTTTTTTATGTATTTGTTTTTATTACAGAGGTCAGGGTTCGGTGTCCTCTTATGTAGCTACGGCTATAGTGTGGATTGTTCTCCATTCTTACCTGATTCAGAATATATCATTGTTTTATAGTCTTGGCATGCTTTGTTTAAGAGCTCATTTCGATTGAAATCTGAATAAAACTAATAAAAAATACAAATTGAAAAAAATCAAAGGTGTGGATTATTCGCCATCCTCTTCTGATTTAGAATTTAACATGTTCGTCGTCATGGCATGCTTGGTTCAATGGATGACTGACAGGGGGCGCTGTATTGAAACCACCGTGCATCACACTTGGCACTCCTCCTCAGTTGTAAAAAATATTTTGGAAGTTATAGAAAATAATTTAGTTTAGTTTTTGATACATTTATTCTATTACAGACACCTTAATTCATACTTTAAAATTATGTAACGTGAGCTAAACATAAAGAAAATAACATAACAAATATATACCATTTTCTTTCAAGTATTTTTTTGAGAGTAATAATGTTGCTGTCCTCACCACATCAACAAATTCCATTCATTCTAATGTAGGATTGCTCGAAGTAGGGAGAGCCAATATGGCCAACAGGTGGCTTCAAAGCCTCTCAATGGCCAATACATAGCATCAGCAATCCGGGGTGTATATACGTCATTGGTTCAATAGCTATTGACGGAGAAAACCGAATATCCAGTATAAAACTTATTTTACCTCGGTATAAATCGCGCGCCTTTACTGATACTAGTTCCATATCAGCCCGAATTATGACGCTCTAACTTCTCTTGATGTTATTATGAAGGTGTTGGGAAAAACCAGTGCAGGACAACATGACTACCGTAGCATGTTATTGCTTTGTTACTAAACTGAAGCGCCAACTTTTTCAGCATCCCGATGCCGCCCCCGTTGGAGCACCTGATAGCCCACCGTTGCTTGTCCTGATTCGCGTATGCACAGCGGTTCAAATCAAATAACTATTGCAAAATGAGCTCATGCATCTATTCTATCGCATTCGCATACAATGGAAGTTTCAATAAGAATAACATGCATGTTCGAACTGATCTAAGAATTCGAAAATGCATACAAAACATATGAAAGAGAATTAATAACCTACTGTACAATAGCCTACCTTATATCAAACTGCGGAGAAAGTTTACTCGTGCCTTTGTCAGAATGTGATTATTTGTATTTCCATGCAGAATTCAGATAAGTGGGAAAGAGCCATGCCTTCGGACAACACTATTTTTTCTTGCGTGAGTTCTTGCGTTCTGGCATTCACCCTTCCACTCCAAAAGACACCTAAATGAAAACGGAGCCCCTCAAGCAGTGACATCATGAGTCTCCATAGCAACTTAAACTCCACCCATTTCAAAACGGAACTTACCTGTATGACTACCAATATCTCAGACAACACATTTTTGCTTTCTTATTTTAAGTTAAAATACAGGCAAGATATACACACATCGCCTATAGGCAACTATGTTGCAGAAATAGGTATTAAGCTATTAGTTTTGTCTCTTTCTGACCCCACCCCCCCACACACACAGCCACTATACCCTGATGGCTTTGTGCCCAGCTCTATTGTTTTGGCTATGAAGCCAGGTGACCACTCCCTTTTGTCTCCTCTGAACCAACGCAAACACAAACAGAGAGGCCAGGTGAACCAAAGGTCTACTGAGATTCTACTGCTCCTTCCCCCATACCTTCTCCTCCTTGCCCTGGTTGCCCTAAGGGTGACACAGCAACCAACATGTTTCATTGTCTAAGGACTCTCAGGCTGTGTCCCAAATGGTATCCGATTCCTTTTATAGTGCACTACTTTTGACCAGGGTCGGCTCTGGTCAAAAGTAGTGAAATATATAGGGAATAGGGTGTCATTTGGGATGCAGACTCACTTTAACAATCTTTACTCTATTCTTAAATCACACGGCTCTTACTGTGTGTGTAAAGAAAGGATTCTTATGATGAATCAATGGTTATTTATTGGTCAGTATTATTAAGGAATGGCCAATGTGATAAGCAGCTAGTGGGAGCTAGATTGTGAAATAATGAATGTGAACATCTTAGTCCTGTACTAAAAAGCTATTTCAATTGAGATTTTAAATTGACAATGGCTCTTAGTCCAAGACTAGCTTTAATCTGTGTCTGGGAAACCGGCCCTGTATGTGTCCAGATCTAATTCACCTCATTGAAAAGGAGCCTAATGTTTACCTTTTCTGCACCAGACAAAACAAAAAAAAAACATCATCTTGGAGCAGTCTAAGGAGAAACAAATGTGACAACTAGATTTATGGAATGGATTTGAACCTATGGCAAAACAGGGAGAAATAGTTTTGCAATTGGACTGTCACCTGAACCAAATAAGAAAAATACCAAATTACTTAACAGTCTAGGGGCTCCATTTATGTGATTTTTATGCCTGTGAACCTCGTATTTAGAAACATAAAAAAAACATACATTTTTTTCCACATTTCATTTCTTTTGATTAAAAATCAAGCATACCCTTCCCTCCTCTCAAGGAAGGCTGTTTTTCTTTATTATCCTGCAAATAAAATAAAATATACTTAATCACCAAAGCATTATTAAAAGATCAAATTTGGGAGCAGCAACACAGTGAGCGGACATTCCCTTTTTATCAATGTATGTAGGCTATTGTACATTATTAGCCAGCTCCTGTTATTATTTTGGATGTGAGTAAAAAAAACCTTTGTGTAGGCTATATGCCCATCATGGAACAAGAGATGAGATGATCCAGTGACACGTATTTAACTTATTTTCCTATAACAATTGCCTGTTTTCCATTTAGTCTGATTAAAGAACAAACCCTTATAGGCTACCCTTGCCCTACTATAACAAAAGCTGGTTCTTCAGCAATGTCATTGGTGGTGCAGCCATCAGCTTGATTATAAATGATTCCCTTGAGGTGAAATATTGTATCAGATTAGAGTAAAAGGTGTAAGCCACTAGCTAGATTTCCATCCAATTGGTGCAAGATTTCCATGCAAATATTTTAAAATCTGCATAAAGAAAATATGCAAATTTGCTCACCAGTGGTATGCTCCACCAAACTGACTTGTTGCGGATAAAAAGCAGTGTGTGATGACATAGTACACATAAAAGTTACTTTTTCCGCTTAAGTTTTCATGTAACGAATAACAATCTAAAGTTCAATGTGTTTCCATCGCATAGTTTTGTTACAAAAACTATGGCGTTAAAAAGGCAAATGTGCTTACTCTGGTCTTGGCACTTGCCTCTAGCCAACAGCTCGCAGATACAGTGCGTGTAGGCTACCTACATGACGAGATTATTATTATGGATAAGAGCAATATTATTTTTATTTGTCAGATGGTGGCCAAGCATCGACCATCATGTCACCAGAATAAGACCCTCAACATTTGTTGGAAAGGAGCATCAAGGCCATCACTGTGTACTTTCACCACCCTGTGAACTTCATCATTCAGAACTTTTTTGATCTGTAGCCTATTAAACTGTATGTTTTCCTGAGTTGTAGTGGGAGAATCATTGTGCGACTCCAAGTTTACTTCGATATGATGGTTATTATATCACTATTTCAGCATAAATGCATTTCCGCCGCCATTTCTCGCATAATACATTTTACAGACACACAAAGATCCCACCTACCATACTTTGTTTGTGTCGACATTTGGAAAGCTTACCGACAAATTTGCTGTTTCCATCAGGCCTGTCTTGACATTTTTTTTATTTATTCAACGTGTACTTCACTCTCATTAAAAGGTTGGCTGGAAACCTGGTTCATGAGGCAGATTATAAAAGCCAGTACCACCCTTGGAAACCTTTTGTCACATTTTTACAAAATTCCTTGACAAAAGTAGAGCAGTATGTCGAGTGAATAAAGCCCACAGAGAAATATCTCACATTGTTGCAGAGTGATTCAAGCTCCCATAGACCAAGGAAGTTCTACACTTAATAGAATGTTGTGGTGATGACTGAAGATATACAGTACCAGTCAAAAGTTTGAGCACACCTACTCATTCAAGGGTTTATCTTTATTTTGTTTACTATTTTCTACATTGTAGAATGGAGTAACCAAAAAAATATTAAACAAATCAAAACAGATTTTATATTTGAGATTCTTCAAAGTAGTCACCCTTTGCCTTGATGACAGCTTTGCACACTCTTGGCATTCTCTCAATGGAATGCATTTAAATTAACAGGTGTGCCTTCTTAAAAGTACTTTTGTGGAATTTCTTTCCTTCTTAATGCGTTTGATACACTCAGTTGTGTTGTGACAAGCTAGGGGTGGTATACAGTATATAGCCTTATTTGGTAAAATACAAAATCCCTATTATGGCAAGAACAGCTCAAATAAGCAAAGAGAAATGACAGTCCATCATTACTTTAAGAAATCAAGGTCAGTCAATCCGGAACATTTGAAGAACTTTGTTTCTTCAAGTGAAGTCGCAAAAACTAGCAAGCGCTATGATTCGGCGCATGTGACAAATAACATTTGATTTGATTTCAATTTGATTTGATGAAACTGGCTCTCATGAGGACCGCCACAGGAAAGGGAGACGCAGAATTACCTCTGCTGCAGAGGATAAGTTTAAGTAACAGACACACCTCAACATCAAATGTTCAGAGGAGACTGTGTGAATCAGGCCTTAATGGTCGAATTGCTGCAAATAAACCACTACTAAAGGACACCAATAATAAGAAAAGACTTGCTTGGGCCAAGAAACACGAGCAATGGACATTAGACCGGTGGGTCCAAATTAGAGATTTTTGGTTCCAACCACCGTGTGTCATTGTGAGACGCAGTTGGTGAACGGATGATATCTGCATGTGTGGTTTCCACCGTAAAGCATGGAGGAGGTGTGATGGTGTGGGGATGCTTTGCTGGTGACAATGGCAATGATTTGTTTATAATTCAAGGCACACTTAACCAGCATGGCTACCACAGCATTCTGCAGCGATACCCCATCCCATCTGGTTTGTGCTTAGTGGGACTATCATTTGTTTTTCAACAGGATAATGACCCAGTACACCGCCAGGCTGTGTAAGGGATATTTGACCAAGAAGGAGAGTGATGGAGTGCTGCATCAGATGACCTGGCCTCCACAATCACCCAACCTCAACCCAATTGAGATGGGTTGCGATGAGTTGGACCGCAGAATGAAGGAAAAGCAGCCAGCAAGTGCTCAGTAAATGTGGGAACTCCTTCAAGACTGTTGGAAAAGCATTCCAGGTGAAGCTAGTTGAGAGAATGCCAAGAGTGTTAAAAGCTGTCAACAAGGCAAAAGGTGGCTACTTTGAAGAATCTAAAATCGATTTGTATTTGTTTAACCCTTTTTTGGTTACTACATGATTCCATATGCGTTATTTCATAGTTTTGATGTCTTCACGATTATTCAACAATGTAGGAAATAGTAAAAGAAAAACCCTTGAATGAATAGGTGTGTCCAAACATTTGACTGGTACTGTACAGTATGATGATATTGTGACATGATGCTCGGAGAGGCCATGTTGTCCACTGTCTCAAGGATAAGAAAAATGACACAATACATCCAAGGTGAAAGGACAGTGAAAGACTGACAGGAAAGGTGGGAGGGGAGAGTGTGCTAGAATAGCAGTAGGTCGGATTCAAACCACTAGACCAGCCCAAACCAGTAGACCATGTAAGTCAAAATATGTAATGAAGTTGTCCACTGTCACTAACCTGTTCGTCACTAACCTGTTCCCTGAGCCTCTCCTGGTGGCCCATGATGGCCGAGGCGTGGTGAGGGTACTTCTGCTTCAGGTGCTCCAGGAAGGCTTCCCTCTTTTTGTCCATGTCTGAGGGCTGCATGGCCAGGATCTCTTGTGAGCTGCGCGCCCCCCCTAACGTGTGCCTGCGGGGGACGGTGCGGCTGCCGTTGCCTTTGGGGTCCTGGGCCCGGGTGGGGGTCCCATTCGGGGGACCCTGCCTGCTGCTCAGCTGCTCAGAGTCCTCAGGGGAGGTCACCTTTAGGTTGCTTTTGGTTTGCTCTGGAGAGAGAGGGAAAGGGTTCGGGTGAATATACAGGTACAGGATCACTATTCCATTGGTGTGTGTGCAGGGTTTCTCCTTGCACAAAAAGGGGCTTTAGGTGGAGGGTGTGGCGGTGGGCGGGGTAGTGGGCGCTTTTACATGTATGGCCCGCCCAAGAATTTACTACACAGGAAAACACAGTGTGTGTGTGTGTGTCCTTAGGTGCACAGTTAAACTTTGAAGGCACACATGACTATAAAACTATAGTCTGAGTCAGAGACCTAACCACAAACACCAGTGGACCAGCCAGACTGGGAAAGATCCAGTCTCCGTGCTCTAACTTAATTACTACATAATCATAATGACATTTTCCAAACCAAAAGGGAAAGAGACCAGGGAAAAGGGAATGGGTGCAGATACACACAACCTGTAAAAAACATTATCAGGGGACTACTGAATGATCCCACTGTAGCCATTGAGACATTATGGCTATTATGAAATGTCAGTCTAGACATAAAAGAATGCATCTACAGATGGGTTCAAATACTATTTGAAATCATGTAAAATGCTTTATCTGGGCTTGATTGAGCTTGCCTGGGGCAATGGAACCAATAGAATAGTTTCAAAATGGCAAAGCCCACCCATTTGGCACTCCAGGTAGGCTAAAGTAAACCCTAAAAGTGTTTAAAATATTTTAAGTAGTATTTGAACTCAGGTTTGCCAGAGATACTGGAGCTAAATCGATAAACCTACTGCCTTTGGTAAAACCTACACACCTACTGTATCTAAACCAGGGACTGGATGATGTGCTCTAGTCAAGCTTAAACTCTGCCCCATGACATCACAGGGTACTCTCCGATGTCATTTATCGTTTATCTATTGTGCAGGTTATTTACCTTACAGTAAACCCTCGGGCGATACTTTCAAAATGAACCCGAACGGACATGTATTGACATAAACAAGGGAGAGCAGGGATCTTGTTTGGTATACTCGGTTCTATTTCCGATTCTCCAACTGAAAAGAGCATCAGTTCTCTCCTGAATGATAGTTCCCAAAAAATAGTAGCTTGTTAGGCATCCAAGAACACCATGAGCGGCATTGGGATGTTACCTAATCATTTATCTGAGAGAATGTTCTATACATTTAGACAAAGGAAAAAACCTTTGCATGAAGCATCATCAAATCATAAAGTGGGATATTGATATTTTCCAGGATAGGAACATCCTTATAACAATTCAGTACTGCAGTCGAGTCCCAAAATAGCACCCTATTCCCTAGATAGTGCACTACCCTGGTCAAAAGTAGTGCACTATAAAGGAAATAGGATGGCATTTAGGATGCAAGCGCCCACCTCATCACACATTGTTTATCTCAGTGATCTGAACTTCAGATTGAATATGACAAAAATAACATCAGTGATGAAAACATTAAACTGAAGCAGCTGTTCACTTTAAACTCTCCTCACTTTCAAAAGCCTGGGCAAATGTTCAAAATCTGTCTGGGAGAGAGAGAATGTTATCCAGAGAATCTGTTTATATATACAGACGGTTGGGAAATGGCATCCTCACAGTGAACAGAAGTCGCTGACTAAAGCCATTCGTAACGTCAAAGTCAGTGTTTTCAGGAGTATATGGCATTCCTTCCATTAACATCCTTTAGGATGTTTTAATAACTTACTCACGGCAGCCATCTTGACTTGGAATAACATCATTCTCTCGACTGTCAACTTTGATACAACATGAAATTACAGCAAAAACAGAAACTGTATGTCTAATCAAAAACAAATATTGTAACTCCATTCAACTCCGTTATAACAAATACATTTATACTTTTAACTACTCATTACAGTATATCTACATGATCTTCAATCTTAAAATACTAAAGGGAGAATGAGAAGCATTTCCTTCTGTTCAACAGTCTTTCATCTTGTCATAAATCAATCCCCTGGGACTGAACCTAAACTCTACAGATCAATGGGGGAAACATTTTGGCTCAGGCTGGGCAGTGGTTGCATCCCAAATGGTACCATATATATATATATATATATATACTAGAAAGGGTGTATATATATATATATATATATATATATATATATATATATATACATATACACCCTAGTGCACTACTTTTGAATACTACTTCACTACTTTTTATAGTGCACTATATAGGATGCCATTTGGGACGCATCCAGTGTGCTTCCGACATTCAGGGGCTTGCGGTGAGACTGAAAGCTATCCCATGGATCCGCGTGCTGACACATACTCTTTTACCCCGAGCCGCAACTCTTCCAGGCTGTTGGTTCTGCGTAGGGCTGGGGCATGAACCACAGGTGAGGAGGAGGAGAGGAAGAGGGGTGCGGTGGAGTGTGAAAACACAGGGAGAGAGTAGTGAAGCAGGTCTGATCTGTTGCCTTGTTTTCTCTAGACGGCAGGTACAGCCATGACGTGTGCCTTTCAAAGGCTAATGGTGAAAAATAAGGGTCTGTCTATGGCTAGGGATGTTATTTCAGGATTTGTCTCTCTCTAGGTCAAGCACAGCGGAGGAGATTATAAAGTGGGCATTTCAACAGATGCTTTTCACTGCTTCCCGGTTTAAAGGAGAAATCTGGGATTGGTACATCAACAAAATAACGTGTCAAGGCGTTGTTGAATCCCAGGTTGCCCCTTTTTAAGTGGAAAAGTTGACCTTCGTTTTTTCAATTAGGAAATTCTTAGACAGCATTGTAAAGTGGTGCTTGATCGGGTTTAATGTGAATACAAGCAAAACCATTATTTTCTGTACATCTGTTCATAGAGACTTGAGACGGGAGATACTTCAGGCTTTACAATGGGGCCACATCGCACAGGCGTTGCAAAGACCGCATGTTTTGAAATGTTGGGAGTGCACGAGAAAGATTTACTCCCACCAGCTCTCTCAACAATGTCTACCATCTCCAAGCTGTGGCAGTCATGTGAAAAGCGTCCAACAACCGTGTACCATTCCTGCTGTCTTATGTGTCCTAACTCTCCAAATAAAAGTACATGGGTGTGACTCCAACGTGACATTCACTCCACTTTGCACCCACACAGAAGTGTTTCCAGTCGCATGGTGTTTTGGTCTGTAAACCACTGTCACCCAGTGTGAACAGATAAAACATAGTGAACTGACAACATGAATAGGAAACGTATTCACATGGAGATTTCCACCTACACAACGAACAGTAAACTCTGTCTAGACCAAGACTGAAAACAGCTTCTATCTCTAGGCCATCACTGTTGAACAGCCATCACTAGCCAGTGCCCAGTACTCTGCCCTGAACCTTGAGACTAATGCCCCATGTATTTAGAGTCATTGAATGCTGGTCACCTCATATTCTGTTTATATACTGTTGTTTACTCACTGTGTATGTATGTACTGTGTTCTCAACATAGCTCAATATACCTGCTACTGAACATACCATTTTCTTTTCCAAATTAAATAATGTGTATACAGACCACATATTTATATTCTGGATTCTCACACATGCTCACTCTAATATACACTACATGACCAAAACTATGTGGATACATGTTTCACTGGAACTAATGGGCCTCGCCCGAACCATGAAAAACAGCCCCAGACTACAATTCCTCCTCCACCAAACATTACAGTTGGCACTATGCATTGGGGCAGGTAGCGATCTCCTGGCATCCCCCAAATCCAGATTTTTTCTGTCGGACTGCCAGATAGTGGAGCGTGATTCATCATTCCAGAGAACGCTTTTCCACTGCTCCAAGGGGCAACTCTAGCAGGACAGAAATTTGACGAACTGGCTTGTTGGAAAGGTGGCATCCTATGACGGTGCCACGTTGAAAGTCAATGAGCTCTTCAGTAAGGCCATTCTACAGACAATGTTTGTCCATGGAGATTGCATGGCTGTGTGCTCGATTCTATAACCCTGACAGCAACGGGTGTGGCTGAAATAATTTGAAGGGGGTATCCACATACTTGTATACATACTGTAATTATATTCTGGATTCTCACACATGCTCACTCTAATATATCTACATAGATAGTTATTTCCTGTTTAGATTTTTTATATTTTATATTTTTTTATTTATATTGCATTTGCAAAAAAAGAATTCGCTGCACCTGCTATAACACCTTAAAATCTGTGTACATGACCAATACACTTTGATTCAAGATCAGTTAACCACTGTGAATGGGTGTAATGTAGCTAGGAACCTAGCAGCATGCACTGCCACAGGACAGCTAATGAAAGATATCCCGCCAGACTAACACCTCCTGTAGTTAAGTGTTGCCGCATGACTGACGTACTTACGGGCCTATTTTTAACCCTCAAACTATTTCTAACTGACTAAGCTACTGTATGCATCAGAAACTTTAAAATCAGCCACTTCCCTGCAGATTCTCTTTCAGTTTCAGGTTCCTTACCTTCCACAAGACTTGAACATTCTAGAATAGAATAGAATACCTCGTCCTCTCCTATCTCTTCAGTTCCTCCTCTCCCTTCTTCCATTTTAACCCAGGAGTAACAAACTGGGTGTGAGGAAAACGGGTTAGCAGAAATAGAGGAACAACACGGGCTACTGTCGACTTCCAAATAGTTCCAAACTGTCGACTTCCAGACAAGGCTCACGTGAAAAAGGGGCTTGAGATCCACCCAAAGCCAGAAAGGTGACCAGTAGGGATTTAGGAAACAAACAACATTCCAGGACACAGGACGAACAGCAAGCGCCGCTTCTCTGCCTCAGGCCAACTACCCACTGACTGACTGACTGACTGCCTGCCTGAGGTTGTGTAAGGTTTGGTGTGTGTGCATTTGTATGTTAGAGGGAGAGAGTAAACATGTGTGTAAGTTGCCTCCACTGATATCGTTCAGTTAGAGAGTGGGCCCCAGACCAACAGGTGTCTGACCCACTCTCACTCACTCACTCACTCACACACGCACGCACGTGCCCGTACACGCACACACACATATACACACACACACACCGCACTCTCTGGTCTTTGTTGTCAGTAAGCCGTTTCTCCTGATCTGACCTCATAGGGAGCCCTCACAGAGACAGGCTTGTGTCCAAAGTACTGCACTCTAAAGGGAATAGGGTGCCATTTGGAAGCAACCAGCCATGTGTCATAACCTACTTCTGGAATACAGCTAGTTTATATTCATCGCACAAGGCTCTCAACTTATCTTTGCTCAGCGGCTTATTAAGTCATCAGCTGCCATGAAAGTTGTTTGGTGAGTAACTTATGCATAGCATAACAAAAGCTGACCTGCTCTATCATAAGGGTTATGTAAATCAAAAATAACCATCACATAAATCTCCATATTTATATTTGTCAAAATGTGTGACTGTACTATTGACTTGAAACATATGTTTGCTGTACTGTACATGACTGCAAACATATGCCAGACATGTTGAGACTCTCTGAGTGTCGAACAGGAACCGATTACGTGTTCGTTGTCTGACATTTTGTATTTCCTCCTCAGTTTCAACATCTTTACAGCAAACGTGAAGACATCAATGCACAGTTTGTGGGCCATGTAATTGAAAGTGGAGGGGTCAGCACATGACCAAACATAGTTGAGTCAGAAGAGACATAATGTCATAAGGTCTCCATAAACATATGGAGAGAAGTGGAACTCCCACCCACTTACCCTCAGACAGCCGTCAAACCATTGACCCAGAATCCCTATAAGCCTAGTATAAACATGGCATGCCGCTACCCCCGAACCAGTCAGTTTTCGCTTCTTAAATTCCAAACACTCAACCAACCTGTCTCTCTACTCTTCCTCTGAACAAATAGGCGGATTAAAAAAATTACCCAGCAAGAGGTGGCGAAATATACAGACAGGTTCCGAATCCCCATAGTATATAATGTACATTGGTACCTATCACCTAAACCACCCAAACAATCAGATTCCGCTACTCAAATTCCAAAAAATAAAACCTGCCCTATAACCCTACATTATACTCACTCTCTCAAAGGCCCTAGTGTGAACACCCAGATGGGAAATGACCTTGTACTCTGAGAAAATCTCGAGAGGTAACAAAAGGGAAATGTGTCGATATGGAATCTAGAGAATTTCCTCTTGGTCCAAAGATGACATGTAACATTTCTGCTGCGTGACACTGTGGGACTTGTCAAGGGTAAGGTCCTTTGCGTTGTTGTCTCCCCTTACTCAATGTTAATCTGGTCCCAAATGGCACCATGCTCTCTATAATGTGCACTGTTTGACCAGGGCCCACAGGGCCCCCGGTTAAAAGTAGTGAACTATATAGGGAATATGGTGCCGTTTGGGACGCATGCTTAGTCATTTACGGAGGAATGTGCAAACAACAGCAAAGTCCACACAGTGCATAACTACGACCACAACAGTCTACAGACATGTACTCCCCTGTTGATATGGGGAGAAACAATATCCATTCTTCTGTGTTGAAAATGTTCAGCGTAAGAGCTGGAATATCAGATTTGGTCATTTCGAAAACCCAATCCGAAGGTACATATGTGGATGTTTTTCTATATACCCTTTGGATGAGAATTCTGTTGGAGACCTCCCTCTGATGGACACATGCACGCTAGTGTGCTCGCCCACACGTGATCCATATGGGCCATGTTTCACTCCCTTGCCTGTTGCAATAGACTCACTCCCTTAGCACATAAAGGTTCATTGTATTCTCGGGAGTCGTATGAGTCCAGACCATCTGATTCCTGGCATGTCCTTCGCTGGAACTCGTTGCCTTCCTCATACCCATCAGCTGCCTGTAAAATGTACTCTGCCAACCCGCCAGGGCTGAACAAGATGAACAAGATGGGCAGTAGGCTATGCGTGTGTTCCAAATGACACTCTATTCCCTGCATATTGCCACTTTCTTTTGCAAAAAGGCTTTGATGAAAAGTAGTGCACTATATAGGGAATAGGTTGCCATTTGGCCGTGTCTAGACTTGACAGTTCCTGCAGCTTTTGTATTCTGATCATGGAGTTCTGATCACGCCATGTGTCTCCAGTTACATATACCGTGTCCACATTGTGTCCGGATTCCCTTTTCCCGCGCTATATTACAATGCCAGTATGCATTCTGTAAATGGTGGAACAGGCTAAATCTGATTATAACACTGATTATAACAACAACTTGATGGCAGTACCAACTACTGTAGCTAACAAGCTAGCTAACTTCTGTAACTAGCCAGCTTGCTAGCAAAGCTAAAGGGATTGCATAAATTTAGCCAAACAATTATAATTATTTTCTAAATAAGCTAGCTGGCTATTATTTATGAAGGCAGCAAACACATTCCTCAATGTGGTCTTCGTATTCTGATAGCAGAAGTCACATGTAAGTGTCAAGTGTAGACAGGCTCAGAGACACAGACACAGTTTTACATTGAGAGGGAAGCTGATTGCTGATCTATCATGATATTTTCCATGCTGGTCCTGTCAGCTCAGTGAAAAGCACCTGTAAATACGAGACGTATGTGGCAGGGTCTACAGACAATCACGGATTACAAAAAGAAAACCAGCCACGTCGCGGACATCGAAGTCTTAAAATTAAACAACTTATTTTCTTGCTTTGAGGACAATACAGTGCCACTGACACGGCCCGCTACCAAAGCCTGTGGGCTCTCCTTCTCTGTGGCCAACGTGACTAAAACATTTAAACTTGTTAACCCCCACAACACTGCCGGCCCAGACGGTATCCCTAGCCGTCAGAGCATGCGTAGACCAGCTGGCTGGTGTGTTTACGGACATATTCAATCAATCCCTATCCCAGTCTTCTGTCCCCACATGCTTCAAGAGGGCCACCATTGTTCCTGTACCCAAGAAGGCAAAGAAAACTGAACTAAATGATTACCGCCCCATAGCACTCACTTCTGTCATCATGTAGTGCTTTGAGAGAATAGTCAAGGATCATATCACCTCCACCCTACCTGATACCCTAGACCCACTCCAATTTGCTTGCCGCCCCAATAGGTCCACAGACGATGCAATCGCCATTACACTGCACAATCTCATCTGGACAAGAGGAATACCTATGTAAGAATGCTGTTCATCGACTACAGCTCAGCATTTAACATCATAGTACCCTCCAAACTCATCCTGTGCAACTGGGTCCTGGACTTCCTGACGGGCCGCCCCCAGGTGATGAAGGTAGGAAACAACATATCCACCCCGCTGATCCTCAACATTGGGGCCCCACAAGGGTGCGTGCTCAGCCCCCTCCTGTACTCCCTGTTCACCCATGACTGCGTGGCCATGCACGCCTCCAACTCAATCATCAAGTTTGTAGACGACACAACAGTAGTGGGCTTGATTACCAACAACGACGAGACGGCCTAAAGGGAAGAGGTGAGGGCCCTTGGAGTGTGGTGTCAGGAAAATAACCTCTCACTCAACGTCAACAAAACAAAGGAGATGACCATGGAATTCAGGAAACAGCAGAGGGAGCACCCCCCCCCCCCCTATCCACATCGACGGGACAGAAGTGGAGAAGGTGGAAAGTTTTAAGTTCCTCGGCGTACACATCACTGACAAACTGAAATGTTCCACCCACACAGACAGCGTGGTGAAGAAGGCGCAACAGCCTGGTACGGCAACTGCACCGCCCTCAACCGCAAGGCTCTCCAGAGGGTAGTACAGTCTGCACAACGCTTCACCAGGGGTGAACTACCTGCCCTCCAGGACACCTACAGCACCCGATGTCACAGGAAGGCCAAAAAGATAATCAAGTACAACAACCACCCGGACCACTGCCTGTTCACACCACTACCATCCAGAAGGCGAGGTCAGTACAGGTGCATCAAAGCTGGGACCGAGAGACTGAAAAACAGCTTCTATCTCAAGACCATCAGATCGTTAAACAGCCATCACTAACATAGAGAGGCTGCTGCCAACACACTGACTCAAAAGTATGGCCACTTTAATAAATGGATTTAATAAAGGTATCACAAGTCACTTCAAATAACGGCACTTTAATAATGTTTACATATCCTACATTACTCATCTCACATGTATATACTGTATTCTATACCATCTATTGCATCTATTGCATTTCATCAGCTGTCCGGGTGGCTTTCAACTTGTTGCCAAAGAAAACAGTATCCAGTCACAATGTTATCCAATCATGTGGGAGCTGTCCTCTCACCTCTAGTACTGGACAGACTAATCCCTCCCCTCATCATCTCTACTCTGTTTTGATTAATGACGGTCCAGTAGTTGGCACCTCCCACTGATCTCATTAGAACTCCTATTGACTTCATTCGCAGATGAACGTCCTCTTACCTCTTACCTCTTACATCACTCTATGACTGAAGATAAAACCTAACTTTGAGACCAAAGATTAAAAAAACTCCTAACTTTAAGACTGAAGTTAAACAATCACTCCCAACTTTAAGACTCAATTTATAATGCTATTACAACACTATTACGTTATATGAGGCTATAATGCTAAATAGCTGATATCGTCTCCTGTGGCCTCCATGTGTGTCTACTAAGACACATCTTGAATAATCGATGATGCAAGTATCCAGAACTGGTGGGAGGCCAGATTGTTGACATTCTGCCTTTAACCCCCCCCACCTCCCCACCCCCCCCCTCCCCCCTCTCTTGCCCTTCCTCTGTCTCCAGTGTGTGTTTACGTGACACATGTTTTTGGCAACCCAATGGACAGTTTGTGCTAAACACTGGTGGAGGTCTGAATGGAGCCATGGCTGTGCTATCGCCCTCTCATTAGCTGTAAAATCCCAAACCTCCACCATACAGATAACCACATTTCATCTCCTCTCTGACTGTATCTGCAGTCTTCTTAAAACATAGCCGAGCCAGAACAGCCCATGGGGGCAGGAGGCCTGGAGCCTCTCCAGCTTGATGTACAAGTACACCCCCTGGACAGGAAACTAGTCTGAGACACATGTACCAGTCTCCAAATAGGGTAGCTAGAAACAAAAGCTAATTCATTAGCACAATGGAGGAGTCCAGAACCCCAAAAGTGGCCCCTCGGGATAAATTAGGCTTTTTACACAACTGCAATTAAGACTATTTTTCCTGGAGACAGGTTTGGAGTTTCTCTTAGGCTACGGGGTAAGACAGGCTCTCTCCTTGAAGTTGTGGTTATAAATACGCACGCACACACACACACACACACACTCTCTCTTAATAATACTAGTGATTCACACCATTTTAGCAAAGGGCCTGACTGTCCTACAAGTGTGGGAAGCAGACACCCAGCCCTTCAGCCAAAACAAAATGCAACACTCCAAAACATGCTGGGTTAAAATCAACCCAGTTTAGGTTATTTTGTAACCCAGCGCTGGGTAAATATTGGACAGAACACCACCTGGGTTATTTTGACCCAGCCAGTTTGGTTGCGTGAATAATGTTGGATTGTTGGAGAGAGAGTAAATGTCGTTCCTGTTTAACATGTTAAGTTCACATACGGCAAACTTCATTTTTCCTTCATTTATTTGTTGCATTTGACACATTCTTCTAGAATATTAAGATCATTTATTACATGTTATAATAAGTTATAACACCTTATTGCATCCCAACAACAGGATTTACATAGGCTTTTAGGGAATTCATACACTTTTCTCGGCCTCATAGAAACTGTTCAACCTTAACATGTGATAACTGTACAAGAGAACAGATAAACAGGAATGACACCAAGGGTGGCAAAAAAAATTATATCTGGAAGCCACGACCCTACTACTACGCCTCCAGTCTTCTGATCTGACCTGCTGGTTCATATGTCAATCCTCCAGCATCAACAACCCAACCTTTCTATTTTTTTTAAAGAAAACAACCCAAATAAGTGACCCGATGGCTGCAACCCAGCATTACTTTTCTGAGTGTAAGTATTGCAATTCTACATTAAGATGCCTGATTGAGAGAACACATCCCTGAAGAACCAGAGTTTTCTGTCCTCGAGAGCCTTCAATAAACAGACATAGACATGGCAGCCAACCTGGATAGGCATGCTGCCAAAAGATAAGGAGCCTGATATGATATGAACCACTGTGGTAGCCAGACTGTCTGTGTCTGTGTGTGTGTGTGTGTGTGTGTGTGTGTGTGTGTGTGTGTGTGTGTGTGTGTGTGTGTGTGTGTGTGTGCGCGTGCGTGCGTGCATGTGCGCGTGTGAGAGAGAGAGAGAGAAAGAGAGAGATACAAAAATGGCTGAGAATAAGTATATAACTAAAAGAGTTCTCTGTAACTCTGTAAGATAAAAATAAATATTAACATAAAGCTATGACACCAATGGCCACCATATGCCAGTGAGGTATTTCACCTAAATGAACTATGCATTTGACTAGATTTCATTGCTGGTCTAATTTCAAATGGAATTGCTCATTTTGAGCGGGCAAACACTTGTGTTTGTTTGACTCGAGTGCAAACTCAATATCCTCCCATTAGAACAGGCGGTGAGTTTCAATAAAGTCGCACAAACAAGTTCTATTTCCTCTTTGGCAGCAGGGCGCTGGCCAATAAGCCTGATTCTCTGTCTTTATGAAAGCAGATCATATTTTTTGGCCTGATTCAAAAGATGGTGATTCAGCTAAAACGAAGGAAACAAATCACTCCAAAAATCACATCGCCACAAATCACTTTCGTAGATTGGAATTTGTCCTCTCATGCACCACCCGCAACTCCCTCCCTCTCGCTCTCTCTCTCTCTCTCTCTCTCTCTCTCTTGCTCTCTCTCTCCCTCCCTCCCACCCCACATCCTCCTCCCTTTCCTGCAATTCAAGTTTGGAGACAAACAGGGAGCCCAAACAACTCTAATGTTGGCTCTGTCAGTACTAATAAATGCTCCCTGATGGCTTAGTGGAAGACTAGAACCAACAGACAGCTCTCTCTGTTAATGCCTAGCTTCACCGATCACCATCTATACACAGTGTTTGTCTGCTGCACGCTGACACAATGTACTGTTGCTGCGGGTGAAGATCCGGGGTGAAGACCTTGGATCAGCTTCCCCTCCCTCGATCCTAACCTTAACCATCAGTTGGGGAAATGCAAAACAGACCAAAGATCAGCATCTAAGGGCATCTTCAGCATACACACATGGACATATGAAGTTGACACATACTATACCGTACAATCACTTGCAGACCGCATGTTCTACAGCAGGGGGTGCTGTTTGCTACACTCTAATACAGTTTTTTTTTAATTGCTTTGGTACTATTTTTACTCCTAGTACAAAACTCATTACAGATCATCAAGAAGGCTGTTTATTCACAACTTTAAGCACATTTCAATTGACTAAGTACAACACACAAAATCACACAGTAACTTCTTCACCAAACCTAATCAGTGTTTCATCTAGAAATAGCTTTCATATAAAGTAATTGCCTTTCACAATGCAATGCTCACAATACTTTTCATATGATTCTCTTCTCATTTGTTTAAATACATTTGACCATCATTTAATCCAAAGACGATTAATCACTTAACCGTTTGGTAAACCTATATATTTTTTAACTGGTTTGTCTACTATATATGGATTTTGAGAACTACAGAAATGTAATGTGTGCTTGTAAAGTATAAAGATCTAAATTACAGGTATGATACATGATAATCATACATAATGACTACTCGTTATTGCTAATTGATTTCACATAGTGGTAACCACAATTTGTCACCATATAAAAGGGTGTGTGTGTGAACACTTGCAATTTATTTCAACTTGGAGCAGGACAGACAGCAAGGGAGAGGACGAAATCAAAGATCTTGTGGGCATGGGCCCTGTCAAAGAGGTGGGCATGGGCCCTGTCAAAGAGGAGGGCATGGGCCCTGTCAAAGAAGTGGGCATGGGCCCTGTCAAAGAGGTGGGCATGGGCCCTGTCAAAGAGGAGGGCATGGGCCCTGTCAAAGAGGAGGGCATGGGCCCTGTCAAAGAGGTGGGCATGGGCCCCGTCAAAGAGGTGGGCATGGGCCCTGTCAAAGAGGTGGGCATGGGCCCTGTCAAAGAGGTGGGAATGGACCCTGTCAAAGAAGTGGGCATGGGCCCTGTCAAAGAGGTGGGCATGGGCCCTGTCAAAGAGGTGGGCATGGGCCCTGTCAAAGAGGTGGGAATGGACCCCGTCAAAGAGGTGGGCATGGGCCCTGTCAAAGAGGTGGGAATGGACCCCGTCAAAGAGGTGGGCATGGGCCCTGTCAAAGAGGTGGGCATGGGCCCCGTCAAAGAGGTGGGCATGGGCCCCGTCAAAGAGGTGGGCATGGGCCCCGTCAAAGAGGTGGAGATCAGAGAGAGGGAGTCAGACGGCAGGGAACTGTTGTGTCTAATGTAGTCCGGGCCATCGTCGTTGACCATGTGGTAAACAGAGGCCTTACCATGGCAGAGACCGCAAGATTAGTTCACCCCAATCTGAAAAGCTCAACTGTCAATTCGATCATGAGAACATTTTGTCAAGAAAACCAGTAAGTCGGCAGGATGTGCACCATGCTTTACCATTACATTTACAGTAAATCACATATTGCAAAGCATGTAAATTCACAAAACATATTATAGCATTCTTACAGTATGATGATCGGCAGGGTAGCCTAGTGGTTAGAGCGTTGGACTAACAACCGAAAGGTTGCAAGTTTGAATCCCCGAGCTGACAAGGTACAAATCTGTCATTCTGCCCCTGAACAGGCAGCTAACCCACTGTTCCTAGGCCATCATTGAAAATAAGAATTTGTTCTTAAACTGACTTGCCTAGTTAAATAAAGGTAATATATTGACAGTATACTCTGTTCTACCCACCGTGTTGGCCGTGTGCTGACCGGCCAGCAGGAGTGGGCAGTGGTGGAAATGGTGAGAGTCAGGAAATGCATACGTCTGTTTGAAATAAGCAGGCCATTGAGGAGAACGATGACACCTTTAACCAATGTGGCTGCCAACAATCGCCTGCCTTTTGAAGAGGCACCAGGTATCTATGAAACACTTACCTGGTGCCTTTTGAGAGAAACAACGACCGGATAAAACAACTGCAGGCCGAGTATGTTCAGCACTATATACTGTATTACTGTTACTATTAATGCACATGCTACTTCACAATATCATATTGGAACGAAACTGTAAAAATAACTACCCAAAATATATTTTTAGAGGGTGATGGTGGTTGATGCCGCTGTGAACCATCACAAGTGTATCTTTGTTGGTGAAGGGGGCTTCAACGTGACCAAAACTCGGTGCCGTGTGCGGAACCTCATCGGCCAATCGTCCAAGTGCCTGGACAACGTCGGGAAAACATCTCCATGTGCGCAGCTATCTCTGAAGATGGTGTGGTAGGACGTAGGCCATTATTTGGATCCTACAACGCTGCATACCTCATTGTGTTTCTCAATGAAATTGTGCAGGCATGTCAAGGTGAAGGGGTCACCTATGTCATTGTGTGGGAGAATGTCAGGTTCCACCATGCAGAGGTGGTTCAGGCATGGTTTTGGGCCTATCCCCGATTCGTGACCCTATACCTGCCCCCATACTCTCCTTTCCTCAACCCTATTGAGGATTTATTTTTTAGCCTAGAGGTGGAAAGTGTACGATCGCCATCCCCATGAGCGTGATACCCTCCTTATGGCCATGGATGAGGCATGAGACGACATCAATGCAGACCAATGTCAAGCTTGGCTTCGCCATGCTAAAAGGTTTTTTCCATGGTGCATGAACAATGAGGACATTCACTGTGATGTGGATGAGAATTTATGGCCAAAGATGGGCTTGATGCAAATGAATGCATGCGAAACGCTATGTTTTTTTTATTTTCATACATTTTATGTCTTACATTTGATTCGACAGTACACCTACGTTACAATTATAGCTGAAACATAAAATGTTTATTTTTGCATGAATGATTGTACGTCTTCATTGATCACACTCTTAATTACACATTAGATTATAGATTTTAGGAAATTATAGATTTTCTGTCAATTTTGTTGGGTAATGTAACTGTATTACCTAATGTAAAAACGGTGTAATTTGCAGTACTGTAGTACTGAATGAACTCAGCAAAAAAAGAAACGGCCCTTTTTCAGGACCCTGTCTTTCAAAGATAATTCGTAAAAATCCAAATAACTTCACAGATCTTCATTGTAAAGGGTTTAAACACTGTTTTCCATGCTTGTTCAATGAACCATAAACAATTAATGAACATGCACCTGTGGAACGGTCGTTAAGACACTAACAGCTTACAGACGGTAGGCAATTAAAGTCACAGTTATGAAAACTTAGGACACTAAAGAGGCCTTTCTACTGACTCTGAAAAACACCAAAAGAAAGATGCCCAGAGTCCCTGCTCATCTGCGTGAACGTGCCTTGCATGCTGCAAGGAGGCATGAGGACTGCAGATGTGGCCAGGGCAATAAATTGCAATGTCCGTACTGTGAGACGCTTAAGACAGCGCTACAGGGAGACAGGACGGAAAGCTGATCTTCCTCGCAGTGGTAGACCACGTGTAACAACACCTGCACAGAATCGGTACATCCGAACATCACACCTGCGGGACAGGTACAGGATGGCAACAACAACTGCCCGAGTTACACCAGCAACGCACAATCCCTCCATCAGTGCTCAGACTGTCCGCAATAGGCTGAGAGAGGTTGGACTGAGGGCTTGCAGGCCTGTTGTAAGGCAGGTCCTCACCAGACATCACCGGCAACAACGTCGCCTATGGGCACAAACCCATCGTCGCTGGACTAGACGGACTGGCAAAAAGTGCTCTTCACTGACGAGTCGCGGTTTTGTCTCACCAGGGGTGATGGTCGGATTCGCGACCTCAACGCTGTGCGTTACAGGGAAGACATCCTCCTCCCTCATGTGGTACCCTTCCTGCAGGCACAATCCTGACATAACCCTCCAGCATGACAATGCCACCAGCCATACTGCTCGTTTCTGTGCATGATTTCCTGCAAGACAGAAATGTCAGTGTTCTGCCATGGCCAGCGAAGAGCCCGGATCTCAATCCCATTGAGCACGTCTGGGACCTGTTGGATCGGAGGGTGAGGGCTAGGGCCATTCCCCCCAGAAATGTCCGGGAACTTGCAGGTGCCTTGGTGGTAGAGTGGGGTAACATCTCACAGCAAGAACTGGCAAATCTGGTGCAGTCCATGAGGAGGAGATGCACTGCAGTACTTAATGCAGCTGGTGGCCACACCTGATATTGACTGTGACTTTTGATTTGGACCCCCCCTTTGTTCAGGGACACATTATTCCATTTCTGTTAGTCACATGTCTGTGGAACTTGTTCAGTGTATGTCTCAGTTGTTGAATCTTGTTATGTTCATACAAATATTTACACACGTTAAGTTTGCTGAAAATAAACACAGTTGACAGTGAGAGGACATTTCTTTTTTTGCTGAGTATACTTTCAGCACTTCCAAGGGAGATTTTAAACATGTATCTTGCATTGTCTTCGATTGGATTAACTGGTAGTTAAAATGACTAAATTGAAAAGATATCATTATGTTGTGTTTTGGTGATTAAACCAACATTCTCATTACATTTCACAATAAAGTCATTTTTTGAAGCAATGGTTGTGTGGTGAGAGATGTTTACAATGCAAATGAATGCACATCGACAGGGTTTGAATGAACGACTGTGTGACCAGTTTGTAGTTTTGTACTAAGAGTTGTGAAAATGCACCACATACTTGTGAAAATAGTACCAAATCGATAAAAAAAGAAAAAGAAATACAGTTACAATCACGTTGAAAAAATGGGCTGAAATGTTATTACAAGTGGAGAGAGTGTGGGTATAAGTAATGTGTGTGTGTGGCAGGTCTGACATTGGACCAAGTGCTTATATTGCTCTCCTTCAACTCTCTAAAGCCAGTTTACCAAACATCTCACATGCCTACGCGTAAGTCTGAACTGGAGCATGTGTGCATAGTATTACCAACAACCTCCCCTTCACAGTAATCCTCTCTGCTCAGCCATGGGTGGACTAACTCAACCCAACCCACCCCCCTACCTCAGGCCCTCACTAACACGGCCCAGTCCAGACGTCTGCTGGTCTCCCCCCCTGCCCACCATCTAACGGACAGGCTCACAGCATTCTGATGCGTAGTGGAGAAGAGGGGCGCGGTCTGGGAGCAGCTGTGTCTGGGACGTCCTCCCTCAACCCCCCTGTCTAAGAGAGTCATTCCTGGGTCTGAGTCACTCAGGGCTGTGCCCCGGCCTCCAGACCTCCACTAACACAGCAGTCTCTGCATGTATCGCTGATAGTGAGCCCTATATATGAAGTATTAGAGTGGGATGTCATACCTACTAAATGGACATATTTTAAGGTCACGTCCCTGATTTCCTATTGAAAATACAGCATGTAGTCATTGTAGTTGAACCTCGTGGTAAGAACTACCGAGAGGTTTAAGACTGTACTAATCAGTGCCGAACTAATCCCCCCCCTATGGGACTCCCAATCACAGCCAGTTGTGATACAGCCTGGTTTCGAACCGGGGTGTCTGTAGTGACACCTCTAGCACTGAGATGCAGTGCCTTAGACTGCTGCGCCACGCGGGAGCTTTGCAGGCGTGGTCCCCTTGCGCCCGCTGAATAAAAAGTCTGGGCTTATAATCAAAACATTCTAGAAATCATAAATCAACTCGGTAGGTTTGGCGCCATACTGTCATTTGTGCATGGCTACAGAAGCCTATAGCTTGGGTCTCCACATTTCATGCCACAGCCAAGCAGTCCACAGATGTCCACTAAAGGCTGGGCCAGAAGTATCATGTCAACAATCATAACACTGTAAAAGGTGTCCCACAGCAGACTTGTTTGCTCTAGGTGATAACTTATCGCTTATCTTTTGGCAGGAGACAATCTCTCGCTCGCTCTCCCCCACACACACCTATGAAGGTCGAGAGACAGGAGGCACATCAGAGGGATCCTTTTACTTCAGAAGGCCCAATTCTTTTACTTCAGAAGGCCCAATTCTGTCCATATAAGAATCAACTCACAATAGAGAAAAAGAGAATTGGTAGAGAGAGAGAGAGACTCATTAAGACAAAGAGCTTCTCAGTAAACGAATCAAAACAAATATAAACTAACTTCAGTTGCTTCCCTTTATAATCTATGCCACTGTGGTAGGCAGTGCATGTTGTTTATACAGTTTGCATATTCGCTCTGTTTTAATTTGTGTTTTAATATGACTGTCCTCGCAGTCGGGTTTATTAAAAAGTGAATGCGCTGCAACTGGCTCTCTCCATAGCGATAAGCAGCTTAGGGGCCATGACTTGCCAGCCAGTCAATCAGACATCCATTACTCATTCCCTGCACCGTTTGCCTCACCTCTGACTCTCCCTTTCTCTCTCTCTCAATCTTCCTCTGTCTCGCTCGCTCTCCCTCCCTCTTCTATCTCTCCTTCCATCTCTCTCTCTCTCTCGCCTCTGGGCATACCAGGGTAGAATTCGCTAGGCACAGACCTCATTTGCAACCCCAGGTTCATTTTTAACCTAACAGCTCGAGCAGTGCAGTGGAAATACGAAATAAATGATACAAATTCATGTAGAACTTCCTAAGGTTAACTGAGCTCTCCCTCCCGGAGCATCCTCAAGGCTACGATAAGTCAGTCTGTCTGTCTGCCTGTCTGTCTGCCCTCCTGTCTGTCTGTCTGTCTGTCTGTCTGTCTGTCTGTCTGTCTGTCTGTCTGTCTGTCTGTCTGTCTGTTGAACAGTTGATAAATACCAAAGTGCACTAAAACGGCAACGATTCATTATATGTATCCTGGTATTTGTATGGGACTGTACATGATATAAAGGCAGGGGTTTGTTGGTGAGTTGGCTGGCGCATACTGAAGTTATTAAGCTCCATAAGGTCTGAAATTATTTAGCTCCATAAGGTTTATGTCTGGTGAGTAAGTCAGTAGCATAGCACAAGCCCTGGCTAGTGTGAGCCGAAACGGCTCTTAGGGCGTTGAGCCTAGCTCCTGTTTCTGTAGTGTGAGGCAGCTTAATGTACAAGTTAACCCCTTGGACAGGACGCTAGTTTATCGCAGGGCCATACCCCAAAATCTATCCCCTTAATGCTGAGTGCCAAGCAGAGACACACCAGGTCCCATTTTAACAGTCTTTGGTATAACTCGGCTGGGGATCAAACTTCTAACCTTACAGCAGACACTCTAACCTCAAGGCCACAGAGTTGGTCAGGTCTGGTGAGATGAGGACTGTTTAGCATGTAAAACCTTCTGAGGGTGGGGCTGAGGCTGAGAGTGTGCGTGGTGGTTGGCTGCCCAGCTCCAGTAGGAGGGATTCCTGAGCACTATTCAAACATGGAAGGAGGCAGGTCTGTAAACGAACCCCAGTACATTCCACAACTATCAACGCAGTGATTCGAAATGGGATTCAGAGTTGTGAAACTGAGGATTATAAAACAAGCACTTTAGTCGGTTGGAGGTTCGGCATACATGCAGGCATGTCTCCTGACTAAATCCCTCCCCTGCAGAGACATTGATTTGTAGCCTTGGGGGTGAAAGTCTCCACCAACAACAGCCTAAGGTTAGAGAAACCAAACACACCTTGAATAGCAGCCCAAGTTTACACAGCAAGCGTGGGTGTTCTAAATCACAAAACCTGTGTCCCTTCTAAAACCCCACAGGTGGGCCATGCAAGAGAGTATCAACATGAAACATGTGCACAATTCACACAACCACATAAAACCTCTATGTAAGTGATAGAGGCCTAAAGAGGGCAAAATGATAGAAGGGGGAAAAAAGGTAGCTTTGTTCCCAACAGAGGAGGAAAGAGCGGGAGTCACCACAGACTTTCACTGGCTCACCACAGCAGAGCAAGAGGCTTCGTCCCAAATGGCATCACATTCCCTAGACCTACACGGTACCCTTCTTGGTAACACTCGACTTGACACCCAGTGTCATAACACGTTACGACACGGTCATAGCCATGTCATAACATGTCATAACAGCTGGCGTAACTTGTCATAAGCTGCCATAAAATGGCCGTAACACTGTCATAACCCATATATTTACACCTGTTGTGACATATATTGTGTTATTTTATGGCTGGTTATGACACCTACGTAAAAGTGTCAAAACCCACATTTATTCAAATTATTTTTTTCCCGGCCAAGAAGTTACCTTCCGTTTGAAAGTTTGTTTATTAAATCCTTTGTGGTTATTTTTTATTTTTTTTTATCATATTTGAAATAACTTGTATAAAATACATTATACGACACTGTCAAGAAGCCGTATGACCATTCTGTGTCAATTTACTTGGACTAAGGAAATACACTTTATGACACTGCCAAGAAGCATTATGACAGGGGCCTCCCGAGTGGCGCAGAGGTCTAAGGCACTGCATCGAATTGCTAGCTGTGCCACTAGAGATTCTGGGTTCGAGTCCAGGTCCGCGACCGGGTGACCCATGGGACGACGTAAGCAGCGCGGCTTGGTTGGGTTGGGTTGCGTTTCGGAGGACGCACGGCTCTCAACCTTCGCCTCTCCCGAATCCGTACGGGATTTGCAGCCATGAGACAAGACTGTAATTACCAAATGGATACCACGAAATTGGGGAGGAAAAATAAGCATTATCACCACATAAGCCAGATAGGCCTGTCACGTACATGCCCTTACATCAGTCTGGTCCTGCTCCTGCATTCATCCCAGTTATTAGTAACAGAGCATTGGGGTAGGTGCATGTCTGACATCAATTTGTGCGCAGTAACGACCTAACCATACCGTTGACAGTATTGCCTTGTGCGGTGGGTTTTGACAGTGCATTCGGAAAGTATTCAGACGTTCTCCACATCTAAAATGGATGAAATAAATAAAAATACACATCAATCTACAAACAATACCCCATAATGACAAAGTGAAAACAGGTTTTTAGACATTTTTGCAAAGCTCTAAAACAGTATATACATAGGTATTCAGGCCTTTTGCTATGAGACTCGAAATTGAACTCAGGTGCATCCCGTTTCCATTGATCAACATTGAGATGTTTCTATAACTTGATTGGAGCCCACCTGTGGTAAATACAATTGATTGGACATGATTTGGAAAGACACACACCTGTCTATATGAGGTACCACAGTTAGAGCATGTCAGAGAAAAAAAGCTAAAGGACTAAAGGACTCAGACTCATGACAAACAAGATTCTCTGGTCTGATGAAACTAGGGTTGCACATTTTGGGGAATATTCAGAGGTGGAAATTTTCCGTGGGAATTAAAGGGAATATTTGGGAATTAACGGAAATATATGAAAATTAATATTTAAATGTAGATGTTTTTTGCATTAGATATATTTGGTATATCATATGGAGACAGAAACATAAACCATGTACCTTATCATAAGTAGACATAATTGCAAATAATTAAATCCTTCCAATAGAAATAAATAAAAAAATTAGTTAGGAATTTAACTTTAATTAAATTAGTTGACTCTTCACATGGAATGACTTCACTGAACAACAAAAGAAAGGAAATATTGAATGATCCCCAATCATCCATCGCATCTCCCAAAAACATTTTCAACATACATCTGTAAAATGATAGTCTAGAAACTAAAGCTTTGGTTGTCTTCCTCTCAGGTTTCCATGTCTTCTCCCTGGACCTCCTCAATGTCCACATCTTGAACATCAGACTCTGAGGCCTCATCTTTACTGTCGCTTTCCAACCTTGTTGAGGATGGCTCGTAGTCCGGCTCAAAAAGCCTCAAATTTGCCAATTTTTCAACCCTTGTATTGGTCAGCTTGTTGCGTGCTTTTGTGTGTGTGTTCCCAAACAAGGACCAGTTGTGCTCTGAGGCGGCTGATGTTGGTGGGATTTGGAGGATGATGGAGGCAACAGGGGAAAGAACCTCAGATCCACAAAGTCCCTTCCACCAGGTGGCTGATGAGATATGTTGGCATGACTGCCATATTGCATCTCCATCCCAAAGTCCCTCCCACTAGGTGGCTGATGAGATATGTTGGCACGACTGCCATATTGCATCTCCATCCCAAAGTCCCTCCCACTAGGTGGCTGATGAGATATGTTGGCATGACTGCCATATTGCATCTCCATCCCAAAGTCCCTCCCACTAGGTGGCTGATGAGATATGTTGGCACGACTGCCATATTGCATCTCCATCCCAAAGTCCCTCCCACTAGGTGGCTGATGAGATATGTTGGCATGACTGCCATATTGCATCTCCATCCCAAAGTCCCTCCCACTAGGTGGCTGATGAGATATGTTGGCACGACTGCCATATTGCATCTCCATCCCAAAGTCCCTCCCACTAGGTGGCTGATGAGATATGTTGGCACGACTGCCATATTGCATCTCCATCCCAAAGTCCCTCCCACTAGGTGGCTGATGAGATATGTTGGCATGACTGCCATATTGCATCTCCATCCCAAAGTCCCTCCCACTAGGTGGCTGATGAGATATGTTGGCATGACTGCCATATTGCATCTCCATCCCAAAGTTCTTGCTTGGAAGTGTACTTCACCAGACTGCCAAGAACCTTGCCTTCATCCAGCCCAAGGTAGCGAGACATGGTAGTAATGACACCATAGGCCTTGTTGATCTCTGTACCAGCCAGGATGCTCTTGCCAGCATACATGTACGCTGAGGCGTGTATGGGCTTCAGTCTTCACGCTTTTTGATGTATTACAGAACTGCAGTTACCTCTGCTTGGAGCAAGAGTGATGTGGGCAGGGCACTACGGATTTCTTCACTTACATCTGCAAGCAGAGTCTGAACATCAGACAGGATGGCATTGTCTCCCTCAATCCGTGCAATGGCTACTGCTATAGGTTTCAGGAGTTTCCGGCTGCTTACCACTCTCCCTAAATACATCATCCAGGAGGATCCTCTTGATGGGGCTGTCCATATCGGCAGACTGTGATATGGCCATTTCTTGGAGAGACTCCTTCCCCTCCAAGAGACTGTCAAACATGATGACAACACCACCCCAACGGGTGTTGCTGGGCAGCTTCAATGTGGTGCTCTTATTCTTATCACTTTGCTTGGTGAGGTAGATTGCTGCTGTAACTTGATGACCCTTCACATACCTAACCATTTCCTTGGCTCTCTTATAGAGTGTATCCATTGTTTTCAGTGCCATGATGTACTTGTACTTGAGATTCAATGCATGAGCAGCACAGCCAATGGGTGTGATGTGAGGGTAGGACTCCTCCACTTTAGACCAAGTAGCCTTCATGTTCGCAGCATTGTCTGTCATCAGTGCAAATACCTTATTTGGTTCAAGGTCATTGATGACTGCCTTCAGCTCATCTGCAATGTAGAGACTGGTGTGTCTGTTGTCCCTTGTGTCTGTGCTCTTGTAGAATACTGGTTGAGGGGAAGAGATGATGTAGTTAATTATTCCTTGCCCATGAATATTCGACCAACCATCAGAGATGATTGCAATTCAGTTTGCTTTCTCTATGATTTGTTTGACCTTCACTCTAACTCTGTTGAACTCTGCATCCAGCAAATGAGTAGATAAAACAAATCTCTTCCAATACACATTGCCTGTGAGCATCAAAGGTGAACCAGTTGCATACACAGCTCAAGCAAGACATTCATCAGCATTTCTGTGACTACGTAAGAAAAACTAACTAGCAGAAATTGTTCAAACTAACCAGAAAGCATGTAGTCCTTGGCTCAGACAATGTAGTAGTGTGGGCTCAATAGCATCTCATCAGTGTGCAAGATCTTGAGAATCAGCTGTACATGTGATGGAAGAGTGCACTGCACATGTGATGGAAGAATGCACTGTGCATGCAGAGGGTTGCAGTTCAATTGAATTGGGGATAGTTTAGCAAAAATATGCTACAAGACCTAGAATTGCCTTATGTGTATCCCACAAAAAAAGGTTCACTGTTACAAGCTATCTTTTTTGATGAATTTAAGCAAAACTCCCAGGCTTAACTTCCCATGGAAAAATTGTGCAACAATTCTGGAAATTTACCGGAAAGCTTCAGACCCTTAGATGAAACTAAGATTGAACTCTTTGGACTGAATGCCAAGCGTCACATCTGATGGAAACCTGGCACCATCCCTACGGTGAAGCATTGGGGTGACAGTATCATTATGCGGGGATGTTTTTCAGCGGCAGGGACTGGGAGACTTTTTAAAATTGAGGGAAAGATGAACGGAGCAGAGTACAGAGAGATCCTTGATAAAAAAAACCTGCTCCAGTGAGTTCAGGAACTCAGGCTGGGGCGAAGGTTTATCTTCCAACAGGACAACGACCCTAAGCACACAGCCAAGACAACACAGGAGTGGCTTCGGGACTTGTCTCTGAATGTCCTTGAGTGGCTCAGCCAGACCCCGGACTTGAACCCGATCTAACATCTCTGGAGAGACCTGATAATAGCTGTGCAGCGACGCTCCCCATCCAACTTGACAGAGCTTGAGAGGATCTGCAGAAAATAATGAGAAAACTCCCCAAATACAGGTGTGCCATGCTTGTAGCGTCATACCCAAGAAGACTCAAGGCTGTAATCACTGTCAAAGGTGTTCAACAAAGTACTGAATAAAGAGTCTGAATACTTATATAAATGTGATATTTCCATTTTGTTTTTGAAGACTTTTGCAACATATTCTAAAAACCTGTTTTTGCTGTGTCATTATGAGGTATTGTGAGTAGATTGATGAGGGGGGGAGACTATTTAATCCATTTTAGAATAAGGCTGTAATGTAACAAATTTAGGAAAAAGTTAAGGGGTCTGAATACTTTCCGAATGCACCTTATGTAGGTGTCATAACCAGTCATAAAATAATGCAATATACTGTATGTCACAACAGGTCTAAATATGTGTGTCATGACAGTTATGTCCGCTGTTATGACATATTATGACATGGTTATGACCGTGTCATAACTTATGACGCTTGGTGTCAAGTAAAGTGTTACCCACTTATTTATTCCACTACGCCACATGTGTCAAACTCATTCCACAGAGGGCCAAGTGTCAGCGGGTTTTCGCACCACCCTTGTACTTGTTTGATGAATTAAGGTCACTAATTAGTAAGGAACTCCCCTCACCTGGTTGTCTAGGTCTTAATTGAAAGGAAAAAACAAAAACGCGCAGAAACTTGGCCCTCCGTGCAATGGGTCTGATACCCTTGCACTACACTCTTAGAAAAAAAGGATTCTGAAAGGGTTCTTTGGCTGTCCCAATAGGAGAACCCTTTTTGGTTCCAGGTCGAACCCATTTTGGTTCCACGTAGAACTCTTTTGGGTTCCATGTAGAACCCTCTGTGGACACCAAAAAGGGTTCTTCAACGGGTTCTCCTATCGGGACAGCCAAAGGAACCTTTTAAGTTCTAGATGGAAAAAAAATGTGCCAAGAGTGTAAATAAGGGAATAGCCATTTGAGACACAGGCAGAATCCACAGCCATGCAGGAATGAGATCGTGTGATGTACGAAGGGAGAGAGAGAGGAAGAGAGGGAGAGGAATGAGAGGGAGTTAATGGCTCACCACACTGCTGCAGTGGCAATGACTGATTTTACGCCGCTGAACTATGACAGTTCCTCCTATATGGGTAGCGCCCTCCAGTGTTAGGGACATAGGCGTGTCAGCGAGATACTTCATATAAACGTTGGTAACACTTTACAATAAGGCATCCTTTATAAAGTCTACCTAAATGTAAAGTGTTCCCTAAACGTTTTATCTTGTGACTCATCTTTTTGATCCACCATCTCTCTAGGACCCTGCAGGCTCAGGGCACAGGAAAAAGACTCAACCCACCATTCAAGAAATACTGCAGCTCGTCACGACGTTGGTCTATGTAACTCAGATCCATTATAACATTAGGGTCTCAATAGGCAGGCTCCTCAGCATTGAACTGAGGAGCCTGTAAAAAGAGTCCAGGCCTGTTTGTGTGCACAGAGCAACATATTCTTGCTTTGTGTTATTAAATTAGCTAAATGCTCATCCTCTGAGACATATTTACAGCATTGTATGCTCAGTTGGTGAGGGGAGGCTACAGTTACACTCTTGGCAACAGGCTAGAGGCAGCTAGGGGGTCTAATATAAGCCCACTTGTTTGGAAAAAAACTAAAGAGACTAAAAATAGCAGAGGCAAAAAAGACAAAAGGCTGAAGCTTGTGAGAGAGAGAGAGAGGGGGGGGGGGAGAGAGAGAGAGGGGGGGGAGAGAGTGGGGAGAGGGAGAGAGAGAGAGAGAGGGGGAGAGAGAGAGAGAGAGAGAGACAGAGAGAGAGAGAGAGGGGGGGGGGGGGGAGAGAGGGGGGGGAGAGAGAGAGAGAGGGGGGGGAGAGAGAGGGGGAGAGGGAGAGAGAGAGAGAGAGGGGGAGAGAGAGAGAGAGAGACAGAGAGAGAGAGAGAGAGAGAGAGAGAGTGAGAGATGGGTGATTCTAACTGCTTCAGAACTGTGGGCACAGCGGCTAGCCGACAGTACCCCGGATAGCAGCGATCTGATTGGCTCCTGATGACATCATCCAATCGCAGAGCCCCTCCCAGTTAGACGATGTCATCAGTGCTGAGGCATGTCAGTGATGTAATGCTGGGAGGGCCGTCACGCTCACAGACACTGGGGCTGAGCAGAAGCACCCCTCTTCTCCTCTCCCTCATTTCTCTTCCAGACACTTCTTCAAATCTCTTCCCAGCTCATTGGGTGTTTATTAGTCCTTTGAAATGCAGGACCCAAGCCATACCATTTATCCACCCAGCACATTTCCTCTCCCATGCCAAGAGAAGGATGACACAGCAGGGGTGTCAGATCGATTAAGTCCCCTGGCTGTCCATCTCTCTTATGGAGGTTTCATTAAAATATGGTTCACAGATCATAAGTCTCTTCCGCAGGCTGAGGCAGGGAGAGGAAACCCTGGCAACCACAGATGGTTGGCTCCTGATTATGTCCCAAGATCAGCAGTCGGGTCTCTACCTCACAGGGCTATAGCAAACAGACAAACTTGCACGCACACACGCACACACATGCACGCACACACACACAGTGGCCTTCTGAGTAGAGACTGGGCAGTGGGCACCTAGCGCTTGTATCCCCTGGCTTTTTCATTCCAATTGTATTTATTTATTTCATTTTTGGGGGATGGACAGCCATATCCGATTTGTGTGTGTGTGTGTGTTTGTGTGTGCACGCGGTGTGAAAGGCAAAACCAATTGTAGATCAGCACTCAGTCTGAGATGCTTGGTGGATACAGGCCCTGAATTATATAGTTATATTGAGTTCTTCTAACTGGGTCTCATCAATACTTGGGAGGAAGAGAGTCTATAAATGTAGATTGAGAAAGTGTCTTTAATTAAAGTCATTATGCTTCTCCACAGAGAGCTTTTCATCATGATCACCATGCTGGCAGAGGTTGCCTCCCAAATGGCAACGCATTTCCTCTATGTAACGGAATAAGGGTGTGACTTGGGAGGCAGACATTGTCTAAGTCCATCAAAGCACAGTCTCTAGCCCGTTCCTGCCATCCATATGTCAGCCACTAATAGATATTGAGTGGCTGCTGGTTTTAGCAGGAGTTCATTTCAAACTGACAGAGGTTAATACTGATTCATAACTTCATTTCCGCTCATAGAATAAGAGTCAGATAGACTCAGATTGTCTCTGCTTCCCATTCAAACGGTCATTAAAATAGATACAGTCGTTTGGTTGGGTGGGTGTCTAGGGAATGGATAGACAATGACGCAGTCAGGTTGAGAGTTAAGTCAAGTTTTCATCAGTGCAAACGCCAAAACAGTCCCCACCTTGGGTGGATCCATAGTTCCATAGTTCTGTTTCGGTGAGGTCAGAGTCTGGGATATCTGTGTCAGACACACACCACCAGTGCACGCACAAGCATACAATAACACACGCACGCATGCACAAACACACACACACACACACACACACACTACAGTACTGTTCCTAAGGAAGTATTTTCTCTCCCGATGCCATCAGCTAATACAGTTCAACAGTTCTTCAGTTCCCTAGGGTTCAACCTGAGAGAATGAGATGTCATTTGCGGTCCATTTGTGGTTGGGCTGTGGTCATCCACCTCCTAATGGCTTTAGCATGTGCTCTAGCCCAGTGGCTCCAGTGGTCTAGGACCATGACCGCAGTGGTGAAAACGAAGCAGGGCATTGTTGTTGTGCTTCTGGTGGGAAGGACATAGAACTCCTGGGAGGAAAAGCAGATGGGAAGGGAAGGAAGGAAACTTCGAACAAAAGCCTTGAGAGACGCAAGAGAAAAGGCAGGAGGAATGAACCTTTAGAGACCTCTCTCTCTCTCTGTCTGTATCTCTGTGCAACACTTGGATGGATTGTTTACGTTTTTTGGAGCCACTTCCTCTCTTCCTGCCATTATACAAACCAATGGAAAGGGTTGCAATTCCCTGGAATTTTCTGTGGCCTTGACTTTCAAGGTGCAAGCTGAGAGGAATATCTTAGGAGGATAGACAGAAACAAGTGGGAATTAAGCATCAGCCTACACTCTTAAAAATGTAAGTGCAAGTTGGAAACAAAAAAGGTTATTGAAAGCAATGCCATAGTTGACCAATTTTAGGGTCTCTGAAGAACCTTACAAAAAATCCAAAACCAGAAATGTTTCGACCCTTCAGGACCAGAATTGAACATCCCTGATGTAGGATGAAAAGCCTTGTTTGCATATTTCCCAGGGTTGCCTTTTGGGTGAATTTTAGAGTTACAAGTACCAACCATGGCTGTGTTTGCTAGTGACAGAGACATGGTTGTTGCATTCATTCATTTTCAGCCCTGTGGCCTTCACCAAGTGAGATCATAAGTGAATGTTGTCATTAAAGTAGTTTGACGTTAATACATATTTCATGAAGCCTTTCTTTTGAGGGTCTAGTTTTACACTCACAGAGTGGCCTCATAGTACAGTTAACCATCCACAACATTCAGAATGACTGCCAGGGTTGGGAAGACTGATGTGAGACTACTTTAAACATCTAAACTGGAACAACACTTTCAGCAAAGGGTGCAACGAGTACAAGTAACTGATTGAAATAGTTTAGAAAAATGTATGATATTTATATTTGAATAGATGAATCAATCAAAGTACATGCAAGTACATAGATATTGAAGCAAACAATTCTAAAAATCAGCCTGCAATAGAGCACGCTGAGAAATATGATAATGATGGTCGAGGTTTTGGTTCAACTCTGGTTAATAACACCACACTGAAGTTGTTTTACACCCCTGAGTGTCAATTGAACTCTTTACAGTGTTAATTTAACTATTGAATCAACACTAGAAATGTTACATTGAGAAATCAACACTAGATAACACTGGCCAATTTGTTGTGTGCTATGAAAGGGACACATCCGCAGGCTGCATTTACATTTCAATAACCTTTTCGAATTCTCAAGAACCCCACACTTAACTCAAAGGTTCTTTATCAGGCAAGTGTTCCCCAAGGAACCTTAAAAGCTGAGGAAGAACCATTAAATAACCGAAATGTTTTTCAGTGTATCGTCACATCTCTCAGCAAAGTATTTTACTAGGGGAAGTGAGCTCAGAAAGTTAAGGACAAATCTAAGCCAAGCTTTTTTCAGTATCTGACTTTAGCCTGGATGATACTTTTATTTCAATATCTACAGATTTCCACACTCTCCGTTTGATATCAAATACAATATTTGATCTAGGTAAATGGATTTAATTTAAGCCACTTTTTATTATTCCCGAGCCTTAGCGGACCTGCTGAGATCTGACAAAATGAGATCTTCAATATGAGAAACAAACCTTTCCCAAATTCAATTCACACAGCGAGTTGAAAGCAGAAAATGTCATCCGACTTCACAAAGTCTCCTGAAAGATCTTCACCCCGACCGAACATCAGCAAAACAATGGAAAACGGTTTTGGAAGTTATGAGTGGGGAAGAGAGGAAGAAAATACTGCACTTACACCAACGGGGTTGCGTAACTCAGAAGGCAGCCCTGGGTAGAGGAAGATTCTGGGTGTGTGCAGTGCATTGTGGGTATCACCAGAGGTGGGTAAAAACATCAACTCTTCCTTTCCGATTCTGAAACATACTTGTGTCCTGTCCAGGGGGTGTACTTTTACATCATGCTGGCTCATGCTACAGAAACATACAGTAGGAGGCTCCTGCCCTATGGGGCGTTATGGCTCAGACAAGCCGTATAATACCTCACTTCCTATCACTACTCCTGCCTCTACTTTCTCACCTCTAAATCTAAACATAACCTTTCAAAATATACCTCAATCACCCTCAAAGTGTGGAGCAATTACTCAGAAGAGGATGGATTAAAGGCATTTATAAGTAGATAGTTGCAGTCTGGCTTTGTAGGTCATATCCATAATTTTGAGCATAACTTTTCGTATTAAAGTCATGGACTAAATCATCATGTGGCAAAACCCATTTCTCGAGGACAGTTGTTGATTCAGAGCTGGGAATTCTGTCACACTCCAACCCAATCCCATTCCCCATGTTCCAGAATTGATGCTGTGCCTTCACTGATCTACACACTACACTGTAAAAAAAAAAAAAAAAAAGCATTAAACATATCACTCTCACTCACACTCTTCATCTGAAGCTATATTTATGTTTATATGGACAAGACTCGATATTGCAATTTTTAGGGAGAGCCATAGGGCTCTGGTCAAAAGTAGTGCACTATATAGGGAATAGGGTGCCATTTGTGACGCAAGCGTTGAGTGTTGTCATAACAGGCTAACAACCCACAAAGAGAGACAGTGGGCCAGTTTCCTCCAACTCTCTGAGTAACTCAGGTAGCTGAAAAGCCCCAGAATAACCCAGAATTACACTAACTTCCTGTGTATTTCATGCTATGGCGGCAGCAATGTAAACAGTAAGTAAGCCCAGGAAACGCTTTCAAGAAGAGCGGAGAGTGTAATATGGGGTGCTTCCCAAATAGCACTCAATTCCCTATATAGTGCACTATTTTTGAGCAGGGCCCATAGGGTGCCATTTGCGATGGAGCCATGGAGGCCTGTCAGGGTAATTATGAATCCCACTGTGATAATGAGTTATTAGCGTATGATCACTGACGAGGACAGAGTACAACATGAAAAGACAACATCTGAGGAAGAGGTCCAAAGCTTTTTCGTCTTTTTCTGAAAAACGATTTACGGTGGCAGAATTTCATCCATACTGTATTTTTTGGGATTAGCTGTTGTTTAATACCCAAACGTCGATCTAAAGACTTATCTTAATTAACGACTTCATAAGAGCAGAGGCAGCTCCCCAGTTCTCAGAAACACAACGCTTGTGTCCCAAATGGCAGCATATTCCCGATAACCTTTTGGGCCCTGGTCAACAGTAGGACACTATAAAGGGAATAGGCTGCCATTTTAGACAGAGGTAAATACTCAAAACAAGGATGGAAAGAAGCGAAGGCAAATAGATGTCCAATTAAACCAGCATAATAGGAAGGGCACATCAAGGGCTTATCACAATGTTCACCAGCTCATTAATTAGACACTCATTCTGATTATCATAGGGACGCTCTTCAGCTCGTTTCATCTGTATATATGAGGAGGCCTCCTGAGTGATTCAGCGGTCTAAGGCACTCCGTCGCAGTGCTTGAGGTGTCACTACAGCCCGGATTCCTTGTGGCGGGTCGGGCGCCTGCAAGCTGACTTCGGTCCCCAGTTGTACGGTGTTTCCTCCGACACATTGGTGCGGCTGGCTTCCGGGTTAAGCGAGCAGTGTGTCAAGAAGCAGTGCGGCTTGGCACGGTCGTGTTTCGGGGAGAACGCATGTCTCTCGACCTTCGCCTCTCCCGAGTCCGTACAGGAGTTGCAGAAATGGGACGAGACTGTAACTACCAATTGGGGAGAAAAAGGGTAAAAAGCTTATCTGAGGTCAGGTTTTGTATTTTTTTCCACCATGGTTAAGGTTAGGACTGGGAAGGGTAAGCTTATCCTAGATCTGTGAGCCCTCTAGCCACTGAGAGGATTCACCCACTATTAGCCGAGACAAATGGCCATTCTAAACAGGTTCCTTCAAACATGGAGAATAAACACTTCTAAAAGCAGGTGTTTGCTCTCACATGGTTCTTCAGGCTGTTTTCCACTCTGTCTTGTCATAGGGACAAAGTACACTTCAGGTTCTTTGGAGAACTCTTGCCCGATAAAGAACCTTTGAGTGAAGCGTGGGGTTCTTGACGTGGCATCTACGGTTCTTCAGAATTCTAAACGGTTCTTGAAATGTACGGAAACCTGCAGGTGTGTCCCATTCATAGCTCACAACAAATTGGCCAGTGTTAACTGGTGTTGATTTTTCAGAGTAACATTTCTAGTGTTGATTCAAGAGTTAAATTAACATTCAATGGTGTAAATTAACCCCAGTGTTGGTGTTATTAGCCAGAGTTGAACCAAAACCACGGCCATTATTATCATATATCCCAGCATGCTCAATTGCAGGTTGATTTTTTGAATTGTTTGTTTCAATATCTGTTTTTGCATGTACATTGATTGATGAATTAAACTTATTCTACTCAAATATAAATATCATAAATTTTTCTAAACTATAGCAATCTTTTACTTGGACTTATTGCACCCGTTGCTGAAATGGTTGTTCCAGTTTAGATGTTTCAAGTACTCTCATATCTTAATCTTCCCAACCCTGGCAGTCATTCTGAGCGCAGGTTGCAGGTGAATAAAAACATTCACATTTATCCCCACTCTAGTTGGATTCCAATAGGAATTACACACCACTTTGCATGCCATCACAATGTGACTTGCAGGCCTAATGTGGCCTGTAAACCATGAGCTTCACGCCACTGAAATAGGTTAAAACTAAAGAAGGCCTTGTGAAATATGAATTGTTTTAAATATTTACATTTGAATGACAAAACATTTACTGTGGATCTGCCTTGGTGAAGGCCACAGGACTGTACATTAATGAATGCAACAACCATGTCTCCTTTGCTAGCAAACACAGTAACTTCAATCGAAAGGCACCCTGGGAAATAATCAATTCAAGCTTAAAACCCTACAGCAGGGCTGTTCAATTCCGGTCCTGGAGGGTCAAAAACATTTCTGGTTTGGTTTTTGTATGGTTCTTTAAAGAACTATCCCATGTATGGTTCTTCAGAGACTTTAAAATGGTTCTCCTATGGCATCGCTCTCAAGAACCTTATTTGGTTCCAAATTGCACCTTTATTTTCGAGACCGTATATTTGCCTATGAGCATATAGAGAGCTGTAGATTGACGGACAAAGGGATCACGCATGTATCCAGACAACTGGTTTCTGTGTGTTCAGACAGTGTGTCCTTTCACACACACCTGACCTGACCAGACCAGACCGGTCTCGTGTCTATAAAGTTAGAGTTAGAGCCGTGTCAGTGCTTGAGCCAACGTTTGCTCAGAGGGGGGAGAGGACAATGTTTGCAATGGAATGTAAACAGTGAGAGGGTGAAGTGGGTAATAGAAGCCGAGAGTGTCAGTGGAGGCTGGTGTGTGTTCTCTGTGGGAGGGGAGAGAAATATTTGCCTTACCCCTACTGGAGGGGGAGGAGATAGGACGGGAGGCGAGGGGGGGTCAACAAATTACTTCACAAGTGATCTGGTGGAGTTTGATGAGGGGATAAGGTTGAGTGTGTGTGTGTTAGTGTGTGTGTGTGTGTGTGTGTGTGTGTTTGACGACCATGTATTCAAAGACATTGACAATGATGAATCATTATTTTTTATTTAAATTTAACTAATAAATATGCAATTAAAGAATTCAAGCCAACAGTTGATGCTGGTCCAGTATGTTCCAACTCCAATCCATTATCTGGATGAGCCACATTTACTTACTCTCTTATAGAGGGCTTCTCTCTGCGCCATCCAAAAACACAAATTTCATGTCTTGGCAGATTTTCCATTCGCTTATAGCCCAGCCCACACCACCATAGAATAAGAAGTGCATGTTTCATATATGAATAATCCCTGTCATATCCAGCATATAGGCCCCTATAAACACCTTTAAATGCTGATGCCATACGGAATTCTCCACCATAATCCAACAACAGAATGACAAAAGAGTGTGGAAGACTAAAGTTGCCAAAAAATAAATTATTATTAATAATTACATGAATACATACACTGGAAATAACTAATGACATTTTGAAAGAGAGAGAAAACGACCATCAGTCAAACAAATATGGCTGTCTTCATGCCAGTCCTGTTTCCTTCTCTCCCGTCCAATTAAAACTGTTTCTTAACCACAGTACATTACCAGTATAGAACTCCACTGTGTATCTCATCATGTTTTTGTAAGCTTTTTCAGCATTTAAAATAACAGCTTCAGTCAAACTCATTTTCATTCCAAGGATTATTGTATTTGGCAGGATGTTGAATTACTAATAAAGGGTTAAGGTAAAGAGGGAAAATGCTATGTGATGATAAAAATCATTATTAGTTGAACTATGAGACTCTCCAACCTATTACACCGTTTTCTGCTGGCCTGTCACTTTTCCTGGCACGAGTCATTAAAATGTGGCCATTACGAGCTGACAGAGCTATTTCAACTGCAACCAAGAGGAACGCAAACCCCTTGGACTATTTGTAAAATGGGTATGGGCTTATCTTGGGTTCGTTTTAAGTGTGGACCGATAAGGTGCTCTCACACATCACAACGTTTTCTCAAAATTCACTCCTCCTGCGGCCAATAAAGTGTTTACCCTCCATTTTGCGCAAAAAGGAAACAACATTTGAAACTATCCTCCACCTTCATCAAGGAAATGATTTGGTTCACGATGAGGTCACTAAGCAGTTTGGGAGAAGTTGATTCATGTAATATGAGATTTAGAAGGAGATAATCCCTTATCACATCGACCGCAATTATACAAACGCAATTATACAAACTACAAAAAAAAGGACACCTCCCAGTCTGAACATCAGATGACGTGATGTAGTAACCCAACTCCAAAATCTCTCCTCCTAACGAGATATGAATCCGCCACTTAGATCTACCTGTGGTTGCCTACTGCCTATCTTCGGGTCGAGGTTCTCCTAAAAGTGCTTAGCCTTTGGGGCATCATCTTAAAGTCTTCAGCGGTGGCAATTACTTTGACAGATTCATTGGTTGATTGAAGCTAAACCACCCTGGGATGCTTGCAGAGAATTCTGGAGGAGGAAGGCGCTACACCCCCTGCTACACACACACTCCTGCAAGAACCACACACACACACACACACACACACACACACACACACACACACACACACACACACACACACACACACACACACACACACACACACACACACACACACACACACACACACACACACACACACACACACACACACCTCCAATAACTTTATCCCAGGGAAGCGTTTTATCTTATCCAACGCTCCAACTCCAAATATGACCTGATATGAGAAGTCCTCTAACAGGGTTTGATCTAGCCTCAAATCCCAACGAGATCTGACATGACTGACTATGTTGGCTGATGGCCCAATGAGGACAGACGTTGCTGACAGCGTGGTGGAGAAACACCTAGTCAGAACCTACTGGTCCACATACTGCTGGGCCAGGTGTGTTTACATAGAGTGTAATCCCTCTAGACAGCCATCCAACTCCATAACCCCAGAACCTCATCAGCTGCTAGCTATGACCCAGTTTGGTGCTTGATCCAAGGCATGGCTGTGAAGTGAGGCACCCCTGGGACTTTCACTTGATGGAGCAGAGTCACGTGGTCAAGTACTTATTCAGTCAGGAATGACACTCGCATCATAATATCATAAAGGGGCAGACATCTGGTGTGAGGCGGCCATGATTGTGTTTCTGCTTGTGGACGTATGTTACTACCAAAATCACTGCCATTCCATATGCTAGCACTTAGACAAATAGCTTCACTGGGTTCAACAGACAGCAAACGCCTTGCATTAGACTTAATGCAAGTTTTCACCTGCTGTTTTCCTTTGAATAAATGAGTATCAACCTGCAGCATCAGCAAAGAGCGGGCAAGAGAAAACCTGTGAGACTGCAGCAAATTTAGCATCGTCTGGCAGCAGACAGCATTAAGATGAAGGACGGGGTTTGGGATGGGGTCCGAGCTCATCTGTCTTTGCTAGCTGACGTTCCTCTCCGATGTGTTTACCGACCCTGCCCACGGGGAGTCGGGGCTTGATAAACGCACTGCTGAGAAAGATGGAACAAATCTCACATCTCACCACAGGCAACGTTTCAGCATATTCAAACAGAAAGTGTATGGAACGTATTGCAATCAGAAGACGTTCAGTCCGCGTTTTCAGTCTATTATGACAAATCTCTATCGGTTACCTGTCCGAATTCTAAAATGTAATTTATTGTTTTTAGAGAAAAACATATTTAGCTAATTCAACTTGCCTGATGAACAAAACAGTTGTTGATTCTGAATCTGTCGCCTCTAAAGCAGTAGAAAAACAAGGGCACTAAAAGAGAAAGAGGTTATCAAGAAACCTAGTAGAGTGATACTTTGCCAATCAGTTTTATTAGATTACTTCATCCAAACAGAAGGTCCAGCTTCATTATGGTGCATCATGGTCATTTACCAAAATAACCGAAAGAAATGGGAAAAAAACCATTTTACTGTGTAGACTTTGATTTTAAGTGCGATTCAGATCAAACATTGACGTGTAAATGCCTGTGAAAAACGTTGATATTCCGTAAGGGTTCTGCTTGGGCGAGCGGCCCAACAACTCCAGATGCGAATCTACTTAAACTTGTGGAAAACTCAAAAAAAATCCCTAGGTATCACGAAGCCAGCCTGGAAAATAGGCTTCTGCTTTTCAAACCCACGGCAAAAATACTGGACATAACACGCCAGTTAAAGCAAATGCTAAGGTAGGCCTAAAACCG